>NC_060142.1:348343441-348707191 GCF_021461385.2 Schistocerca piceifrons
AATCACTGACAGTGGCGACACGCGGGTCCGACGTATACTACCGGACCGCGGCCGATTTAAAGGCTACCACCTAGCAAGTGTGGAGTCTGGCGGTGACACCACATTCCTCCCCCCGCAAATCGGCGTACGGTTGTGTTATAAGGCTTCCGCCCACCGTGGGGAGGACCCCATGTTGACGTATGCGACGAGGTGGGGAGCTTAACAACAGGCGAGGCTGTGCCACCCGCACTCTGCCATTCGGCCCGAGGGGAGCTAGGAAACGCCTGAAAACCTAGTCCAGGGTGCACGCCAACATGCGGTGTATGCGCCCATAGAGAGACAGGAGGGGCCGAAGATTTGACCTCTATCGGGGCGGGGCAGCCAATGGGCAAAGACGACATCTGGTCCGGAGCGGGCAAGAGTTCCATGTCGGAGGACAGCTGGTCACGGGAAGCGATCGGCGGCACATGACACAGGGAGGCGCTTGGCGGCTACAGCAAAGTGTCCACTTCAGGCGTCGCCGGCGGGAGAACAGGCAGCGGCGGCGGCACGTTGCCATGGGGCAAAATGGAAGGCAGCGTCGGTAACACCTGGGGATGAGGCGAGCCAGTAGATGGGTCCCCAGGGCGCTGACCGGACGGCACCGTCGCTGAAAGCAGACGGAGAGCGGCAGAACCCAGGCTACGACAGAGGCGCAGCTGATTGAGATGCCGACGCACCTCACCAGAGGCCCCCAAAACCAGATACATAGTGCGGCCGAGGCAGCAAAGAATGCACCCTGCGAGCCAACACCGTGAACCTCGATAGTTGCGATAGTATACAACGTCGCCTGGAGCAAAAGCAGGCGTCTGCCGCTGCACAGGAACCTGCTGCGGCGGATGTAGCAAAGACATCAAGGTTCGATGAGGACGACCGTGGAGCAACTCAGCCGGCGAGCGACCATCTCGGGGCTGAGAGCGATACGAGAACAAAAAGAGCAATAACGCGGCCTCCCGAGAATGCGACTCTTTCAACTTCAACATCTGTGACTTGAAAGTCCAGACCGATCGTTCAGCGGCACCGTTTGACTGAGGCGAAAACGGCGTGGACGCAGATGTTGAATACCATTGGCCTTGCAGAACGACTGAAATTCTGCGGACATGAATTGCGGGCCATTGTCGGAAACAATAGTCTGTGGAAGACCTTCAATGCAAAAGATAGCAGATAACGCTTGGATGGTGGCAGTTGACGTCTTGGAAGACATCCGGACAACAAAAGGAAAATTACTGAATGAGTCTACCACAACCAACCATCGAGCATTCCAGAATGGACCAGCAAAATCGATGTGTAAGTGTTGCCAAGTGGCTTTTGGCCATGCAAAGAATTTCCGCGGTGGTGCGGATTGTTGTTTGGCACACGCCATGCAAGAAGAGCACATATTCGTAATCGCAACATCGATTCCGAACCAAGTACAGTGCTGACGAGCAAGGTGTTTCGTGTGCACTATACCACAATGTCCTTGGTGGAGAAGCTGTAAGACAGAGGACTGTAACGAACGTGGGACCACGACCCTGGACTGATCATTATCAGAACGCAACAGCAAAACACCACATCGTACAAAAAGTCTCTCCTTGTGAGCAAAAAATCGGCGAACCAACGGATCCTCGCTCCGTGACTTTGACAAGGGCCATTGCGTAGCAACAAAACGCAAAACGGTAGCAAGGACAGGGTCAGCAGCTGTGGCTGTAGCTACACGACCACGTCATCGGTTTCCGCATCAATGAACATGCAAGCAAGCTTGGAAGAATCGAATGCTCTATCCTCAGCAACAGGCAATCGGGACAACGCATCGGCGTTTCCGTGCTTAGCAGTGGACCGCTACAAGATATCGTAGTGGTACTGCGAGAGGAAAAGTGACCAGCGAATGAATTTTTGCACTGTACGTGGAGGTACAGGCTTGTTCAGATGAAAAAGCGATGTCAAAGGTTTGTGGTCTGTGATGATGGTAAAGTGACGACCATACAAGAAAGCATGAAACTTAGTAACATTAAATACGAGAGCCAAAGCTTCTTTCTCTATCTGTGAATAATTTCTTTGTGCAGACGAGAGCAATTTGGACGCAAAGGCAGTAGGGCGATCATGTGATCCATCGTTGTGCGCAAGCACAGCACCGATCCCGAAATCCGATGCATCTACCATCAACAAAAGGGGTTTCTGGGGATCGAATGGCGTAAGGCAAGTATTAGAAAGCAACGCCGATTCCAACTGGCGAAAGGCGCGTTCGCATTCCGTCGTCCAGACGAACGGAACACCTTTACAGTGTAAGCGATGAAGCGGAGCTGAAATGGAAGAGGCGTGGCGCACATATCTGTTATAGTAATTGATTTTTCCCAGCACACTCTGTAGCTGCTTCAAATTCTGCGGCGAAGGCAAGTCTTGTATGGCACGGAGGTGCTCAGGACTGGGATGTATGCCTTGGGCATTGATTACATGTCCCAGATAGGTTAAGTCACGAGCAAAAAACACACATTTGTCCTTCCGCAAGCGAAGACCATTTTGTCGCAAGACCTGAAATAATGTTCTGAGATTGGCTAAATGTTCTTCTTTCGTCTTTCCGGAGATCACAATATCGTCCAGATAGTTTGCTGCAGTAGGGACCAAGGCACAAACAGTTTGCAGATATTGCTGAAACAATGCAGGGGCGGATGCACACCCGAATGGTAGTCTTTTGAATCGATACAAACCAAGATGCGTGTTAACCACCAAAACTCGCTGGGATTCTTCGTCCACCGGTATTTGCCAAGTACGCATCTGCTAGGTCCAACTTCGAAAAATATTTACCCGGGCACAGTTTGTCAAAAAGATCTTCCGGGCGGGGTAAAGGAAAAGTTGCAATCACTAGTTGTGGATTCACTGTGGCCTTGAAGTCCACACAAAGTCTCAATTTTCCGGAAGGTTTTGGCAAAATTACTAAGGATGAGGCCCAGAGAGAAGCCTGCACACGTTCAATTACACCTTGTGATTCCAAATCGTGTAATGTTCTTGCGACCTCATCACGCAATGCGTGAGGAACATTGCGCGCTCGGATAAATTTCGGTTGCGCGTTTACTTTCAGTTCCAAATGTGCTTTATAGTTCTTAGCACAACCAAGGCCCGGTGCAAAATGTCTGCAAATTCTTCACATAGACGAGAAACACTGGCTGAAGGCACAGTCTGGTTCACTGATAGGACCTGATTGACGATAGACAAGTGAAACAACTGAAATAAATCTAAACCAAACAAGTTCACTGCAGAAGAAGAACGAAGAACGTAAAATGACACAAGTTTTGTTTGTCCCTTGTATGTTGCAAGAAGGCTGCACTGTCCTAACACAGGGATAGCTTGTCCGGAATAACTATTTAACTGAACATTTGCGGCATGCAACGGAGGTGTGCCCAGTTGTTTGTACGTGTCTTTATTGATCAATGAAACTGCAGCTCCGGTATCGAGCTGGATTGGGATCACGTTACCATCAATGTCCAAGTCTACAAAAAGTTTATAGTCCTGCTGACAACAAGAGCGACTGTCTTGCACAACGTGAACAGACACTGGTACAGAAGCACTTGCGACTTGACGCGATTTCCGGCGATGTCGACGCACACTATTTGTGGGACGAACACATTCACTGTTGGAGAGAGTGGCACTGGGTGGAGTGGATTGAACTACATGAATGTCCATGGGCGAAGGTTCACGAGCCTGAGTATTCTTGGTTCGATTCCGATTCCAGCACGAAGCAAAGGGCCTGGAATGGCTGTGAGTTTTCGATCTAAGCTTTTTCTGGCAAACACGTTGAACATGTCCTTTTTTATTACAGAAAAAGCAAATAGCTTGGTGTGACGGGAAATTCTCACGCGAATGTCTAGTTGCACACCGCGGGCATGATTTTAGCACTGCATTTGCTTGCTTGCGCGGCACACGTATCGGAGAGCTTGGCGGCAGCTGCGCGGACGGGCACGAGGGCTGTTTACCGTTCCGTGCAGCTCGCCCGGCGGGCCGGTTAATGTGACACACGGCCGGCGAAGTTTCAAATGATTCCTGAGCAAAGTCAAGTGTGTCCTGCCTATCCAATATGTCTATCACTTGTTGAAGGGAGGGATTGACTAGTTTCAAAATCTGTTCCCTTATACGAACATCAGAAACGTACTGTGCAATTGCATCACGCACCATAGTATCTGAATAAGGGAGGCCACATTCACACGCAAAAGCACAATCCCTAGTAAGGCCTTGCAAAGTTGCAACCCACTCCCTATTAGTTTCACCGGCCGTACGTTTTGTACGAAAGAACGTATACCTTTTTGCAATGACATTGACTGATTCTTTGAAATATGCATCTAATGCAGACAAAATTTCGTCGTAGGACAGAGTTGCTACGTTGCGTCGGGGAAACAATTTCACTATCACTCGGTAGGTGGACACTCCTACACAAGAAAGCAAAAAAGGCTGCCGCTCAATACCTTGAATTCTGTAGGCGGCGAGATGGAATCCAAATTGGCGCGAACACTCCGTCCAGCTTTCCAGTGCCACATCAAAAGGACGAAAAGGTGGTGCAACTGCATGTCGTGGCTGCGGGAGCGGTGGAGCGATGGCGGCCGCATCATTTTGCATTGCACGTTGACCCTGGACGAGCTGTCCAAGGTCATCCAGCAAGGCCCGCGTCTGCTGATTCTGCAAGCGATAAAATTCGGACAGTACATCTGGAGATTGTGGCGAAGCCATGACACAAGCAAATTAATGCAATATATTGGTACAAACACGATTTAGCTCGTCGCCAATGTTGTGAATTGGCAGGAGCCAATTCACGGAGTTTGGAGGAAGCCAAAAGGCACGCGTTTAAGCTCATGCAGACTGGCGTGAGGTCTGGAACAGTTAAAGGAGTTGAGTATACTAAATAAAGTATGGAGTTGCTTGAATACTTAACTTTAATCCATAATTGGAGAACATCGCTCTTGTTGATACATTAATAACAATCTCAATATAAACTGGTAATGGCGCCTTGCTAGGTCGTGGCAAATGACGTAGCTGAAGGCTATGCTAACTACCGTCTTGGCAAATGAGAGCGTATTTGTCAGTGAACCATTCCTAGCAACATCGGCTGTACAACTGGGGCGAGTGCTAGGACGTCTCTCTAGACCCGCCGTGTGGCGGCGCTCAGTCTACAATCACTGACAGTGGCGACACGTGGGTCCGACGTATACTACCAGACCACGGCCGATTTAAATGCTCCCACCTAGCAAGTGTGGTGTCTGGCGGTGACACCACAATATACATTGTAAACACTCATGTATTTGTTTTCATACATTGTAAGTGTGTCAAAACACACACAATGGAGATTTATTTTCTGATCAAACGAAAGTTTTTAATAATTTAAACCATCATTTGTGATTGTGAAAATGTGACCAACATTACAAATATGATTCACTGGAGAAAAACTCTAGAAACAAAGGCTCCAAATGGACATTTCACTTAAGTTACATTCTAAAAAAACGCTTCTAGCCCAACCATCTCTATTAGATGTTTGTAACTCTGAGTTGCTGATTATCCTGCGGCAGCTGACCAATAAACCAATGCCTCGTATGTTTTGGTCTAAAGAATGAAAATCATCTGATGATGAATTGTATAAATTCTAAATCGGGACCAGCACTTTTTGAGTGAAGTAACATAACACCAATCTGTGGCTGTCAAAACTCGAACAGATACTGTTATATTGGGTTGAAAACCTCATTTCCTTGGTTCAAATGGCTCAGTAACAACACAGAGAAATTTGATGAGGCATTCCAGAATTTTTTTAAAATGCCTGTATAGTTCAACAAAATGGACCAAAAATGCAGATAATTAATCATGAAGATAATGACATTTCAGAAGTAATGCCATTTGAGCTGTTTATAAAGCTACATAAGGTGTGGAGGAAAGAAAGACAATTAGTCAGTCAATTATTTGCGTATTCAGTGGATTGTAATTGTAATCTCTTGCTATGAAATGTAACATGTCAGTTAATTTACAGATGTAATACACTTTCTCAGTGAAACATTCTGACCATTTACAGGACTGTCTTCTACTACATTAATCTTCTTGTTCTTGTGGTCTTCAGCCTGAAGACTGGTTTGATGCAGCTCTCCATGCTTCTTTACCCTGCGCAAGCCCCTTCGTCACCGAATAACTACAAGTTACATCATTTTGAATCCACTTACTGTAGTCATGTCTTGGTCTCCCTGTACAATTTTATTTTTACCTCTCTTCCCCCTGCGCTTCTCTCCAGTACTAAATTGGTGATCCCTTGATGTCTCAGAATATGTCCTATCAGTTGATCCCTTCTTTTAGTAAGTTGTGCCCTAATTTCTTGTCTCCCAAATTCTGTTCGGTACTTCTTCCTTATTTACATGGTCTACCCATCTAATCCTCAGCACTCTTCGGTAGCGCCAGATCTCAAAACCCTCTATTCTCTTCTTGTCCACACTGTTTATTGTCCATGTTCAACTAGTATACATGGCTACACTCCAGACAAGTACCATCAGAAAAGACTTCCTAACACTTAAGTCTATAGTCCATTCTTCAGAAATGCTTTTCATGCCATTGTTAGTCTATATTTTATATACTCTCTGCTTTGGCCCTTGTCAATTATTTTCCTGCCCAGGTAGGAAAATGTGTCTATTGCTTTTAGTGTCTCGTTTCCTGATCTTGTAACTGCCATCTGGTTTCTACACAAGTTGTAAATAGCCTTTGGCTCCCTGTGTTTTAGCCCTGCTATCTTCAGAATTTCAAAGAGAGTATTCCAGTCAATAGCATCAAAAACTTTTTCTAAGTCTATGGATGCTATAAACATACGTTTACCTTTCATTAACCTATCTTCTAAGATAAGGTGCAGGATCAGTATTGCCTCATAAGTTGCTACATTTCTCCAGAATCCAAACTAATCTTCCCCAAGTGGGATCCTACAAATTTTTTCACTCTTTTCTAAAGAGTTTGTGTTAGCACTATGACTTATCAAATTGATAGTTTGGTAATATTCACACCTGTCAGCACCTGCTTTCTTTGGAATTTGAATTATTACTTTCTTCTTGAAGTCTGCAAGAGTATTTTGCCTGTCTCATACATCTTGCACCACCAGATGGAATAGTTGTCATGGCTGCTGTCCCAAGGATATCACTAGTTCTTAAGGAATGTTATCTATTCCAGGAGTGTAGTTTCAGCTTCTTCTCGCAGTTTTGCATTTCCCATCTCATCTTGATCTACAGGGTGTCCATAATTAAAGTTCCAGTTTCAAAATGCTGTAGAAAGGAAACCACTGCTCAGAATGACATCAGATTTGAGCAGCATATTACTCACACTGGGGAAACGTCATGGGAAAAAAGGGAAAAAAAGAAAACAGAAAATGTCTTATCAGAATGAGGTCTGCTACAAATGACAGATGAATCAGAATACAATGGCTATGGTTTGAGTTGCACATTACACCATCCATACTGTTCACTAAACTTGACTGCACAAGTTCAGGAGTCAACAGTTGTGGCACTGTTAGGTAATCTCATGTACAAGGGAAAGGTCATACCACATCAGATGAAACAAAAAATGGCTTTTAATTGTTCTGAAGCCAAAAACCTCATAAAAAGCAAAATGTCATTGGTTTTTAATTGCCGTGGGTTCAAAAGCTGCATAAAAACCAAAATGACATCTACTTCTAGTTGTCGTGAGACTGGCACAAGATGTGTTCAATATGCTGTCTTTAGTTTTCTATCACAAGTTGAAATCAAGGAGAAGCAGCACATTCCACAGCAGATTGGAGTGTCTCAGGGGGGTCCCATTGAGAGTGCATCTTACAGTGTGTGTCACCAATTGAACTACATTCGTAACTCGAGGACTGAACACATTATCTTTCAGATAATCACCCCCCCCTCCCATATCAGGTGATATGGATGGTCAGGCTGGAGGGACATGATGCCTGATAATTGTAGCATTTCCGAAATGCCTCTGAAGCAGCCACTGTAATGCCTGTGCAGTGTGTGGGGGAGTGCCATCTTGCATAAAAATGATCATAGTGACACGTCCACACTGTTGAAGGGTTGGAATGAAGTTGGTGTGTGAAAGACTCTCGCAGTGCTTACCAGTGATGGTACAGGTAACAGTACTTTCAGGTTTCATCTCCTCTAAAAAAACATGCCACTACAATAAATGATGCCCCCAGCACAGTCACCTTTGCAGAATGAAGTGGTACTGGCTGATTTGCGTGCAGATTTTCCATTGCCCATATTTTGCAATTCTGCATATTGACATACCCTTGAAGATGGAAATGGTCTTGGTGTGTCCACAGAATGTCCGATGGCCATTCATTATTCATTTCCATGTGAGCAAGAGTGGACCTGTATCTTGCTGGCTTGTTGGAAGGTCAGCATGAAGCAACTCCTGAATGTGGGTGATTTTGTATGGACAGAAATGCAGGTTGTTTCGTAGGATTTTATGCATCATACTGGCAGGCATGTCCAACTTTCAAGCAGTTTCCCGTGCGCTGCATGTTTGCACACCATTGCTCAATCCCTCCCGTAATGTTGTTGCCACATCTTCAACAGATGTTGGATCAACTACTTTCCTTCCTCTGCCACATTGCACTTCTAAAGAGCCTGCCTTTTTGAATTTTGTAACCAATTTCTCCAGACCCTTAGCGGATATCAGACCAGTGGCTTTTTTCATTCCTTTGAATGTCCAGAACTTCTGCAGGACTACTGTTGCACAGTCACTGTTCTTGTAAAAGAGCTTTGCCAGCAGCTCGTGATTGTTCATGGAAACAGTCATGCTGGGCATCTCAGATGCAAACTGAGATCGGCTATGTGCCATACAACTGTTGGTGAACATATTCTTACCCTTAAAGTGTCACAAATGGTAATTTATTTATCTATTTATTTATTTAGTTAGTTTTTTTTCATGAAATTCCCCCTGTCAGTAATATGCTGTTCAAATTTGACATTATTCTGAGAAGTGGTTCTCTTTCTAAGGCATTTTAAAACTGGAATTTTGATTATGGACACCCTGTACATCCCCTTCCCTTTCTATAATACTGTCTTAAAAGTTCATCTCCCTTTTATAAACCCTCTATATACTCCTTTCAGCGTTCCCCTCTTTGCGTAGGACTGCTTTTCCATCTGAGCTCTTGATACTCATCTTCCCTTTCTATAATACAGTCTTAAAAGTTCATCTCCCTTTTATAAACCCTCTATATACTCCTTCCAGCGTTCCCCTCTTTGCGTAGGACTGCTTTTCCATCTGAGCTCTTGATACTCATACAACTGCTTCTATTTCCTCCAAAGAGTTTTCCTGTAGGTGTATCTGCCTTTTTCCTAGTGAAATTTGCTTCTGAATCCTTACATTTGGCCTCTAGTCACTCCTACTTAGCCATTTTGCACTTCCTATCGTTTTTTAGACAATTGTGTCCTCTTTTGGATGCTCTAGTTTTATATTTTCTCCTTCCATTAATTAAATTTAGTATATCCTGTGATATCCAAGGATTTCTACTAGGTCTTGTCTTTTTACCTATACGATCCTCTGCTGCCTTCACTATTTCATCTATCAAAGCTACCCATTCGTATTCTTTTTGCCTGTTGGAGTCAGTTGTTGCCTAATGCTCCCTCTGAAACTCTCAATAACCTCTGGTTCTTGAGGCTTATGCAGATCAAGCTCCTTAATATCCAACCGTTTGCAATTTCTTCAGTTTTAATCTACAGTTCACAACCAATAAATTGTGTCATAGCCCACATCTAACCCTGGAAATGTCTTACAGTTTAAACTCTGGTTACAAAATCTCTGTCTTACCATTACATGATCACTCTGAACCTTCTGTTGTCACCAGGTCTCTTCCACATAAATCCTTATTTCATGACTCTTAAACCAAGAGTTAGCAATGATAATCTATGCTGTGTGCAAAATTCTACCAGGTAGGTTCTTGTACCTTTTTATATTTGTGTAGTGGCAGTTGGCTATACTAAAAATTTCGCGTCCTGGAGGTCATTAATGTCCAGTAATTCTGTCTCATAATTTATAATGATCTACTTCAAGTTCTTATCAGTATAAATACTGTAAAATCTAAAACATTGTTTCATTGATTTTTCCCCATTCTGCATTGTTTCTAGCAGTGTTGTGAGGGCTTGTACTTAAGAACATTTTATTTACGTTTTCAAGTACCGGAGTAGAAGTTTCCCTATTAGGCTTTGTTATAACATTTGCAGCATCAGCAAAGAGAACTGTTTCAAATTCTGAGAACTGTTACAACTTCTTGGGCATATCATAGCTGATAGTGTATATATAGCAAGAATATGACTCAATGTAACATTGCTCCCTGTGGTTCACCTTGGAGTGATTATTTTGGGTTTACTCCATCTTGTTGCTAATATATTCTCCATTGTCCCCTACTTTATAAAATTAATGACTATCTGGATAGCTGTGTTTCTTTTCCTGCTGACAGAGTAATTCACCTTTGCCGTGTCCTCTATGCTAGAGGCTGAAAGAAAGTTGGGTTACTTCTGAATTCTTTCATATTGACCAACAATATTTCTTCTTTCAACACATCTATTTACGCTTATATATACATTGAGTTAACTGTTCTCAGATATTTATATTACAGTTGTTTCACCACTATTTAGATACAAATAACTTCCACAACAAGGTTGCATTTCCACAAGCGAAATGGCTGAGAATGTAAGACAGAATTATAGTTTTACAACTTCATTTGTTCCTCTTCTATGGCATCACTATTGTTGTTATGAGCATGAGTGCTGTTCTTCCACTAATGCAACAACCCTCCAAGCTGTGACACTGAAGAGCAAATGGTCCACTGTAGATGGATACACGAAACTTGTCATCCTATCTTGCAGTGTGCTGTGCCCATGTACCTTGCATTATCTGCACGTAATAATAAACCATTTCGCTAACATTATGCTGTATGAAACTTAACTACTAATAAAAATTTCATTGCTTAGAAGGACCGAGAGTGTAATCCATCGTTTTGTTTCAACTTCTGTGTTACACCTCAAGTTGTAGTGAGAATTAACCACTCTGAAGATGTGTCTGTGTGTATAATCGCTATGTTTCCTAGTGTGACACTGTGCGTCCCTTCAATTTGATAAGATGAAAACCAGTTCCAAAATATCTCTGATACCCAAATATTTGAGCTTTGTCAGGAAAATAGTCTGTAATGCGCAATCAAGTGCTTTTGACAATTCAAGTGCCAGTTGGAAAGATTTTGTCATTTAAATTTTGTGTTACCTTTTTCATGAATTGAAAAATGGTATATACTGTGGAGAGAGCATTTTAGAATCCAAATTTGACTAAGCATTCTTTTTAGCTGTAGAAATGTTACTATTCTTGCATGCATAATCTTTGCTAGTGCCTTCAAGAAAGAGGTAAGCCTTGAAACTGATCAGTAATTATTAGAAATTATCTCACTACCTTTCTTGCTTCCTGAAGAGGGGCAGCAGCCTTTTCAGTAGCTGCAGGGTCAACAGTCTGGATGAGTGAGTGATCTGGCCTTGTAACACTAACCAAAACGGCCTTGCTGTGCTGGTACTGCGAACGGCTGAAAGCAAGGGGAAACTACAGCTGTCATTTTTCCCGAGGGCATGCAGCTGTACTGTATGGTTAAATGATGATGGCGTCCTCTTGGGTAAAATATTTCAGAGGTAAAATAGTCCCCCATTCGGATCTCCTGGAGGGGACTACTCAGGAGGACATTTTTATCAGGAGAAAGAAAACTGGCGTTCTACGGATCGGAGAGTGGAATGTCAGATCCCTTAATCGGTCAGGTGGGTTAGAAAATTTAAAAAGGGGAATGGATAGGTTAAAGTTAGATATAGTGGGAATTAGCGAGGTTCGGTGGCAGGAGGAACAAGACTTCTGGTCAGGTGACTACAGGGTTATAACTACAAAATCAAAAAGGGGTAATGCAGGAGTAGGTTTCATAATGAATAAAAAAAAAGGAGTGCGGGTAAGCTACTACAAACAGCTTAGTGAATGCATTATTGTGGCCAAGATAGACATGAAACGCACGCCTACTACAGTAGTACAAGTTTATAAGCCAACTAGCTCTGCAGATGACAAAGAGATTCATGAAATGTATGATGAGATAAAAGAAATTACTCAGATAGTGAAGGGAGACGAAAATTTAATAGTCATGGGTGATGGGAATTCAGTGGTAGGAAAAGGGAGAGAAGGAAACGTAGTAGGTGAATATGGATGGGGGGGGGGGGAAAAATGAAAGAGGAAGCCGCCTGGTAGAATTTTGCACAGAGAATAACTTAATCATAGCTAACACTTGGTTCAAGAATGATAAAAGAAGGCTGTACCGTATTTACTCAAATCTAAGCCGCACTCGAATCTAAGCCACACCTGAAAAATGGGACTCGAAATAAACGGAAAAAAATTTTTCCGAATCTAAGCCGCACCTGAAATTTGAAATTCGAAATTCATGGGGAGAGAAAAGTTTTAGGCCGCACCTCCAAATCGAAAGAAAGTTGGTCCATTGTAATATGAGACACAATTTAGGTCGAATGAAAGACGATACAGCTACAGTAGTTTGGTTCGAGTCTTAAGCTTAGCAGTTACGCTTTACCAGGTAGCCATTGCTATGCATCAGGCGCTCTGTTCGTATTTATACGGGTACCCTTCCTTTTTCACGTGTTTCGTCTGGTTTGAATCGATTGCTTATTTTTCTTTGATCTGATAAGTGCCGTTTTCTTTGTTGTAGGTGTTTATGTCACTCTACGCAAAAATGCATTACTGTACTGTGTCATGCCTTGTTTGTCACATTCTGATAGAGCGTGTTTACGGCCTGTCGCCGCTCGCGGCATGGCTTGCTTTTGTGCGCGCTACTGCCGCTTACAATTAAAAAAAAAAAAAAAAAAAAAAAGAGGAGAGGAATCGTCTCAGCGAAACAATGGCAAGAGACTGCTATTTGTTGTTACTTACACTGCTGCTTTCTTTGATAATGATCAACAAGAACCAAATAATAGACTGCGTATGATAGAACATGTTCTGAACAAGAGTTAAGCTAAAAATTTTCTCCGTTTGAAAATCTTTGCGGCCGCTTCTTTAGTACATCAAATTCTGCACAGAAATTAGTCATCTTAGATTTAAAAAATCTAGTCAGTTGCCGTGCTTCATTTCTGACTGTATCACTATTAGGCATAAGAATAATACGAATATAAACATGACACGATACGTATATTCTTCCGCGTTTGCTGTTGTCTCACTCTAGTTTCGTAGCTTATTAGGCAGACAGGGTTTAAATGGGATAGCAGCAAACAGGAAAGAATACATGGCAAAATGTTTATATTCGTATTATTCTTATGGTGAAGAGAATACTGCATGTGATTCACATTTCATCAGGTTCCTATTAGCAACCATCTCTTCTCACAGGTAGAAAAAAATTCAGAACGTAGAGTTGGCCATATTGACAAACATCCCCAACAGTCTTGCCAGTCGGATTTTCGTAGTACATAGAAATTCTGCTACATTCGAAGATGAACAATATGGAATTTGCATTTACTTCATTGGATAATGTATGAAAATGCAGTGGTCGAAACTCAGGGCGGAGAAAAAAAAAAAAGCTCGTCTTCCATCTTTTTTTTTTAAATTTATTTACTGACGCAGAGGTTTTGGCGCCAGTATTTATCTTTGCAAAGCATGCCTGTGTAGCGGTACATATATTCGACAGCAGAAGTTACTTGTGGCGGCATCTACCAACATTTTTCAGAACTTCCGCTTGCTTTGCACTCGATTCTAAGCCGCAGGCAGTTTTTTGGATCACAAAAACCGGAAAAAAGTGCGGCTTAGATTCGAGTAAATACGGTATACATGGAAGAAGCCTGGAGATACTAGAAGGTATCAGATAGATTATATAATGGTAAGACAGAGATTTAGGAACCTGATTTTAAATTGTAAGACATTTCCAGGGGCAGATGTGGATCTGAGCACAATCTATCGGTTATGAACTGTAGATTAAAACTGAAGAAACTGCAAAAAGGTGGAAATTTGAGAAGATGGGACCTGGATAAACTGAAAGAACCAGAGGTTGTAGAGAGCTTCAGGGAGAGTATTAGGGAATGATTGACAAGAATGGGGGAAAGAAATACAGTAGAAGAAGAATGGGTAGCTTTGAGAGACAAAATAGTAAAGGTAGCAGAGGATCAAGTAGATAAAAAGATGAGGGCTAATAGAAATCCTTGGGTAACAGAAGAGATATTGAATTTAATTGATGAAAGGCGAAAATATAAAAATGTAGTAAATGAAGCAGGCAAAAAGGAATACAAACATCTCAAAAATGAGATCGACAGGAAGTGCAAAATGACTAAGCAGGGATGGCTAGAGGACAAATGTAAGGATGTAGAGGTGCATATCACTAGGGGTAAGATAGATACTGCCTAAAGGAAAATTAAAGAGACCTTTGGAAAAAAGAGAACCACTTGCATGAATATCAAGAGCTCAGATTGAAACCCAGTTCTAAGCAAAGAAGGGAAAACAGAAAGGTGGAAGGAGTATATAGAGGGTCTATACAAGGGCGATGTTCTTGAGGACAACATTATCGAAATGGAGAAGGATGTAGATGAAGATGAAATGGGAGATATGATACTGCGTGAAGAGTTTGACAGAGCACTGAAAGACCTAAGTCGAAACAAGGCCCCGGGAGTAGACAGCATTCCATTTGAACTACTGACAGCCTTGGGAGAGCCAGCCCTGACAAAATTCTACTATCTGGTGAGCAAGATGTACGAGACAGGTGAAATGCCCCCAGACTTCAAGAAGAATATAATAATTCCAATTCCGAAGAAAGCAGGTGTTGACAGATGTTAAAATTACCGAACTATCAGTTTAATAAGCCACGGCTGCAAAATACTGACACGAATTCTTTACAGACGAATGGGAAAACTGGTAGAATCCAACCTCGGGGAAGATCAGTTTGGATTCCGTAGAAATGTTGGAACACGTGAGGCAATACTGACCCTACAACTTAGCTTAGAAAATAGATTAAGGAAAGGCAAATCTACGTTTCTAGCATTTGTAGACTTGGAGAAAGCTTTTGACAATGCTGACTGGAATACTCTCGTTTGAATTCTGAATGTGGCAGGGGTAAAATACAGGGAGCAAAAGGCTATTTACAATTTGCACAGAAACCAGATGGCAGTTATAAGAGTTGAGGGGCATGAAAGGGAAGCAGTGGTTGGGAAGGGAATGAGACAGGGTTGTAGCCTATCCCCAATGTTATTCAATCTGAAGGAAACAAAAGAAAAATGTGGAGTAGGAATTAAAATCCCTTTTGAAGAAATAAAAACTTTGAGGGTTTGCTGATGACATTGCAATTCTGTCATAGAGAGCAAAGGACCTGGAAGAGCCGCTGAACAGAATGGACAGTGTCGTGAAAGGAGGATATAAGATGAGCGTCAACAAAAACAAAACGAGGATAATGAAATGTAGTCGAGTTAAGTCGGGTGATGCTGAGATTAGGAAATGAGACACTTAAAGTAGTAGAGTTTTGCTATTTGGGGAGCTAAATAACTGATGATTGTCGAAGTAGAGAGGATATAAAATGTGGACTGGCAATGGCAAGGAAAGTGTTTCTGAAGAAGAGAAATTTGTTAACATCGAGTATAGATTTAAGTGTCAGGAAGTCGTTTCTGAAAGTAATTGTTGGAGTGTAGCCATGTATGGAAGTGAAACATGGACGATAAATAGTTTGGATAAGAAGAGAATAGAAGCTTTCGAAATGTGGTGCTACAGAAGAATGCTGAAGATTAGATGGGTAGATCACATAACTAATTGGATAGAATTGGGGAGAAGAGAAGTTTGTGGCACAGCTTGAAGAAGGGATTGGTTGGTAGGACACGTTCTGAGGCATCAAGGTATCACCAATTTAGTATTGGAGGGCAGCGTGGTGGGTAAAAATTGTAGAGGGAGACCAAGAGGTGAATACACTAAACAGATTCAGAAGGATGTAGGTTGCAGTAGGTACTGGGAGATGAAGAACCTTGCACAGGATAGAGTAGCATGGAGAGCTGTATCAAACCAGTCTCTGGACTGAAGATCACAACAACAACAACCTTTCTTGTAGTAGGGTCTGCCAATATAATTTTTCCAAATGTGCAGAAATACATCACTTGAGAGTGATGTATAAATACTGCATATGTGAATGAATGAATGCAATGTGTATATCTAGGGATCTGAAAAAATTCGGATGTGCAATAAATGCGAATTCTGCCTCAGAACGTGAAAATGTGAAATTAGTTAAAAAATAGTGTTTCATAGTGAATTTCATCCCGATGAACTATTTTATCAGAGATAATTTCAAGCAGTTTTGTTTTCCACATATAAATATGGGAAAAGTAACAAATTTTCAGTCGTCAGCATTGAATGACACCTGGGGGCCCTATTCTGTATTGTTCAAACTGATTGGTGCGGTAGGTTAGTCTCAGTAGTCATTTTTGGTTCGTTATCTGAAGTTGCCATTCTGCAAGCTTCTGAAACCTGTTACCGATTGGTCCTGCTGCCGATTTGCTGACAACTTTACAAAGAGGTGGTTAGGTCTTGCTATGGCCACTCGTTTGATTCAGTGTGATTTGTTTACAGCTAGAATTTGTTATTTTAGAATTATTGAGTGATTTTAGTTTCAGATTTAGTGATTATGATTTATTGAAGAATCACCAGGATGCATCTGAGAGGAAAGTGAGTTCATAATACACTGTTTTCCTCTGTTAGGCTTAGATGGTGGGGTCATATTACACGCATGGGAGAAGCAAGATTACCCAAGAGACTCATGGATTCAGCAGTAGAGGGTAGGAGGAGTTGGGGCAGACCGAGGAGAAGGTACCTGGATTCGGTTAAGAATGATTTTGAAGTAATAGGTTTAACATCAGAAGAGGCACCAATGTTAGCACTGAATAGGGGATCATGGAGGAACTGTATAAGGGGGGGGGGGGCTATGCTCCAGACTGAACGCTGAAAGGCATAATCAGTCTTAAATGATGATGATGATGAGAAATATAGTTTTGTATTGTTGTTACTGTGAATGATTATAACACAAAAAAAGCATTTTTGGTCAGTATTCTCACAATATACCTGTTAGTTTTATGTAATTAAGAGTTTAAAAATTATGAAATTTCAAAATGTTGGCTCTGCTTATGTATGTTACATGAGTGTTATCTGGAATTACTAGCGACTCCGCGTACTTTTTCCCACATTGGTTTACTTATCAATTATTGGAACATGTTTAAAACTTTTAAGTAACAATAGAAAGTTATTTTGTGAAGCCTGATAGTGGATGGAAATCTTTCAAAATTTCATACATTTATGGCTTATGCCTGCATCATTCGGCGATGAAGTCAGCCTACATCTCTCTCGCCTAGAATTACCATGCTGGCTGCATGTGAGCTGTAGTAGCCAAGCGGTTAAGGCAATGAATAGGAGTGCTGAAGGTCGTAGGTTTGCACACTGTTGGCTTTGAAAAATTTTTTTTCCCTCTTCATATTTGTAACACATTCTGAGACTTCATTATTGGCGAAACTTAAGTATTTTTCTGAAATATTCATTATTATTTACATGTAAGAGTGTGCTTTCTCAATAATGTGTATCATCTTTTATATCATGACTTCCATATGTTTAAGAAATAAAAGGTGAAATTACTGTGCATGGAACACTTGTCATAAATAATTCACCATGTTTTTCCAAATACATAGCGATTCCCGAGTGTGTGGTCAGATGGGACTCTAAGAGCAGAACCTAAATCTCTGAGAATGAAAGTAACAGCAGTCATGTTTATACTCTTGTGTGTCACAAGTATTTATTTGCAATTGAATCTTTAACTACAGTAGACAGAGAAGAAGGGTCCTCATCATTATATTTTTAGACTATACTACCATCTATGAAAGATTTTGATGCATCAGATGCATATTATAAACTACGACGAACTTCAATAGCTACACTTGCCATGCACTGTCAAAGAGGCATTTTTTTAAATTTTGTTTTTAGGACCCAAATTGGTGATGTGCTGTATAGGGAAGCAGGCTACTTCATCATCTGAATCTCTAGGAGCAAGTTACAACCACATTATATGCATCTTCTTATTCTTTGACACTCTCTTACATAATTTTTCGAGTTCTTGGAGGTTGTTCCATCTATGCAACTACCTGAGGGCAGTTTGTTTATTGCCATATGCATTTCACTTCTTTTATTTGTGAAGCATCATCTAACCAAACTGCCTTCAATCAGTTGCATATATGGAACATACTTCCATGAATTTTGAAGCAACTAGGGAGCAATGGAAAACAGAGAAAAATGATGGATTTTTTGGCCTGTTTTGTTGATGTATTTGTACACTGTGGTACTATTCACCATTCCTAACTCACATTCCAAACGTAAAATCCAAAACAAGAAGTTGATGTGAATGAGAATAAAATGACATAATATGGCATTTATGATCGTTTCCAGAACATAGTTAAATATCCTATTGTTGTTATTCATGCATGGAAACACGTGGTCAATGAAATTTGAACAGTGTTATGTACTCTCCACATACTTTTTGGTTCTGCGAAGAATAACAGCTTTGGGTTCGTGCCACTCTTCGCACTGCAGTGCGCACATGCGTGGGTCTGCAGCAGATTGCTTTTGATTGATTGGCGCAAGGAGAACTGACAACAGTGTCTTGGTTCACTAGAACCACATGGCATCACTTCTGAAATGTTTACAGAATAACACGGGGGTTCTCCTTTGAAAATAACACCGCCCGGTGCACTTGCCTACCAGTCCAATCGGCAGAGTGGCTAAGACATACAGAATAGAGCTCATGGCAAAGCCCATTTTCAAACAGAATGCCCCTAAGAAGTCATTTGGAAACTATAAAGCACACCCCTGCAAGAACAAAATGACATATCAGTCCATTTGTAACTTATGCTCTGGTGCTACAGTAATTGTAGGAGGTGAAATAGTCTCCATAAGATACGTACATGCCTTGTGTGGCAATTTAGGAGTCAGCCACGAAACATGGAATCTTAGACCAAAAAAACGCATAAATTTGTCTGCTAACTAAAGTAGTTGTTATGTGGACTGTTTTACATGGGAGGTGTTTTTAACTAAGGTTGTGTAAGATACACATAGAGGTTGGGCCTGAACTACTTCATTTATAATGCAACAACCTCAGCAAGCAATTGTGTAGTGGCTGTTACCAAATGCTTTATGCTCTCTGTTTTGCTTTGATGTGCTTTGCAGATTGTTGTCTTTTCTTATTTTGAAATGAGTGAAGAGACTAGTCCTGCTCCATCACGGTGTTAGAGTATTTAAGAAGAACTTGAATGACACCAGAAGGGATCAATGGTTCCTATCAATGTGCATGAGTTCTGCTTTTCCAGAAACACAGAAGACAGGTGTAGGTTGACTGCCCTTTAAGCGGTAGGTGCAGCTGGTTTCCTCGCATCGCTACTCGCCCCATGGGTGTTCAAAGCTATAATTAGTTCACATTCGTGGTTGACTGCCATGCTCTATAATGTATAGTAGTATGCTAATCGTGCATTATATGCTGTTAATTTGAAATCAGTGTTCTGCTGATTTTGTAAGTATTAAATTGGATGGAGGAAAAAAGATAATGTTGAGACCTGCTAAATGAGAGCTCTGTTCATTAGCATGAAAAGGCTGCTGCACCTTATCAGAAACAATGATTTGTTGAAAGCCTAAATAGAGCCGCAAGAAGGAAACAAGCAAAGACCATTTTGGGGAAAAAGGAAACTGTTGAAGAGTCTACAAAATCAAACATTCCAGGCAAAAATCTCATGTTATATAGAATAGAAACTACACCAATTTCACCAAAAATAGATACTACTTGATAGTTACTATGTCTATGTTTATACACCATCTTTATCTTCACATTACAATTTCCTTCAGACATGCCTGCATTAGAGTCCCAGTCCAGCACAAATCTTCATTTGTCCCAAAGAGCTGATGTCAATCCAGATTCGCAAAATGCAAATCAATTTCATAAAATTTATCACAGCTGTATTCATGAGAACAGATTCTGTTGATGTGCATGGATGTCTGAAGGACATTGTAATGTGTAGACAGGCTACAATTGTGATAAAATACATGTCTCTCCCCATGTGAGAGTTAGGAAGTTTCCTTGCCCGAGGGTTGTGTACTCCATGACATATGGTAGTCTGGGACAGTCCTGGACGCGTGCTTAATATCTGAAGCTGTTAAGCAGACTGCTCGCACTAAGCAGGAAATGGGGGTTCAAGTCCAGGTCTGGTGCAAACTGTCATTTTTCACAAACCACTGATATCAATTTGGATTCACAAAATCAATTTCGTAATAGATACTACTTTTGGTAAATACTCCGGGCTTGAAGGAGATCGCTAACCAAAAATAAGAAGTGTTTGAGTTGTTGATATGCACACTCAAAAGGAGGAAAACTTAGTAGCTTTCAGATTTTGTCCTTTGACGAGCTGCAGTAAAATAAAATACACAAACATACATATACTGTCTCACACACGTAAACATACGTCTATGTCCCTACAAGGTGCCAGTGCTCTTTTGTTTGTATTTGGACTTGTGCTGGGGTACTGTGAGGTGGAATGGGTGGAGGTAGAGGGAGATGGGAGGGAGGAAGAGGGACTGGGGGTAGATGGCTGGTGGCAGGGAGGGAGGCAGCCAGTTTGCTGGCTAGGAATGCAGGAGGGAGAGGTGGCAGGTATAGGGGCTGCCACGATTGAAGCGGCCAGTAAGAAGTGGCACACACTGAAGGCGATATGGATATGTGAATAGTGTGTGGGTAACAGGACAGAGGAAGGGGAAACCCTTATGTGGAGAGGGCAGAGATAGTGAGTTACCTGAGATTGAGGCCAGGACAATTACAGATACAGAGGATGTGTTGTAAGCGTAACTCCCATCTTCGTAGCTCAGAGAAGCTGGTGGTGGAGGAAAGGATCCAGTTGGCTCAGCTTGTGAAGCAGTCACCGAAATTGAGCATGTTTTGCTCAGCTGCATATTATCCCACCAGGTGGTCAACTTTGTTCTTGACAACAGTTTGGCGTTGGTCATTCGTCTTGATGGACAGCTGGTTGGTAGCCATACCAACATAAAAGGCTGTGCAGTGTTTGTAGCAGGGTTGGTGTATGACATGTCTGCTTTCACAGGTTGCTGAGCCTCTGCTGTGGTGGGACAAGCTTGTGACAGGACTGGAGTCAGAGGTGCTGGGTCAGTGAATTTGGCAGGTCTTGCATCTTGGTCTGCCACAAGGATATGTCAGTCTAGGTGGCATGATGTAGAGGCATAGGTGTGCCTCTGCATATGTGTGTGTGTGTGTGTGTGTGTGTGTGTGTGTGTGTGTGTTTTATATTTTACTAGAGCTCATCAAAGGATAAAATCCAAAAGCTAGCAAGTTTTCTTCCTTTTCGTATGTGTCTATAGACAACTCAACACTTCTGTCTTCTAGAGAAGAAATTCTACAAGAAGATTCCATTTACTCCAGTAATTTGTTTGAGACATTATCTACCTCATGAAACTTTTTGCTTTCAGAGTGTTGATTCAGTTCTTAATTTCTTTGGCAGAATATGGAGTAATTATGATTCAGCTGTTATGTATGTGGTATTACTCCATCCCTTGAACTATCCATACCAATATGTTGAACTGCTCACAGGAAATTGTTATCAAATACAGTGATGAGCCAAAACATTACACCACCTGGATATTAGCATGTTGGTCCACCTTTGGAACACAGTACAACAGGAGCTCTGCATGGCAGGGAATCAAAAAGACGTTGACAATTTTCCAGAGGTATGTGGTAAGAGATATGTACACTCAGGTCGCACTATTCCTGTAAATATAGTCCAGTGGTTGTGGGTGCACAGCTGTGCGAAATGTGTTCTGTTGGGTTCAGATCAGCCACGTTTGCTGCCCAAGACATCAGTGCGAATTCACTATTGTGCTCCTTAAATCAATGTGACGTGATTTTGGTCTTGTGATATCAGCAGTTATTTTGCTGGAAGATGCCACAGCCATCGGGGGGAGAAATCAAGCATGAATGGATGCAGCTGGGCCATAATAATGTTCAAGTCGTCCACAACTACTCGACAGTTTAAAACTATGTGCTGTACCAGTACCTGAATCTGGAACCTTCCCTTTTTGTGAACAAGTGCTGTAGGTACTTAGTTATCCGAGCATGACTCGTGGCCAGTACTCACAGCTCTACTCCCACCAGTATCTCTTCTACTACCTTTCAGACTTCTCAGAAGTTCTCTCACATACCTTGCAGGACTAGCACTACTGAAAGAAAGAATATTATGGAATATGGCTTAGCTAAGTTTTATTCTGCTAGGAAGTTTCAAATTCATGTATACGGCACTACAGAATAAAAATTCATTCTGGAAACAACATTCTAGGCTCTGATAAAGCAATTTCTCTGCACTGTAATGGTGGTAATATAATTAAAATAATGTATTGTGAAACAGGAGACAGTAAGTAAACAAGTCACAATCACAATTAAATTGAAGGAGTACGTTGTTACTTATAATTCACAATTTTTTTAGTTTACTCATTTTGAGCCAGAGGTGTGATCTGTGATAAAACATTAGAGAAGATACACTTCTTTACCAAGATTACTAATAACAACATTTATTCTCCATAATCAGTTTTGGTATTCAGTGTTACCATCTTCAAATCTCAACAGACAAGTTATTGCATATTTCTTAAAACAGCAGTAAAAGTACTCTCTCTCATGAATAGACAGGTACGTAACAGACTGTTGCATTAGCATATCACAATTAAAACAACCATATACGCAGTTATTCACCACATACATCTGTCTTATGTCACCCACACATAAGACAGATGTAGGTGGTGAATAACTGTGTGTGGTGTTGTTTTAATTTTGACATGCCGAAGCATCAGTCTTCTTGTCTGTTACGCACGTGCCAGTTCATGACAAACATTACTTTTACTGCTGCTTTAAGAAGTGTACATTAACTTGTCTGTTGATCTGAAGCTGGAAACATTGATTACCCAAACCATTTATTGAGAATAAAAGTTATTATTAGTGATCTTGGCAAACAAGTTTATCTTCTCTAATGATAATTCACAAGTTTAAATAACCATTTTCTAAATGTAGCAACAAAAATAAAATAGTCGAGTTGAAGAAGCAAGAGTAGGTATTAAAATTTCATACCACAAAAATAGAAATAGGGGACACCAACATCCTTCACTGCATTAAGATAATTTTAAAAGTTCACACACTTAAAAGCTTATATAATGTTGATGGAATTCCATACAGGACTCTGAAGAGTTGTCCTAACTCAGAAGTCCTCTCCGCAGAGAAATGTAATTGTTGAACATCTTTGTAAGACAGATGACAGTAAAGATGTAAGTAATTATTGTCTAATTTCTGTACTGATTTTTTTTCCCTTCCAAATATTCACTAAAGTAATGTACTCAAGACTCGTGTCGCACCAGACTAGAAACAACTTACTTGGCATGTCACAGTTTGGATTACAGAAAGGTAGCTTGACTGAGAATACTATTTATAATGTCTAAATGACTAGATGTATGTCACCAAATATTACAAGCCTTAAACAACAAAATATTGCCAAGACCATTGATTGGTGGATCATAATAGGTGCAATATTTAAGTGCTACTCCAGAATCAATTAACAGTTACAGCATAGGAACAACAAAAATTTGATTTTCAATATTTCACGTAATTATTGACCAAATTAAAAATCTTAAAATACTGTCATAATCTGCTCATTAAAAGGTACAATAATAAGTTAAAAGTTGATGATAATAAGACAAGTAACTGTGTGCTTGTCTCGAGGCTGGATAACTGAGGTTGCACACTTACCCAGATTTCATTCTTACAGTACTTGAGAATGAGAGCTCTTAGTGTGTTCCTACAAACTTTATGCATAATTTTAAACCTTTATGAATTTTTTCCTTACTGAAACCTCCAACAAAATGGTGAAAGGTAAAAAGTTTATGCTCACTATGTTCCCACCGTTCATGCAGTCAAACTTCAACACCAGGCATGATGTTTTAATCTATTGTTGTTTTACTACTGACTCTATTCACAATATACTTCCAAGACAGCATCTACATATACCACTGAATGTATCTGTAAAATTAGATCACTGGATGACATATAGTTCAGGAGATATGGTATTGTAACATGCATGAAAAAATAGCTTTTGTGTAATAGGGACTGCAACTTCTAAAACTGTATACATCCAGTGGTTCGTAATGAGAGCTCTTAGTGACCTCCAACAAACTTTAACCATAATTTCAAACCTTTCCTAAACTAATCCTAGCTTATGTCCATAAAGGCAAATATTTAACTCATTAGATCATTTGTAAAGGAAACAGATGTCTGAACCTGTCTTATATTTGGGAGATCAATTTTTTACAAAATTGGAGGTTTACTGGTTCTCTAAGAAAAGCTCAAGTTTTATGGAGTTGGTGAATTTACAAACAATTGGTTTGAATCATACTTAGCAAAAAAGACTACAAAATTGAACTAAGTTGCTCAAAACTGATGAAATTTGAGAAAATTTTAGTGATGGGTGAGAAATTGTGAAGGAGAGTATCCTTTAGAATTCAATTTTGTGGCCATGCCTGTTCCTTCCACTGTACATACATTGAGCAGACTTAACACTTTTTGCAAATGGTACGAGTGTCATCCTGTTAGAGAGGAAACAACAGAAAAAAGTTAGCAGAATTATCTAAAAATTTACTCTCCCTTAATTTTTATCTAGTTCTATATAACAAATGGAATTACACTCACAGTTAATAGCCAGATGTAGCCCTACTTCTAAACAGTTCACACATATACACAGCCTATGAACTCACTCTTTCCACACTATTTTATTAAAAACGGCACAGTTGATGTACATAACATGTAACCAATTAACTAACTAACTTTCTACTCAGTCTACAACATTCACAACAGCACCTCCTTCCTCCATATTTCCCCTACAGAAATAGGGTGCTAATTTGTAGTTTTATATTTTAAACAATGAGTTCCTGTGTGTACACGATTCTTTAACAGACACAATGTATCAGCCTGCTTGTGACTTCCTACATCTTGTGGGCAGACAACTTTTACTTGCTTCCTCTCTAATCTTCTGATGCATCACCATAAGCTTATTCGAGCAAGTTCTTGCTTTTTTTTTTGTGTGTGTGTGTGTGTGTGTGTGTGTGTGTGTGTGTGTGTATGTGTGTGTGTTAATTCATTAACCTCATTTCAGAATAGCGTGTTTGAATAAATTATTTAGTTTAAAAATGCTTATGTCCAACAGTTTTCAATAAAAAATATTACAGTTTGAGGAGAGGCTATGTGGAAGAAACATGCACAGTTATTCAAGTTATGTCTGTGAAAGAAGACAGTTCCCCAAAAATGGGATATTGGTTCAAGAGAAAGGAGACATACACAACATAAAAACTGAGAGACTTATTAATCTCCTCTCCACAATGTTCAAGATAAGAACTAAACTTATCACTAACATCAAAGACAAAGCATTATAGTTTTACCAGGGTAAGGAACAAGCTGTTGTCAAAATCGGCTGTAGGATAATGGACTATTTTCAGTTTGTAAGTGATATTATAAACCATCGTAATGAGCATGAATTATCGCCTATGGGATTCATAGATATTGTGATTATATTTTACTTAGTTTTGAAAAAGTCTCTTGGTTCAACTTTGGTTAATATAGTGAAGAATATCTTCATAAATGCTACAAGTTAAAAGTGTTACTACAGAGAAAATAAAGAAAGAATGTGAATTGTTGTTGTTGTTGTTGTTGTGATCTTCAGTCCGGAGACTGGTTTGATGCAGCTCTCCATGCTACTTTATCCTGTGCAATCTTCTTCATCTCCCAGTACCTACTGCAACCTACATCCTTCTGAATCTCTTTAGTGTATTCATCTCTTGGTCTCCCTCTACGATTCTTACCCTCCGCACTGCCCTCCAGTACTAAATTGGCGATCCCTTGATGCCTCAGAAAATGTCCTACCAACCGATCCCTTCTTCTAGTCTAGTTGTTCCACAAATTTCTCTTCTCTCCAGTTCTATTCAATACCTCCTCATTAGTTACGCGATCTACCCATCTAATCTTCAGCATTCTTCTGTAGCACCACATTTCGAAAACTTCTATTCTCTTTTTTTCTAAACTATTTATCGTCCACATTTCACTTTCATACATGGCTACACTCCATACAAATACTTTCAGAAATGATTTCTGACACTTAAATCTATACTCGATGTTAACATATTTCTCTTCTTCAGTAACGCTTTCCTTGCCATTGCCAGTCCACTTCAACCATCATCAGTTATTTTGCTCTCCAAATAGCAAAACTCATTTACTACTTTCAGTGTCTCATTTCCTAATCTAAATCCCTCAGCATCACCCATCTTAATTCGAGTACATTCGATTATCCTTGTTTTGCTTTTGTTGATGTTCATCCTCCTTTCAAGACACTGTCCATTCTGTTCAGCAGCTGTTCCAGGTCTTTTGCTGTCTCTAACAGAATTACAATGTCATCGGCAAACCTCAAAGTTTTAATTTCTTCTCCATGGATTTTAATTCCTACTCCACATTTTCCTTTTGTTTCCTTTACTGCTTGCTCAATATACAGATTGAATAACGTTGGGGATAGGCTACAACCCTGTCTCACTCCATTCCCAACCATTGCTTCCCTTTCATGCCCCTCGACTCTTATAACTGCCATCTGGTTTCTGTACAAATTGTAAATAGCCTTTCGCTCCCTGTATTTTACCCCTGCCACCTTCAGAATTCGAAAGAGAGTATTCCAGTCAGCATTGTCAAAAGCTTTTTCTAAGTCTACAATTGCTAGAAACGTAGGTTTGCCTTTCCTTAATCTATTTTCTAAGCTAAGTCGTAGGGTCAGTATTGCCTCACATGTTCCAACATTTCTTCGGAATCCAAACTGATCTTCCCTGAGGTTGGGTTCTACCAGTTTTCCCATTCGTCTGTAAAGAATTCGTGTTAGTCTTTTGCAGCCGTGGCTTATTAAACTGATAGTTCGGTAATTTTAACATCTGTCAACACCTGCTTTCTTCGGAATTGGAATTATTATATTCTTCTTGAAGTCTGAGGGCATTTCACCTGTCTCGTACATCTTGCTCACCAGACAGTAGAGTTTTGTCAGGGCTGGCTCTCCCAAGGCTATCAGTAGTTCAAATGTAATACTGTCTACTCCTGGGACCTTATTTCGACTTAGGTCTTTCAGTGCTCTGTCAAACTCTTCTCGCAGTATCATATCTCCCATTTCATCTTCATCTACATCCTTCTCCATTTCGATAATGTTGTCCTCAAGAACGTCGCCCTTGTATAGACCCTCTATATACTCCTTCCACCTTTCTGCTTTTCCTTCTTTGCTTAGAACTGTGTTTCCATCTGAGCTCATGATATTCATGCAAGTGGTTCTCTTTTCTCCAAAGGTCTCTTTAATTTTCCTTTAGCCAGTATCTATCTTACCCGTTCCTGTGAAGCCTGCTGCTCCCCTCCGGCCTTCTGACCAGGCCGTGGTAGCTGACATCATGGAACTTCCTGCCCCTTCCCGGGTCCAGTCTTGTGCACTGCCCAGCGCTGCTACACCCCCTACTGCTTCTGAGGTTTTGGCTCCAATGCCACCTCAGGCCAGAACATCGAAGCCAAAGACAAAGGTGAAGACTCGCCCACTAAAGGAGACTGCAGTTATACAGTCTCCTGATGTGGATGTCATTCTCTCTGACGCCTCTCTCGACTCCTCTTCTGAGGTGATGGAGGTTGATGTCAGACTAGGGCAATCATCTCGCCCCAAAACTGAGCCTCCACCTGTTGTGGGCTCTCCTCCCCGACAGAAAGTGAGAATGAAGGTACTCCCACCCTGATAGATGGCTCCCATTATACAGTGGAACATGAATGGATTCCAGGCACATGTGGAGGAACTGAACCTCCTAGCACGGCAACGCCCCCTGTGCTTGTGTTTACAGGAAACGCATTTAAAACCATCTGATGCTCCTGTACTAAGGGGCTATACGTCATATCGCAAAGATGACGTGACTGGAGAAAGGGCCAAAGGTGGAGTCGCTGTGTTTGTCAATAATGACCACCACTCCTCTGCTCTCCCCCTGGATACTGACCTGCAAGCAGTTGCAATTGAAATTCATTCACCTCGGAGGCTTACCGTTTGCTCCCTTTATTTACCCCCTCTGGATGCAATGACCTTAAACGCTCTCACAGATCTTATCGACCAACTCCCCCGTCCATTTCTCCTCCTGGGAGACTTCAATGCCCATCTTTTCCTTTGGGGCTCTTCTTCTCTTTGCGCTCAAGGTCGAATTTTGGAGAGCCTCCTAACATCTCAAGTGTTGTGCATCCTCAACACAGGTACTCCGACTCATTTCTCTACTGCTACAGGGTCATTCTCAGCCATTGACCTATCTTTCTGCTTTCCAACCCTCACCGACTCTGTTCACTGGAAGGTCACTGACGACCTTCATTCCAGCGATCACTTCCCTATCCGCATTCATCTCCTGGATGGTGTATTGCTGGAGCAGCGGCCGCCATTGTGGATGATTGGCAGGGCTAACTGGCCACTGTTCACTCGGTTGGCGGTCTTTGACTGCCACAATAACGTACAGGAATGGGTGGATCACATCACGCTTGTGGTCCATCATGCTGCTGACCTGTCCATACCACAGTCTTCTGGCACTCTTAAGCGGCGCCTTGTGCCTTGGTGGACAGAAGCGTGCCCTTCAGCCATCCGGGACAGGCGTGCGGCTCTTCGCCGATTTAAATGCCGCCCAACAGCGGTCAATCTTACCGCCTTTCGAATCGCGAGAGCCGGGGCACCCCGTGTCATTAAAGAGAACAAGAAAAGGTCATGGCAGGAGTTCCTGGACTCCATCAACCGTTCCACTTGTTCCACAAGAGTATGGGAAGCCATCCGGAGGATTTCCGATAAACATAGCCATTTACCAATAGCTGCTGTCCTGAACCAGGGATACCTCCAAACGACACCCAGAGCCATTGCTCAGACGCTGGCAGAGCATTTTGCACAAAGTACTGACACTGCAAATCAGGATCCAGCGTTTCGTCGCTACCGTGCGACTGTCGAAAGAGCGACCTTGGACTTTCGGTTCAACAGTTCTGTGGCCTACAATTCCCCTTTCTCCGTGTGGGAACTTGAATCGGCACTTACTGAGACTTCTGACACTGCACCAGGTTACGACCGCATCCGATACTCCATGCTTCGACATCTGCCAGCAGCGTCAAAGGAAATCCTCCTCGAATGTTTTAATCTCATATGGCAGACAGAAGTGTTCCCCACCTCGTGGAGGGAGGCAATCCTCATCCCTCTCCTCAAACCAGGAAAGGACCGCACATGTCCTGGTAGTTATCGTAGCATCGCCTTGACAAGCTGTGTCGGAAAGACCCTGGAATGGATGGTTAACCGGCGTCTGGACTGGCTGTTAGAGACCAGACAGCTCCTTAGCAGCTTTCAGTGTGGATTCCAAACATTTCGGTCCACGGTCGACAACCTGACCCTCCTAGAGGCGGCTATTCAGCAGGCTTTTCTCCGTCAGCATCACAGTATCGGTATCTTCTTTGATATCAGTAAGGCATATGATTCTACTTGGAGACACTGTATTCTTGCACAAATGCATCAATGGGGCTTTCGTGGCCGCCTCCCGATTTTCATTCGGTCTTTCCTGTCTCAGCAGTTTTTTCGGACCCGCATTGGTAACACACTGTCTGATCGCTTTGAGCAAGAGAACGGTGTCCCCCAGGGCAGTGTTTTAAGCGTTACCCTCTTTGCCATAGCCATCAACAGTATAACGTCTACAGTGAGGAGTCCAGTACAGTGCTCCTTATTTGTGGACGACATTGCTGTTTTCTGTTCCACCTCCAGTGTTGCAACCGTGAGCCGTCAGTTGCAGCTAACAGTGCGGCGGTTAGAGGAGTGGGCTGCAAAGACGGATTTTCGGTTTTCTACTGATAAGTGTGTTTGTGATCATTTTAATCATTCTCGTCATCTTTTTACTTTGCCTGCCTTGCATATGGGGGATACTGTCCTGCATTTTAGAGACACAGTGCGGTTTCTGGGCCTAATTTTTGACTCCAGGTTGTCATGGCTGCCACACCTACGTGACTTGAAAGCCAGAACGCTGAAGGCACTGAACATCCTCAAGTGCCTCAGCCACAGGTCTTGGAGCGCGGACAGGGCACGTCTCCTTCAGTTTTATGGAGCTTTTGTGCGTTCACGGCTGGACTATGGGTGCACAGTATATGGGTCAGCGAGGCCATCTTATTTGCGGATCCTTGACGCTGTTCACCATGCTGGGATCCGACTGGCCACGGGTGCTTATCGGACCAGTCCCATACCCAGCCTCTGTGCTGAGTCTGGCGAACTGCCACTTACGATCCGGCGGCAGCTCCTGCTGGTGCGCCAGGCTTGTAAGTTTCTTGCAGCTCCCAGCTCGCCTGCTCACCATCTTGTTGCCCATCCACCTCTGGACCGCCTTTTTTCCCACCGTCCCCGGGCTACGTTGCCGTTTGGGATCCATGTGCAACGTGTACTAGAGTCCCTCGGTGTGGAGTCTGTAAAACCCCAAATCCTGGGTTTTAACCGCCTGCCACCGTGGTTACTGAAGAGGCCCGGAGTGATTTTAGATTTGTTGCAGTACAAGAGAGATTGCACTCCTGCCACCGTTTTTAATGCAGCATTTTCTGCATTTTTATCAGAGCACCACGACTATGTAGCTGTTTTTACGGATGGGTCAAAACAGGGGGATTCTGTTGGTTGCTCAGTTGTTTTTCCATATCATGTCCTCAAGGTCCGACTGCCTCAGACTTTTACTGTCTTTGATGCAGAATTGTTTGCGATCTTGTGGACACTGGAGCACATGAGACATTCTTCCTCTCCTAAATTTCTTGTCTGTTCCGATTCACTCAGTGCCCTTTACTCATTGCAACGTTTGTATCCGGCAGACAGAATCATCCAGACCATCCAGGATGCCCCCCTCCGGCTACAGCGACTGGGGAAGGTTGTAGCTTTCTGCTGGGTTCCGGGGCATGTTGGTATTGCTGGGAATGAAAGGGCAGATCTCGCAGCCAAGGAGGCACGTCTCGCCCCACAAGTATCTCAGTGTGCTATCCCCTTGCACGCACTCACCTCGCTGTTGAGCTCACTGGTCATGCGTCGGTGGGAGGATGAGTGGCTGGAAGTGACTGACAATAAGTTCCGTATAGTCAAGCCCACAACTCGTGTGTGGTGTACTTCCTTTCAGCCCCATCGACGGGACGAGGTTCTCTTCACTCAGCTTCGAATAGGCCACAGCCCTATGACGCATGGCTTCCTGCTCCGGCGAGAGGACCCTCCAATGTGTGGTGCTTGCGGCGTCCAGGTCACTGTGCGCTACATTTTATTGGATTGCGTTTTATTTTCTGACCAGCGGGTCGCGGCTGACTTGCCAGCGGACCTGCCATCTCTTTTAGGCAACACTCGGACGAATGTGGTTAAAGTTTTAAAGTTCTGTGCCCTGTCAAATGTTTTTACAAATATTTTACGGAGAGGATTTTAATTTGCTCACTGTGTGACAAGCTCGCCCATATTTTATGTAAGTGGCCAGCCAATAACAATTTCCTGTGACATTCTTGTTGCTATGTTTCCCCTTTCCTTAGGTTTTACTTTCTTATGTAGCATTTTCCTTCTTTTCCTGCTTTCTTTGAGTGTGTGCTTTAGTCATCTTAGGTCTGTCCACATTCGTTCCTTTTAATGTGTGTCAGGGCGCTGATGACCTCGATGTTGAGCGCCCATAAGCCCCAACACACCACCAACACCATCTATCTTACCCCTAGTGATATACACCTCTACATGCACACATTTGTCCTCTAGCCATCCCTGCTTAGCTATTTTGCACTTCCTGTCAATCTCATTTTTGAGACGTTTGTATTCCTTTTTGCCTGCTCCATTTACTGCATTTTTGTATTTTCTCCTTTCATCAATCAAATTCATTATCTCTTCTGTTACCCAACAGGGTGTGTACAGCCCGGGACATCCGGGTGATCCGGGGAAAACCCGGGAATTTTTTCGTCCGGGAAAAACCCGGGAATTTTTTAGAATTCCAGGATTTTTCAATCAGAGAATAAAACCAAAATAAAAGTTTAGTTGGATAGAAAATGGGTAATTTACACAATGCACAGACCAGTTTGCCGACACTGAAAAGTGTCAAAGGCTTTAGGTCGAAGATTATGCAGTACGTCTGTAACAACTAATGTGCATTCGATGTGCGTGACGTCACAATTGTTTAAATTTCTAACAGATCACCAGAAAATATTACGAATAGTGGCTTGAGATGCTTTACTTTCAAAGTAAATTTCCATGCAAGATGATTTATGTTACGTGTGAGAAGGTGCAGTGAATTTCTTAAATCACAGGGCATTATAACTCTCATTCAAAACGTAACACTTTGGGGATCAGCCATTTGAAAAATGTCGAGCCCAGAAGATAAGTCATTTATGCCACTATTTAAAATTTTACCGGCACATTCGTATTTGATATGACTTAACATGTAACACGCTCTAAAAAAAGACCGAGCTTCAGGTTAGTTTTCGTATTTAATGTTGTTCTTTCATAGATAAAAAATTATGCAATTGATGCCAAAAAGTGTAATTGACCTTCAAAAAAATGTGCATAATGTGTTACTGAGCAATGTCACAAGTCTCTTCATGCCAGAACACTTCGACTTTTCTACGCAACTGATAATCATTTTGGCACGATTTTAATTGCCAAATTAGAGCCTGTTACTAGGCCTATGGACTTCCTGTCGTTGTAGGAGTAATAACAGTGGATGCCAACAGAGGATGCAATTCTCGTTCGTACATACACATCTGCTTTCGTACATACACATCTGCTTACGAGTTAACCGGTGTAGAAACGCACTTAGCTGAGTTGAGCGAGCTCGGCGTAACTTCGTAACGTACGCGCCGCGGCCTGTCTTTCTCGTAGGCGCCGCGGCCTGTCTTTCTCGTAGGCCTCGTGCTCTGAATAACTGCCGTCATTCGCTAGCGAGGTCACGTGACATGAGCTATGACTGGCTGACAAAAGTGCATCGCTCAACGCAATCTCCATTTTAGAGTTTCGGAAGCTACCGCACTGTAATTTGTGGAATTTCTGTAAATACTTTCGCAATACGAAAATAATTGTCTCGCATCAAACAACTTCCCAAACGCATTGTTTTTCCAGGATTTCATTTCCTAAAGTGATGGGACGTCCTCCGCTGGTATAAGACCTTTACGATTCAAAGGACTGATACGTTTTATAGCTCCGAGGGAAAGTATACTGTTACTTAACCCGGATGTATTTTCACCCGCTTTATACGCAATTTCATCTGGGAGAAATTGTGTTTTTAACCGGGAAATCCGGGAAAAATCCGGGAATTTTTTTTTCTTGTCCACGTAGACACCCTGCTCAAGGATTTCTATTAGCCCTCATCTTTTTACCTACTTGATCCTCTGCTGCCTTCACTATTTCATCTCTCAAAGCTACCCATTCTTCTTCTACTGTATTTCTTTCCCTCATTCTTGTCAATCGTTCCCTAACTCTCTCGCTGAAACCCTCTACAACCTCTGGTTCTTTCAGTTTATCCAGGTCCCATCTTCTCAAATTCCCATCTTTTTGCAATTTCTTTAGTTTTAACCTACAGTTCATAACCAATAGATTGTGGTCAGAGTCCACATCTGCCCCTGGAAATGTCTTACAATTTAAAATCTGGCTCCTAAATCTCTGTCTTACCATTATATAATCTATTTGAAACCTGTCAGTATCTCCAGGCTTCTTCCATGTATACAACCTTCTTTTATGTGGAGTTAGTGGAAAATAACTGTTGTCTACTCATTGTCTCAATGGCATAGTATGTGTTACTTTGGAATAGTGTTTATTATTTAACCAATTACAAATCAGGTAACTGTTATAAAATGGTTACAAATGGTGATACTTGTATCCTTTAAATATAATTTTAATTTCATCATGCAGTAAATAGATGTATATATTCACCAATTCTTCGGGGAAAATATACTTGTCCCCTTTTCCTTTATTATGTAACATTTTTAGATTATTCAATAATACAGTGACAGCAGGATCTTGACTTTGGTGTGTTTTTGTTAAACATACTGCAGCTAGCTATGTTTTATCATCTTGGATCCTTTTCTTTTTTAGTACTGTAACACTTCTGAAACTAAAAATACTATTTGCTACTGCAAAAATCCATGAAACAATTTCAAGTCTGACTGCGTTCTTACAGTACACACACACACACACACACACACACACACACACACACACAAAACGCTTTCTCTCTCTCTCTCTCTCTCTCATATATATATTCTCCCCTTTGGGTAGCCATTTTGGCCTAGGTTTTTTAATATATTTTCATTGAAATGTCATTTTTTTTAAATTAGATTATTTTTTCTTTCTATGTAAAATTAATTACTAATTTTTATTAGTAGAGGGTTATAAGTACAAAATCAAAAAGGGGTAATGCAGGAGTAGGTTTAATAATGAATAAAAAAAAAATAGGAGAGCGGGTAAGCTACTGCAAGCAGCATAGTGAACGCATTATTGTGGCCCAGATAGACACGAAGCCCACACCTACTACAGTAGTACAAGTTTATATGCCAACTAGCTCTGCAGATGAAGAAATTGATGAAATGTATGATGAGATAAAAGAAATTATTCAGGTAGTGAAGGGAGATGAAAATTTAATAGTCATGGGTGACTGGAATTCGACAGTAGGAAAAGGAAGCGAAGGAAACGTAGTAGGTGAATATGGATTGGGGCTAAGAAATGAAAGAGCAAGCTGCCTGGTAGAATTTTGCACAGAGCATACATAACTTAATCATAGCTAACACTTGGTTCAAGAATCATGAAAGAAGGTTGTATACATGGAAGAACCCTGGAGATACTAAAAGGTTTCAGATAGATTATATAATGGTAAGACAGAGATTTAGGAACCAGATTTTAAATTGTAAGACATTTCCAGGGGCAGATGTGGACTCTGACCACAATCTATTGGTTATGAACTGTAGATTAAAACAGAAAAAACTGCAAAGAGGTGGGACTTTAAGGGAGATGGGACCTGGATAAACTGAAAGAACCAGAGGTTGTACAGAGTTTCAGGGAGAGCATAAGGGAACAATTGACAGGAATGGGGGAAAGAAATACAGTAGAAGTAGAATGGGTAGCTTTGAGGAATGAAATAGTGAAGGTAGCAGAGGATCAAGTAGGTAAAAAGACAAGGGCTAGTAGAAATCCTTGGGTAACAGAAGAGATACTGAATTTAATTGATGAAAGGAGAAAATACAAAAATGCTGTAAGTGAAGCAGGCAAAAAGGAATACAAACGTCTCAAAAATGAGATCGACAGGAAGTGCAAAATGGCTAAGCAGGGATGGCTAGAGGACAAATGTAAGGATGTAGAGGCTTATCTCATGAGTGGTAAGATAGATACTGCCTACAGGAAAATTAAAAAGACCATTGGAAAAAAGAGAACCACTTGCATGAATATCAAGAGCTCAGATGGAAGCCCAGTTCTAAGCAAAGAAGGGAAAACAGAAAGGTGGAAGGAGTATATAGAGGGTCTACACAGGGGCGATGTTCTTGAGAACAATATTATGGAAATGGAAGAGGAAGTAGATGAAGATGAAATGGGAGATATGATACTGCGTGAAGAGTTTGAAAGAGCACTGAAAGAACTAAGTCGAAACAAGGCCGTGGGAGCAGGCAACATTCCATTAGAACTACTGACAGCCTTGGGAGAGCCAAGCCTAACAAAACTGTACCATCTGGTGAGCAAAATATATGAGACAGGCGAAATTCCTTCAGACTTCAAGAAGAATATAGTAATTCCAATCCCAAAGGAAGCAGGTGTTGACAGATGTGAAAATTACTGAACTATCAGTTTAATAAGTCACAGCTGCAAAATACTAACGTGAATTCTTTACAGACGAATGGAAAAACTGGTAGAATCTGACCTCAGAGAAGATCAGTTTGGATTCTGTAGATATGTTGGAACTTGTGAGGCAATACTGACCCTACGACTTATCTTAGAAGAAAGATTAAGGAAAGGCAAACCTACGTTTCTAGCATTTGTAGACTTAGAAAAAGCTTTTGACAATGTTGACTTGCAGGGGTAAAATACAGGGAGCGAAAGGCTATTTACAATTTGTACAGAAACCAGATGGCAGTTATAAGAGTCGAGGGGCATGAAAGGGAAGCAGTGGTTGGGAATGGAGTGAGACAGGGTTGTAGCCTATCCCCAATGTTATTCAATCTGTATATTGAGCAAGCAGTAAAGGAAACAAAAGGAAAATGTGGAGTAGGAATTAAAATCCATGGAGAAGAAATAAAAACTTTGAGGTTTGCCGATGACATTGTAATCCTATCAGAGACAGCAAAGGACTTGGAAGAGCAGTCAAACGGAATGGACAGTGTCTTGAAAGGAGGGTATAAGATGAACATCAACAAAAGCAAAACGAGGATAATGGAATGTAGTCAGATTAAATCGGGTGATGCTGAGGGAATTAGTTTAGGAAATGAGACACTTAAAGTAGAAAAAGGGTTTTGCTCTTTGGGGAGCAAAATAACTGATGATGGTCGAAGTAGAGAGGATATAAAATGTAGACTGGCAATGGCAAGGAAAGTGTTTCTGAAGAAGAGAAATTTGTTAACATCGAGTATAGATTTCAGTGTCAGGAAGTCGTTTCTGAAAGTATTTGTATGGAGTGTAGCCATTTATGAAAGTGAAATGTGGACGATAAATAGTTTAGACAAGAAGAGAATAGAAGCTTTCGAAACGTGGTGCTACAGAAGAATGCTGAAGATTAGATGGGCAGATCACATAACTAATGAGGAGGTATTGAATAGAATTGGGGAGAAGAGGAGTTTGTGGCACAACTTGACTAGAAGAAGGGATCGGTTGGTAGTACATGTTCTGAGGCATCAAGGGATCACTAATTTGGTACTGGAGGGCAGCGTGGAGGGTAAAAATCGTAGAGGGAGACCAAGGGATGAATACACTAAGCAGAATCAGAAGGATGTAGGCTGCAGTAGGTACTGGGAGATGAAGAAGCTTGCACAGGATAGAGTAGCATGGAGAGCTGCATCAAACCAGTCTCAGGACTGAAGACAACAACAACAGCAACAATTTTTATTATTTAAACCTTCCACAACGACAGAACCATGGGACTGCAGTGGTATGATATGTTGAGAGTAAGAATGAATTTGCTGCAGACTGCAATTAAATGAGCTTCAATTTTTTTAGTTTGAACATGATCAATTTCGAGGCCACAAGTCTCTTCTTTAGACGTACCTGATACGTGTACATCAAATTAGTGTGTGACATGTTTTTCTTAGAACCATGTCTTGTTATTGTCAATTGTCCTGCAGTAACGTGCACTATCAAAGAAGAGTCTAGAACATCAGTTACGAAGTGACACAGTCAGTGGCTGGCCAGAGAATAATCTTCAGAATTCTGTAGCCAGCCATTGAGTTTGTCACTGTGTGAGTGGTGTCGTGGACCCATTACTACAGGGCAATTGTTGACAGCAAGACATGGTCCTCAGAAAAACATGTGACACATCGATATGACATGTATGTGTAAGGTACGTTTGAGGATGAGGCTAGTAGTCATGTTATAATTAAAAAATTACATAATTGTTGCCATATCAGTTTGCAGATACAAATTTCTCAATTGAAAATGATTACTTTGTCTTATATACCTCAGACTGTAACTGTTGAGCTCTCAATGTCAACTACCTATTTATTAAAAAAACTGAAAATAATTTAATTGCAGTGTGAGACAAATTCATACTTACTCTCATAATTTCTTTTTTATTCTACACTGAAGCACCAGAGAAACTGGTATAGGCACACGTATTCAAAAACAGACATATGTAAACAAGCAAAATATGGCGCTGTGGTTGGCAATGCTTATATAAGACAATAAGTGAGGGGTGCAGTTGTTAGATCACTTACTGCTGCTACAATGGCAGGTTATCAAGATTTAAGTGAGTTTGAACATGGTGTTATTGTCGGTGTAAGAGTGATGGGACACAGCGTCTCCGAGGTAGTGATGACCATTTCACAAGTGTACTGTGAATACCAGGAATCCGATAAAACATCAAATCTCGACACCACTACGGCCGGAAATAGATCCTGCAAAAACAATACCAACGATGACTGAAGATAATTGTTCAACGTTACAGAAGTGCAATCCTTCTGCAAATTGCTGCAAATGTCAGTGCTGGACCATCAACAAGTGTCAGTGTGCAAACCATTCAACGAAGCATCATTGATATGGGCTTTTGGAGCTGAAGACCCACTTGTATACCCTTGATGATTACGCGACACAAAGCTTTACGCCTTGCCTGGGCCTGTCAACACAGAAATTGGACTGGAAACATGTTGCCTGGTCAGACAAGTCTCATTTCAAATTTTATCAAGCGAATGGACTTGTACGGGTATGGAGACAACCTCATGAATCCCTGGACCCTTCAAGTCAGCAGGGGACTGTTCAAGTCGGTGGAGGCTCTGTAGTTGTGTGGGTCATTTGCAGTTGGAGTGATATGGGACCCCTGATATGTCCATTGTGAATTCCAATGGACTTTGGCAATTCCAGCAAGACAATGCAACACCCCAAACATCCAGAATTGCTACAGAGTGGCTCCATGAACACTCATCTAAGTTTAAACATTTCTGCTCATCGCCAAACTCCTCAGACATGAACATTATTGGGATGCCTTGTAACATGCTGTTCAGAAAAGATTCCCACTCCCTTGTACTCTCACGGATTTATTTATTTATTGTTCCGTGGGACCAATTAAAGGAGAAGTCTCCATGGTCATGGAACGAGTCAATACATGAAATTATAACATGATATTAGAAACAGATAAAATGAAATATAAAAAATCATATTCAGGTGACAAGTCGTAAGTTTAAATGAAAAAAATCAACAATGTAACACTGGAATTTGCTTAATTTTTTAGCTCTTCCAGGAGCTCCTCGACAGAATAGAAGGAGTAAGCCATGAGGAAACTCTTAAGTTTGGACTTAAAAGAGTTTGGGCTACTGCTGAGATTTTTGAGTTCTTGTGGTAGCTTATTGAAAATGGATGCAGCAGAATACTGCACTCCTTTCTGCACAAGAGTCAAGGAAGTGCATTCTACATGCAGATTTGATTTCTGCCTAGTATTAACTGAGTGAAAGCTGCTGACTCTTGGGAATAGGCTAATATTGCTAACAACAAACGACATTAAAGAAAATATATACTGTGAGGGCAATGTCAGAATTCCCAGATTTTTGAATGGGGGTCGACAAGAGGTTCTTGAACTAACACCACATATAGCTCGAACAGCCCATTTTTGAGCCAAAAATACCCTTTTTGAATCAGAAGAATTACTCCAAAAAATAATACCATATGACATAAGCGTATGAAAATATGCGAAGTAGGCTACTTTTCGTGTTGAAGTGTCATTTATTTCAGATACTGTTCTAATAGTAAATAAAGCTGCATTTAGCTTCTGAACAAGATCCTGGACATGGGCTTTCCACAACAGCTTACTATCTATCCGAACGCCTAGGAACTTGAACTCTTCCGTCTCGCTTATAATATGCCTATTCTGTCTGATCAAAATATTGGTTCTTGTGGAATTGTGAGTTGTTGTTGTGGTCTTCAGTCCTGAGACTGGTTTGATGCAGCTCTCCATGCTACTCTATCCTGTGCAAGCTTCTTCATCTCCCAGTACTTACTGCAACCTACATCCTTCTGAATCTGCTTAGTGTATTCATCTCTTGGTCTCCCTCTACGATTTTTACCCTCCACGGTGCCCTCCAATGTTAAATTTGTGATCCCTTGATGCCTCAAAACATGTCCTACCAACCGATCCCTTCTTCTAGTCAAGTTGTGCCACAAACTTCTCTTCTCCCCAATCCTATTCAATACCTCCTCATTAGTTATGTGATCTACCCACCTTATCTTCAGCATTCTTCTGTAGCACCACATTTCGAAAGCTTCTATTCTCTTCTTGTCCAAACTAGTTATCGTCCATGTTTCACTTCCATACATGGCTACACTCCATACAAATACTTTCAGAAACGACTTCCTGACACTGAAATCTATACTCGATGTTAACAAATTTCTCTTCTTCAGAGACGCTTTCCTTGCCATTGCCAGTCTACATTTTATATCCTCTCTACTTCGACCATCATCAGTTATTTTACTCCCTAAATAGCAAAACTCCTTTACTACTTTAAGTGTCTCATTTCCTAAACTAATTCCCTCAGGATTACCCGATTTAATTTGACTACATTCCATTATCCTCGTTTTGCTTTTGTTGATGTTCATCTTATATCCTCCTTTCAAGACACTGTCCATTCCGTTCAACTGCTCTTCCAAGTCCATTGCGGTCTCTGACAGAATTACAATGTCATAAGCGAACCTCAAAGTTTTTACTTCTTCTCCATGAATTTTAATACCTACTCCAAATTTTTCTTTTGTTTCCTTTACTGCTTGCTCAATATACAGATTGAATAACATCAGGGAGAGGCTACAACCCTGTCTCACTCCTTTCCCAGCCACTGCTTCCCTTTCGTGCCCCCCGACTCTTATAACTGCCATCTGGTTTCTGTACAAATTGTAAATAGCCTTTCGCTCCCTGTATTTTACCCCTGCCACCTTCAGAATTTGAAAGAGAGTATTCCAGCCAACATTGTCAAAAGCTTTCTCTAAGTCTACAAATGCTAGAAACGTAGGTTTGCCTTTTCTTAATCTTTCTTCTAAGATAAGTCGTAAGGTTAGTATTGCCTCATGTGTTCCAACATTTCTACGGAATCCAAACTGATCTTCCCTGAGGTCCGCTTCTACCAGTTTTTCCATTATTCTGTAAAGAATTCGTGTTAGTATTTTGCAGCTGTGACTTATTAAACTGATAGTTCGGTAATTTTCACATCTGTCAACACCTGCTTTGTTTGGGATTGGAATTATTATATTCTTCTTGAAGTCTGAGGGTATTTCACCTGTCTCATACATCTTGCTCACCAGATGGTAGAGTTTTGTCAGGACTGGTTCTCCCAAGGCCGTCAGTAGTTCTAATGTAATGTTGTCTACTCCCGGGGCCTTGTTTCGACTCAGGTCTTTCAGTGCTCTGTCAAACTCTTCACACAGTATCTTATCTCCCATTTCGTCTTCATCTACATCCTCTTGCATTTCCATAATATTGTCCTCAAGTACATCGCCCTTGTATAAACCCTCTATATACTCCTTCCACCTTTCTGCCTTCCCTTCTTTGCTTAGAACTGGGTTGCCATCTGAGCTCTTGATATTCATACAAGTGGTTCTCTTCTCTCCAAAGGTGGATTAGAAACTGTAAAAACTGAGTCTTACTGTGATTTAGCGTCAAATTGTTTTCCACAAGCCACGAACTTATTTCATGAACTACATTATTTGTTACTGTTTCAGTATTACACATAAGATCCTTTCCATATTTTGGGAAGTGGCAGTATGGACCAAAACAAGAAAAAAATATACAGTAAACGTGTGCTTTAAAATGCATACCTTAAAAGTTATGAGCATTTGTTCATTAGAAGAGTTATGTTTCAAAGTAGCTAAGATGAAAAAGTGCTCATAGCTCTTAACATGTGCATTTTAGAGCACATGTTTATTGGACATTTTTTCCTTGTTTTGATCCATACTGCCACTTCCAAAAATATGCAAAACAAAGAGCTTGCAGTTGAAGAGATTTGTTTCACAGTATCGAAGATGAAAAATTGCTCGTAGCTCTTAAGGTCTGCATTTTCGACCCTATGTTTACCGAGACTTTTTTACTTCTAGTATCATGTACTTTCAATTGTATGTGTTTATGCCATTAATTATGATACACCCTGTATAAAAAAATTATACAAAATAACTAGGTATTACTGCCAATTTACTATAACAACTTCACCACATAAGTCATGTGCTTACTCAGCAACCAACTTTCCAACCTACATAAGGTAATTCATTGATTGATCCACAGGCCAGTAAATAAGGTCGGGGAAAGGACTTTTCAAGCCTTATATTGCCTTAGATATAACTGTCTTCTGTCAACTAATCCTGTCAATTCATGTTGGGATACAGATATGGAATGAACTGGTCATTATAGTGTTTTATTAATGAATGTCATTACACCATTTCAAAATCTTAAACCAATTGACTGCAATATGACTTTCTTATAGTTCTAAATCTTGTTGAAACTGTACTAGCAGCTAATGAGAATCATCGGATACAGTCAGCAGATATTAACTTTTCTGTCAAAAATGGTTAGCCTACTTTGTCTTACTGCTCTTCAGACCCTCTCTGCTGAGCTCTCAATATCTTCTATCTAAAACTCCATTACTGTGAAAAGAAGAGAGCTTACATTGTACTTTAACATTATTGTAAAAATTCCAATACTTTTATACAATGTTTTTCAGTAGATAGTTTCTTTCTCTTTATTCTGAGCATGGTGCTGCTTCTCTGTGGACCTAAATGGGGAATGTACTTTTTAAGCTCAACAGTGAAGGCATCGTCCTCCCTTCCACCACACTGAAATAATAAAACAATACAATTACCAGCAAATATTACAATATAATACAACTAGTACTGACACTGTCCCATTCTTCATTATGTAAATAAGATGCTCTGACACATAAGGCTACGATGTCCTCTAGAATTTTTGGGGCCATTACATCTTCCATTATTTGTACACCTGAATCTTGTCATTTTGGTGATGACACTATATTAAGCCTCTAGTGCACACAAAATTCAACAGTGAATAAAGGAACTTCATGCAGCAAGTATGGACGGATGACTTAAATAAGTTATAATAAGACTAAACTAATAGATAATCATGTCTAAGAAAACAATCCACTCAAGAAAAGGAGACAGAATGGCTAGCAAATATTTAACATCAAGCAGTGAAATTCCGTTACTATTTACATAAACATTTAAAAGTTTAAAATGCTCTAACCTACCTTTTAAAACTGTTAATTTCTTGTTCACAAAGAATGAAAGGTAGGTTTGGGAATGTTGATCTCAGTACATTACTCTGCCAAGATACAACTTTCTCAAGTCAAGTCCTGAAATGACACACCCATCCCTGCTATACCTTGGTATACCACTCGCTGTCACCATCCTAACCTCCATAATACTCTTGTCAAAACAAATAACTTTCCCAGGCTGTTATTCCTACTCCAAAGTTCCCAGCACTTCAGTTATAACTGTTGTATAACCTTCTCCATGCACCCACCCACTTGCACCTACTCCTGTCTGACCACTGTCTTACTTCATCAAAGGCAGAGCAGAATGTGAAACCTTTTTATATTGGTATGACGGCCACTAAACGGTATACAGGAATGGACATTAATTGCACAATCCTGCCACTTCGAATTTATCTTATTTATTATGCTTCTGATATGTTCCAAAAGGAAAGTTTTCATATTGTTATTAATCCATCCCAGTTAGTTTTGGTCTCTTATTCCATCTTTTTGTCTCATTCTGTTCTTCTACCGTATGTAGGCTGAAACAGTTGCAGTGCTTATATGTGTGTGCGACCTGCTCCACTATATTTGAGCCCCCCCCCCCCCCACCCCTTCATCATAATCTCCCTCTAGCCTCAAAATAGATGGCTCCCTTCCAAAATGGGTCCACCTCCACAGCTCAGTAATCAGTGCATTTAAGTGAAATGCAGAGAACCCAGGTTTCATTCCTAGTACTGTCGGGGTTTCTTGGTGTAAGAACTGGAACGGAGTGCACTCAAACTTGTGATGCCAATTGAGGAGCTACTTGATTGAGAAGTAGCAGGACCAAGATCAAGAAAGCCAACAATGACTAGGAGAGTGGTATGCCCCTCCATACTGAAACTAAATGACATCATTGGTAGAGGATGGCACAGTGGTTGATCGGCACCAGTTGGTCCATCTTGGCCAGAATGTGGAGCTTTGCATTGAATGCTCTCAAACTGGGATACAAGTGACCTCCACCTCCTGTGTAAACTTTCTAAATGTATCCCACTTTCCTTCTGTAAACAGAACTAACAGTTCCAAAACTTTTTCTACTAGTAAACGTGTCTCTTTAAGCGATACTGAAATTTTAACTCCTAAAGGTAAGTAATGCTCAACCATTGTGTCTCCTCCTAATTTATCATCCACAAATTGAATAGAAAACCATGCAGTTTACAAAATATGGTTATAGAAACACTAACCAAGTGTCTGTAACTGAGAGGAGAGCAAAAGAAATAAAGGTAGGTTACCAGTTCGTAGAACTCAAAAGTGACTGAGCTTCACCACACTGTAGATGTTCATACATTTGTTTGAATTTGCAGTGCCCACATTGATTGTATGCTCCCATGTGCTGATGTGAATTCAATATATGGGAAAATTCTTGTGTGAAATCTTTCCTTTCAACTAAATCCTTGAAAACTGTTTTCAGTACCAAACTTTGACAACACTGTCAACTTCATACTTGTAGCATCAGTCTTATCCTGGCTTCACTGTTTTGTGTTCAGTAACATGGTGACAGACTTAGTCTTCCAGTTATCTTGATATTCGGTTCTCTTTGACTTGAAGCATGAATTTAGCGTTGGGAAAGAGTACATGTAAAATTGACACAAGTTGTATAGGGTAATTGCCATTGTAACAACTGTAATAAAAGTCTTATTAAGACCAGACATGTTTCACTTTATTTTAAAGCATCTTCAGTTGTCAGTTTTTTTTTCCACATGTGTGTGTTGAATATTTGCACGCAGAACTTTCACTGCACTTTTGCACACAGAACTTTCACTGCACTTAACATATTTACACTTATGCACTACAAAGTATCACTGTCCTCTCTCCATTTTGCATGAGGACAGTGATTCTTCCCAACACAGAAGTACTTGGACTGTAAAATTTAAGTTTCTTCTCATTAGGCAACTGTTATGCACCACATAATTAAATTAAATCTGTGTTACCAGTATTGTTTTCATTGTGTACTGTAGTGGTTTTTTTTATTACTCACAAAGTTTAGATTTATCTCAAGCAGTGAATGCTAAATATTATTCTTGCCTTTGTTGGCCATGGATACAAAAAAGTTTTTACTTCAGCACTAAATTATGCAGTGCATGCTGGAAGTCAATGATTGAGCACAGCATCTATGTTCTTAAAAATAAATATAGCAACATTTTTCACAACATGTGCCATATATTCTCCAAATCTGACACAATAATCTTCTTATAACAAATATTTTATTCTTTGAGAACATTTCCAATTACCTCATAATTCAGAATATGAATGTGAATGTCAACTTGATAGTTCTGACTGATATCTTGGAATACTCATTATAGCACAGTCTTAATTTATCTTTCAAAGTTTATACAGTCATTTTTTGTGCACAGAATTTATGCCTGTGATGAACTGATTCTCCAACATATGCCAGCAATACACTGAGCTTTAATATCATGCCAATGCAGGTACTTCCTCTTGCAAAGTTAGTTAGTTGGTTGGTTTGGAGAGAAAGGGATCAAACAAAAAGAAAACTGTATCTGTCAATCCGAAACATTTCCAATGTTGATGCTATAGCACATTATAAGAAATACTGCAAAATATTAAAGACTGTAATACGGATGTCAAAGCAAATATATTACAAGGAAAAGATAGTCATATCAGATAACAAAATAAAGACAATATGGGATATAGTGAAGGAGGAGACCGGTAGAACCAGACATGAAGAGGAACAAGTAGCATTAAGAGTAAATGATGCATTGGTGACAGATGTGTATAGTGTTGCAGAACTTTTTAACAAACATTTTATAACTGTTACTGAAAAGATGGGGTTGTCAGGTTCGGTAGATGCTGCTATGGATTACCTTAGACCAGACATTTCAAGTAACTTCCATAATATGAATTTGACCCTCACTACCCCAACAGAAATAATGTCCATCATAAAATCTTTAAAATCAAAAACATCTAGTGGGTATGATGAAATATCAACAAAGTTAATTAAAGAATGTGATTCTGAGCTAAGTAACATATTAAGCTATCTGTGTAACCAGTCGTTTATCAGTGGAATATTTCCCGAATGGCTGAAATATGCTGAAGTTAAGCCACTGTTTAAGAAGGGAGATAAAGAAATAGCATCAAATTTCCGTCCAATTTCACTGTTGCCAGCATTCTCAAAAATTTTCGAAAAAGTAATGTACAGTCGTCTTTATAACCATCTTATCTCAAATAACATACTGTCAAAGTCACAGTTTGGATTTCTAAAAGGTTCTGATATTGAGAAGGCTATCTACACTTACAGTGAAAATGTACTTAATTCATTAGACAAAAAATTGCAGGCAACTGGTATATTTTGTGATCTGTCAAAGGCATTTGACTGTGTAAATCACAATATCCTTTTAAGTAAACTAGAATATTATAGTGTAACAGGAAATGCTGCAAAATGGTTCAAATCTTACATCTCTGGCAGGAAACAAAGGGTGTTATTAGGAAAGAGACATGTATCAAGCTATCAGGCATCATCCAACTGGGAACTAATTACATGTGGGGTCCCACAAGGTTCCATTTTGGGGCCCTTACTTTTTCTTGTGTATATCAATGACCTTTCATCAGTAACATTACCAGATGCCAAGCTTGTTTTGTTTGCTGATGATACAAACATTGCAATAAATAGCAAATCAAGTGTAGTCTTAGAAAGATCAGCCAATAAAATATTTGTAGACATTAATCACTGGTTCCTAGCCAATTCTTTGTCACTAAACTTTGAAAAAACACACTACATGCAGTTCAGAACTTGTAAGGGGTGTCCCAAGAGTATATGTCTAACATATGATGACAAGAAGATAGAAGAAGTGGACGGTGTTAAATTCTTGGGATTACAGCTTGATAATAAATTCAACTGGGAGGAGCACACCACAGAACTGCTGAAGCGTCTTAACAAATCTCTGTTTGCAATGCGAATTTTGTCAGACATAGGGGATATAAAAATGAAAAAGCTGGCATACTATGCTTACTTTCATTCCATAATGTCATATGGGATTATTTTCTGGGGTAATTCATCAAGCCAAGCTAAAGTTTTCCGGGCACAAAAACGTGCAGTAAGAATTATATGTGGTGTGAACTCAAGAACATCCTGCAGAAGCCTGTTTAGGGAACTAGGGATACTAACTACAGCTTCCCAATATATTTATTCCTTAATGAAATTTGTCATTAAAAATATATCACTTTTTCAAACCAATAGCTCAATTCATGGAATCAATACTAGAAATAAGAATAATCTTCACAAGGATTTAAAGTCACTTAATCTTGTACAAAAAGGCTGCATTATTCAGGAACACACATTTTCAATAACTTGCCAGCAGCCATAAAAAGCTTAACAACCAATGAAATTCAGTTTAAGAGAAGCCTAAAGGATTTATTGGTGGCCAACTCCTTCTACTCCATTGATGAATTTCTGAGGAAAACCAACTGATTTGTATATAAGTACAACATATCTTCTGCACAATTTCAGTGCAGTAATGTGTTCACTGAAAATTTGTGTGTGTGTGTGTGTGTGTGTGTGTGTGTGTGTGTGTGTGTGTGTAAGTATAATCTAACTTCTGCACCATTTCAGTGCAGTAATGTGTTCATTGTCAATAAGTATTACAGTAGTTGTATTACATGTTTCTTACCTTATAAATAAATAAAAAACTTTTTTATTTTAAATTCAGTGCAATAGTATTTGTAAAATGACTCTTAGTGTTCATTAAAAAATGACGATCATTCCACTTGGGACCTGTGGAATGGTACATTAGCTTATTTGTTTTAGTTTAAATATTTGTCTTTTATTGTTGTTTTTCTGACATGTTCCACATCCTGGAGGACCTCCTCACTACGGATCAATTGGAATGAAAGTAAATCTAATCTAATCTAATCTAAAAACGACAGGGTCCTCAGTCCCTTGCAAAGTTACTTGATCACCATCACACCCTGAAGACATGCATCATCCCTTGACATGGATCACCACATGAAAATAAATAATAAATTTGCACAGTAGTTGCACTATCCTATATAATAATACATTATAGCATTTTATTGTTTGTATCACTTGTCAGAAAGGTAAATGTAAGGTTAACCATCACTCTTCTGGAGTGACATATAACACCGCATTACACATGATCTTCTTTCTGTATTACTTTATGTTAGTTAGGTAGAATTGTAGGCTGCTACTGTAGAATAGTGAACTCCTTATTGCATCTGATACATAAAAATTCACTGAACTGAAATAGCTTATTTTCTAGCATATAACTTTTTAAAAATTCTTTGTAGGAAGATGAGCAGGATGTTATGGAGAACCAAGGGGACATTTGGAATGGTGATGTGCATTCGGAGGAGGATGAAGAGGAGGAGGAGGAAGAGGAAGCAAGTGAAGATGAAGCAGAACTACATCCCCATCCAAATGCACAGTAGTGTGACAGCTTCAAATAATGTGCACAAAAACATAACTGTTTTTGTTTGTCAGTTAAAATTCCAAGGACAATTGGAATCTCAATTTTCTCACATCTGAAAATTGCAGGAGTATTCTGTTTTGCAGGAACTTGATTTTATATTGCTATGAGTTGATTACAAAATTAAACAGTAGTCTTTTAGAAAATTGTTTTACTTATCTAGTCACTCATTGGGCACAGTAGTGCACCATTATACACTACTTTCTGATCCTGGACAATAGTTTTGTTACCATAGTCACTACATTTCTACAAAAAGATGTCTTGACTTCATGGAAAAGGTGTAAGAATCAGTTCATTAGCAGTTTCACTCACATAATTTACAGAAAATTAATTTCAGCACATCTCCTCATAATACAATTTACTTTGTAATAATGCTAATGCTGAAATTATAATTAAAGGAATATTGTTATCACAAAACAGTATTCAAATAATTTTGATTATGTAATTAATTCTTTTTTTATAGGCTGAGGGCTGACTTCATCAGTACAATAATGAAAATACTTTGAATGTCATATTGTATTCTTTAGTGTAAGCCTTAAACTGTGCCAAATTTTTTCATATTACCAGAATTTTTAAACATTATATTTAAAGTTTTCATGTTGATAAGTAGAGCTTTACAATGATTTACTGTGATGTATGTGGATGGTGTTAAGAGATTGCATAAAAATATTTGTTAAATATAATGATGCTTCTATATATGAAAATGTTGCAAACTACTACGTATTGTAAACAAATTTATTATTTATCTACATGAAATAAATTAATCGAAAATTAATTTTGTCTTGCTTTTTCCCCATTATTTAATATGTGTTTTGTGTATGGTGATTGAAGAATGTGATTTTCTGTCAACAGATTACAAGTATTATACTCTTTCTAATAATCTATACTTAGGTCTGGCCTATAAGTATACTGCAAATATTTTTTGTCAGTTGACTGTAGTAGTAAAAAGGGTGATAAAAAAAAACCAAATAACTACAGACATTTTTCAGTAGCACCAGTTGTATTCAAGATAATAGAAAATTGCGTGCATAAGCAGATATACAGCTATTTTGAAAGCAACAAAATTTTAATTGAACAACAGTTAAGATTTAGGTCTCACTGATCAGCTGTAAAAGGCTGACTGAAGCAAAACGTATGACTTAGTGTCACATGCCACAATAATCAAAAAGTTAGAATATTATGGCATAGAAGATTAATCACTAAGTTTATTCAAATATTTGTAAGCAGTATGTTGCATAAGCAGATCATCAGCAGTACCACCAATCAAAAGAGAAATCCCCCAAAGATCTGTTCCTAGATGTTTCCTGTTTATTGTCTGCATTAGTGACTTTTCGAATTAGGTACAACATAACAATAAAATTATTATATGCTGATGACATGACACTAATAACCACAGGCGAGACTGTACAAAGTGTGCTAGCTAAAAGCAGAGAAATAATACTAGTGTCAGACCAATCAACCATGCATAAAACAGACAAAAAACAGAAGAAGTAATTTTAATGTAAAGGCAACTAAAAACGAAAATAAAACAATAAAACTACATGTCACATTAATGTGACCACCTGTCAAAAGCCTGAATAACCACCTTCACGTCATGAGACGTGCAGGAATAGAGTCAATGAGGTTCTGGAATGTACCAACAGGAATGTGGAACCAAGCTGACTCCTTTGACATGACCAGCTTACTAGGTTCTGGATTGAGGACCCATGGCACAAACAGCCTGATCGAGGCGGTCCCACGGATTCTTGATTGTGTTTAAATCTGGAAAGTTTGGTGGCCAGAAAGTAAACTCAGCCTGGTGCTCTTCCAGCCATGCTTATGCACTGCAAGCTGTGTGACACATTGCATTGTCATGCTGATAGATGTCATTGTGCCATAGGGGTGGACCTAATCTCCAAGGATATATGCATCCTTTTGTTAATCAGTTGTATCTTCAATAATGACAAGGTCACTCAGGGAATACCACAAAAACATTCCCCTGACCTGACCATAACTATTCCGGGGTGTTTGCTTTCAGACGTTTTAAGCCGTACACGCCAATGGCTATCTGTCCGATGGAGCATAAAACAGTATTCACCTGGATGGGCCACTTGTCACCACTCAGTGGACATCTGTTTGTGGTGTTGATGTGAAAATTCCAGCCTTTGTTGCCAATGAAAAGCAGTCAGTGTGGGTGCATGAACTAGGCACCTGCTGTGGATGCCAGTACATTCATTGAAGCATTTGTTGAATGATCATTCGATAGACATTGTTGGTAGTCCCTTGGTTCATCTGGGCTGTCAGTTGGTCAATAGGTGCATGTCTGTCTGCCCATACATGACTACACAGCTATCGTTCACCCCATCATCTATGGCCCTTGATGCACCACAATTGGCTTGGCACAATTTTGCCATGAACAGTACACTTTAATCACAGCAGCATGTGAACAGTTTACAGACATAGCCTTTTTGGAACTGCTTCCACACTTGGCCTGAAAGCCATGGATCATGCCCATTTGAAGTCGGATAAATTGTTCCATTTCCACATCACGACGATGACTCCACTGTTTTCTACGTCCTTCCCGACATGCTTTATATACCTTCCACTGCTAGTGCTGTCACCTGCCATGTGTAAGTGGTTATTACACATTGATGTCAATGATACACGGTGGTGACATTAATGTGACTGTACCAATGTAGCTCGTGCATTTTTTTATTGCATAAAGTAAGGAACAGTGTGAGCAAACAGTTGTTACTCCTTTTATATTTTGTTTTCTTCCATTCCCATCTTCGGTAAGGAATATGGCTCTGGGGCAATTCCCCAGGAGCTAAATGTACAGGGTGTGGCAAATAAAAGTGGCCCAGACATGAGCATACAGTTGGATATGAATGTATGCAACAATGGAGCAACTGCTCATTTGCAACAATGGAGCAACTGCTCATGCAGCCAGCCAAACTTAGCAGCACATTTACACAATCTTCATGCCTGTCAGAGTTGTTGCAGAGGTCAGTCTGGTCATGGCCCTTGTTGGCCACCAAGGTCACCTGATCTGTCAAATTCCTTTGTGTGGGAAGCCCGCAAGTCTAAGGTGTTCACAACAACCCTCTTAGTCTTCAAGAATTGCAGCAGAACATTTTGGATGAGATTGCAACAATTCCAGCTTTGATCCAATGTCAGCAACTTGGTAACAAGGGCCCAAAAGTGCTGAGAGATGAATGGTGGTCACTTTCAACGAATCTGCTGTAGTCAGGTTAGTACTATATTTCCTTTCTGCTGCTGTATTTCTTTGTACCCTGGAACTCTGTTCTCCAGTCACTTCTATTTGCCCCACCCTGTATTTTCAGATGGCAGAAGAAATCAGATGTTTAGTAGGATTACCACCCAGAGAATCCTTCAGGAAACACTTTAAATGTCTCAGCGTTATGACAGTAGCTGGCAGTATGACAGTATATGTAAGTGTTTAATACATTCGAGAGAAAATCTGGAAAAATTTGACATGAAAGTGATGTACACTACTGGCCATTAAAATTGCTACACCACGAGGATGACGTGCTACAGATGTGAAATTTAACCGACAGGAAGAAGATGCTGTGATATGCAAATGATTAGCTTTTCAGAGTATTCACCCAAGGTTGGCACTGGTGGCAACACCTACAACATGCTGACACGAGGAAAATTTCCAACCGATTTCTCATACACAAACAGCAGTTCACCGGTGTTGCCTGGTGAAATGTCATTGTGTTGCCTTGTGTAAGGAGGAGAAATGCGTACCATCACGTTTCCGACTTTGATAAAGGTCGTATTGTAGCCTGTCGTGATTGTGGTTTATCGTATCGCGACATTGCTGCTCGCGTTGGTCGAGATCCAATCACTGTTAGCAGAATATGGAATCAGTGGGTAATACGGAACGCCTCATATCACTAGCAGTCGAGATGACAGGCATCTTATCCTCATTGCTGTAACAGATCGTGCAGCCATGTCTTGATCCCTGAGTCAACAGATGGGGACGTTTGCAAGACAACAACCATCTGCATGAAGAGTTGGATGACGTTTGCAGCAACATGGACTATCAGCTCGGAGACCATGGCTGCGGTTACCCTTGATGCTGCATCACAGACAGCACGAATCTGGGTGCACGAATGGCAAAACGTCATTTTCTCGGATGAATACAGGTTCTGTTTACAGCATCATGATAGTCGCATCCGTGTTTGGCGACATCGCAGTGAACGCACATTGGAAGTGTGTATTCGTCATCGCCATACTGGCGTATCTCCCGGCATGATGGTAGGGGGTGCCATTGGTTACACATCTTGGTCACCTCTTGTTCGCATTGATGGCACTTTAACAGTGGACGTTACATTTCAGATGTGTTATGACCCGTGGCTCTACCCTTCATTCAATCCCTGCGAAACCCTACATTTCAGCAGGATAATGCACAACCGCAAGTTGCAGGTCCTGTATGTTCCTTTCTGGATACAGAAAATGTTCGACTGCTGCCCTGGCCAACACATTCTCCAGATCTCTCACTAATTCAAAACGTCTGGTCAATGGTGGCCGAGCAACTGGCTCATCACAATACGCCAGTCACTACTCTTGATGAACTGTGGTATCGTGTCGAAGCTGCTTGGGCAGCTGTACCTGTAAAGCTCTGTTTGACTCAATGCCCAGGCATATCAAGGCTGTTATTACGGCCAGAGGTGGTTGTTCCAGGTACTGATTTCTCAGGATCTATGCACCCAAATTGTGTGAAAATGTAATCACCATGTCAGTTCTAGTATAATATATTTGTCCAATGAATACCTGTTTATCATCTGCATTTCTTCTTTAATGGCCAGAAGTGTACTTGTACACAATACCAGAAATAGTCACTTGTTGGATATGCTTTCCTTAAGCATTGCTATATCCATAATAGCTATAAATTCTTGAGCATAAAATTTTCAGTAAGTTGCTCAGCTCATACAGTATCACAACTAAATATAAGAGCATTACCTAAAATACAGTGACTTTTGTTCAACTGAAGAATTCCTAGAAGCTAATCATTATAATATAGGTTTATCCTAGGTGATAAAGAAAATCATCTTGTTTGTAAATAAGCTAATTATTTTCTGTATTGTTTTGTGTGATTAATTATTTTATATAAGTTGACTCCACTGCTTAACTTTGACAAAGCCAATGGTGTGAAAAAATAGAGAAAGGTGAATAAAATATTGTAGTCAAAAAATTTGAAAAAAAGTGTGTAGTCAGACTACGGAACTGCATTAGACATTCACGGTGGTACCGAATAGTCATTAGGGTCAAACCTAGTTGGTCGCTTGCCAGTCGGGTACAGGGTTTTCCATGCATCTGGTAAGGTCCGTGATACTGAATGGTCCATCATTGTGAGTAATGTTACAGCATATTTCAAACTAACTTGTTACAAAAAGGGATGGCATACTGATTAATGCAGTAGAATCAAATTGAGGACGCTTCAGGTTCAGATTTTTATCCCACATATGGCTACACTGATTGATGTATTCCATGGTTTCCATAAATTATTGTGGGTAATTGGTTCCTTCAACAGGCTACAGTGGATTATTTCCTCTGGAAATCAATGAGATGCTAATCTCTGATCTATATTTCTCTTCATTGCTTTGGAAATTATTAACTTTTTTCAAATTCCATACAGTTAAGAACAACTTCCCTCTTCCATTCCATGGTTTGTTGGAAAAATGATTGTTGGTAAACCTCTGTATGAACTGTAATTTCTCAGTGGTCATATCATGAGACTTATATGGTAGGAACTGATAAGTTGTTCAACTACTCTTTGAGTGTATGCTTGGAACCTCAACAGTAAACTGCTCCATGATTCGCAATACCTTTCTTGTAGGTGTCTGGCTCTGGAGTTTGTTGAGGACATTTGTAACACTCTCATGCCTATTATACAATCTCATTTTGAAATTTGGTGCTCTTTGCTGGATATTCTCTTTTTCTTCTATTATCCAATTAGGCAAGGGCCCCAGACTGATTAGCAACAAACAAAAATCACTCAAACTTGATGAATTAAATTTCTATAACATTCTCCCATTGAATCTCATCCTAGTAACTGTTTTGTGTGGTCACTCCACTGAAGGTCTCTGTATGGTTACTCCCAAGTGTTCTGTGGTAGTTACTGCTTCCAGCGCTATGTCACCAGTCGTGTAATTCTCATAACACATAACACTGTGGCTAGTTTCTCCCTTAGTGTCTTCAAAACATCCACATGCACATACTTGTAGATAGTGGTGTCAATAAAGGGGAAGCTTGGCACACTGTTAGTGTGTCATTTATTCTATACAATGAATGCCAATTCTGCTTGAACCTTGTATTCATACATTCGAAATATAAGTAATACAGACATTTTATGCAACACTAATGCAGTAGGACAAATAACTGATGTTCAATGAGATACTATTGAGCTACTTGACAGATTAAAACTGGTGTGCTGGATCAGGACCGAAACCTGATCTCAGCCCATCATGGGCAACACTGCCAACTGAGCCATTGGAACAAGCTGTTCAGATAGTGACACGCATCCTGATTCTCAGAAAAAAGATTCTTAATCTTCTCAAATAACTCTTAGACTTTCCTGTGCCAGTCCACCATTAAAAAAAATAAAATAAATAAATAAAAAATCACACCTTGGTATGCAGGACCTTATCATGCCTCTTTTGGAATATTTTTCAAGATTACTTACTCAGAAGAGACCAATAGTTCTGAAAAATCTAAAATGATGCTGACACATAGTTTCTTTCAATTTTAGGAAAAGAAAGATGGCTGTGGAAATGCCTCCCTGAAGGCGTGTTTATGTCATGAACATGCTGTCAGCTGGTATGTAACTGCTGTGTAGCCAGGTCCCACACAAGCCCACATTTGGGCTATTGCTATGGATTATTACTCAAAGCTTAGAAAGGTATAGTCCCACATACAAAACTGCAGATTTATCTTATGATATCTGAGTGGTCATTCTACAATGTTTCCACATGCAGTGAAGAAAGTGCAAGCCACTCTTACATCCACATTCATTATTCTCTTTCATTTTACTAGATGATCCAATGCATGATTGCCACTTTGTCTCAAAATCAACTTTGTCCAGCTATATTTAATCGCTAATTACACTGAATATAGATTGTAACATGACAGAGCTCAAAACACTGAGCCTTGTGTTCCAGGGTCAGATATTGTGGTATCTGCAAATTGAAATATTCCTGATGTGAATAGTTTTATGTAATATTTTATGGATGCCCACTGATTAAATGGCAAGTGTATACTGTATATAATGCAGAAGGAACTCAGTTGTTCTCTGAAGATGAAAATTTTTTCCTTGGTAATTGCTGGACATTCACTATCTTCAACCTCCAAGAGAATTACTTTAGTTGTACTAACAAAGGACCATGCGCACAGTACAAAATACCCCAATTTTGCAATGCAATTCCTTGTGGGACAGATTCAGTACATCAGAATCACTTTAAAATTGCAAAAAAATGGTCATATAGAAATCTTCTTGTGAACTGAGAAATGTTGCATCAGTCACCTCCTTTGCTCTTAATAGGAAACTGTCAAGGATTTGCTAAATGACCTCATCAATTTAAAAAGTTATGGTTTCCTGAGCATTGAAGCTTAGTCCTGAGTATTGAAACTTACTCCTGAGCATTGAAATTTAGGCCTGGACCATAGGGCAGACATTAGAGCACCTGCATTTGCATACTGAGTTATTGGATCTTATTTAATAGTAGACCTGACACTGGTAATTGCTGAGAAGAAGGGCCCAGCATTAGAGGCTTTGAGCAATCTATTCTGGGAATGTGTTTTTGGTCCAAAAAGAGATCTCAGGGGCTTTATTACGAATTCAGTGCAATAGAGAAATGTGAACATTTTTGGACAGTGAAGTTAAAGTGAGAGCTTCCTTTTCAATTTGGCTTTAGTCTGCTTGTGCCAGAATCAAAGTCTTTGAGGTCTTGTCAGTTGACTTCCCCAAATCACCAGAATTGTCATCAATTTCCAGAATCAGACATTTGGTTAGTGACAAGGCAGTCATCAATTAGCACCCGTTTCGGACACTGTTGTAAGCAGTCGTCGAAGACTCATTGACATTCATGTGACCAGTGAAAGCTGGCACCATTTATGTAAAGTTTATTGAGAGGCCTTAGTAATTTGAGAAGCTTGAGGAACAATATTTCTATAATAATTGATTTTACAAGGGAAAGATTTAGTTCCTTGAGGTTTATAGGAGCAGTTAACTTGGTTAGGGCTTCTGTTTGTATTTGATTGGTTTATGACTCCTTCCTGCTTCAAATGTGGTGTATATGTTCAACCTGTGGCTGTAAAAATTCCTGTTTTCGCAGATTGCATTTTACTTGTGTAGATTGCAGTTTCTAAAATGAGAGGCACATGTTCTACAGATGCTCCTTTGTGGTGGTAATAGTGATGATGATGTCATCTAAGTAGATCACACACTTGACATCTCTTAGATAAGTTATTCAGGGTAGCACTGAAAAATGCACTGACAACATGCAATAGTTGACAGTTCTAACGGGACAGGCCAACTGGAGCGTTAATGGATTTCTCATCCATGGGACACTGCAGGCAGGTTCTGCAGGATGAGTTTTTGAAACATACTTCCTTCCAGTGAGCTTATCTGACAGTTGCCCTTCCAATGAGCTTATCTGATACTTCCCCTTGGGCATTAATAGTAATTTAAATATCTCCACAGCTACACAGTGTGCCAGTAGTTTTGCAGATTCCTGCCAGCAGAATTACCCACTGGCTAAAAGAGATGGGTGTTAACATATTCTGCTATTCCTGTCTGTCGAAATCTACTTTGATGTTGTTACCTAACACAATTGGTATGACCCAAGGAGGAGGCAGGGGTGGCGGAAGAGAGGAATGGGGAAGTGCCTGAGTGTTACAGCATGATGTGAGCCATATAATAAATCTCTATTTTCCCACTCTCAAAGAGCATGTGGAAAAAACAAACACCTATATCTTTCTGTGCAAGCTCTTGTTTCCCTCATTATTTCTTCCTATGTAGGTCAGTGTTAGCAAAATATTTTCACATTCAGAGAAAGTTGGTTATTGAAGTTTTGTGAGAAGACCATGCTGCAATGAAAAACGCCTTTGTTTTAATTATGTCCACCCCAATTTCTGTATCATGTCCATGACACTCTCTCCCCCATTTCTTGATAATACAAGACATGCTACCCTCCTCTGGACTTTCTCAATGTGCTCCATCAATCCTATCTGCTAAGGATCCCACACCATGCGGCAGTACTCCAAAAGAGGATGGACAAGCATGGTGTAGGCAGTCTCTTTAGTAATCTGTTTCATCTTTTAAGCGTTCTGCCAATAAAATACAGTCTTTGGTTCATCTTGCCCTCAACATTTTCTGTGTGTTCTTGCCAATTTAAGTTGTTCTTAATTTAATTCCTAGGTATTTAGTTGCATTTATGGCCTTTAGATTTGGTTGATTTATCACATAATTGAAATTTAATGGATTCCTTATAGTATTCATGTGGATGTCCTTAAACTTTTCATCATTTAGTATTAACTGCCAATTTTTGCACCATGCAGATATCTTTCCTAAATTGTTTTTCAATTTGTTTTGATCTTCTGATAACTTTACTAGACAGTAAATGACAGCATCATCTGCAAACAACCTAAGGCAGCTGCTCAGATCATTCCCTAAATTGTTTATCATCTGGAAAATTTTCTAGCTGAGTATGAATTGCTTCGTCTGTAAGACCACTTCTGTAATAGGTGTCCATAGCATGAAACAAAGTGAAATCTTACAAAGTTTACCAATGTTTTACAAGTAACACTTTATTTTTAGTGTTTTTTGTAAAATGAAATGCCACATTGTCCTCAGCAAGGATATGTTTTTATTTACAAAAGGTCCTGGAAGCAGAAAAGCTATAAATATCAAAGCAAAGCAACCAGAAGTCAATATAACCTCCACTTGTGATTGGGTGTCACTTATGTCATATGTCTGTAAGCAAGATTTCCACGCTCCTAAACATTCGTATGTCCACTGTTTCCGACAAGATAGTGAAGTGGAAACATGAAGGGACACATACAGCACGAAAGCATACAGGCCAACCTCATCTGTTGACTGACAGAGACCACCGACAGTTGAAGAAGGTTGTAATGTGTAATAGGCAGATTTCTATCCAGACTGTCGCACAGGAATTCCAAACTGCATCAGGATCCACTGCAAGTATTGTGACAGTTAGGCGGGAGGTGAGAAAACTTGGATTTTATGGTCAAGCAGCTGCTCATAAGCCACACATAATGCCGGTAAATGCCAAAAGATGCCTCACTTGGTGTAAGGAGCGTAAACAATGGACGATTGAACAGTGGAAAAACATTGTGTGCAGTGACGAATCACTGTACACAATGTGGCAATCCGATGGCAGGGTGTGGGTATGGCGAATGCCCAGTGAACGTCATCTGCCAGCGTGTGTAGTCCCAATGGTAAAATTCGGAGGTGGTGATCTTATGAAAGGACCTTCTTGCTAACCACTGTTGAAGAGCAATTCAAGGATGGCGATTGCATCTTTCAATGCCTGTTCATAATGCACAGCCTGTGGCGGAGTGGTTACATGACAATAAGATCCCTGTAATGGACTGGCCTGCACAGAGTCCTGACTGGAATCCTATAGAACACTTTTGGGATATTTTGGAAAGCTGACTTCGTGCCAGGCCTCACCAACTGACACTGATACCTCTACTAAGTGCAGCACTCCATGAAGAATGGACTGTCATTCCCCAAGAAACCTTCCAGCACCTGATTGAATGTATGCCTGCGAGAGTGAAAGCTGTCATCAAGGCTAAGGGTGGGTCGACAACATATTGAATTCCAGCATTACCGATGACTGGGAGATGAAGAAGCTTGCACAGGATAGAGTAGCATGGAGAGCTGCATCAAACCAGTCTCAGAACTGAAGACCACAACAACAACAACATTACCGATGAAGAGTGCCACGAACTTGAAAGTCATTTTCAGCCATTTGTCCAGATACTTTTGATCACATAGTGTACATACAATGACAACATGAACATCAGTTGAAATGGTGTTCCTGTAGAGAGTTCAAAAACTGATGAGCCAGCTGAATCGTCATGTAGATATGTAGTATAGTTGTCTGCATGGTTCAACCTCAGAACTGTTACTGGCTCAAGGAGTCAGTGGACCGTAGGTCTGTTGAGATCTAAATATCCTATTGGGTAATAGTCAGTATGCTGTTGCTACACTCCAGGCACTGTGGTATGCTTGGATCCTACTGTTACATGCTTGAATCCTCCTTTGCATGCTACCCACAAGATAACTGAGATGTTGCTGTTAAAGCTTGTACTTCACGACAACATTGGTGCTCCTGGCATCGTCCAGTATGTGAGGAGGAGTCATCTGATGATGCACTGAATGTCTCAACTGGTTGTAAACATGCTTAATCAGGTTCACATCTATAGATACCACAGGTCATTCCATTCAGATGAGTAGTGCCTTTTGGAGGAAGGTGTTAGAATGGTAGGCATGGTGTGCTTGTGCATTATCGTGTAGAAATACAAATTCTTCACTCAAATGTTGACAGCAGGACTGGACAATAGGGTGGAAAATCCTGCCCTGATACTGCACAGCTCTCACTTTACTCCGGATAATAATGCAAGTCATTCAGGCCGAAACAAGACTTACCTACCTGACCCCTTGGAGCTATATGCCTGGGACATGGATTGTTACCTTGGCTGCCTCCACATTCTTTTTTTTTTTTTTTTTTTGGCCTTTGAGTGTGTACTCAATTTAGCCATCGGAAACACATAGTGACAATGTACACATAATTGAATAAACAAATAGAGAAATGCATATTTACAAGAATAAAAAGCTTAACTGTTACAGGTTTGTACATAATGTTTTAAAAATTGAATTGAATTGGAAAATAATTAAAAGTGCCTTGGCTTACAATTCACACCAATTCTGAAATATTTTCATCAGCAAGACATATTTATAATTTACGTACACCATTAAAACCTACAGATTGTGACCAGTACTCTTGATGAAGTTAACTATCACTTTATAATAGAGGGAAACATTCCACGTAGGAAAAATATATCTAAAAACAAAGATGATGTGACTTACCAAATGAAAGTGCTGGCAGGTCGACAGACACACAAACAAACACAAACATACACACAAAATTCAAACTTTCGCAACAAACTGTTGCCTCATCAGGAAAGAGGGAAGGAGAGGGAAAGACGAAAGGATGTGGGTTTTAAGGGAGAGGGTAAGGAGTCATTCCAATCCCGGGAGTGGAAAGACTTACCTTAGGGGGAAAAAAGGACGGGTATACACTCGCACACACACACATATCCATCCACACATATACAGACACAAGCAGACATATTTAAAGACAAAGAGTTTGGGCAGAGATGTCAGTCGAGGCAGAAGTGCAGAGGCAAAGATGTTGTTGAATGACAGGTGAGGTATGAGTGGCGGCAACTTGAAATTAGCGGAGATTGAGGCCTGGTGGATAACGGGAAGAGAGGATATATTGAAGAGCAAGTTCCCATCTCCGGAGTTCAGATAGGTTGGTGTTAGTGGGAAGTATCCAGATAACCCGGACGGTGTAACACTGTGCCAAGATGTGCTGGCCGTGCACCAAGGCATGTTTAGCCACAGGGTGATCCTCATTACCAACAAACACTGTCTGCCTGTGTCCATTCATGCGAATGGACAGTTTGTTGCTGGTCATTCCCACATAGAATGCGTCACAGTGTAGGCAGGTCAGTTGGTAGATCACGTGGGTGCTTTCACACGTGGCTCTGCCTTTGATCGTGTACACCTTCCGGGTTACAGGACTGGAGTAGGTGGTGGTGGGAGGGTGCATGGGACTGGTTTTACACCGGGGGCGGTTACAAGGGTAGGAGCCAGAGGGTAGGGAAGGTGGTTTGGGGATTTCATAGGGATGAACTAAGAGGTTACGAAGGTTAGGTGGACGGGGGAAAGACACTCTTGGTGGAGTGGGGAGGATTTCATGAAGGATGGATCTCATTTCAGGGCAGGATTTGAGGAAGTCGTATCCCTGCTGGAGAGCCACATTCAGAATCTGATCCAGTCCCGGAAAGTATCCTGTCACAAGTGGGGCACTTTTGTGGTTCTTCTGTGGGAGGTTCTGGGTTTGAGAGGATGAGGAAATGGCTCTGGTTATTTGCTTCTGTACCAGGTCGGGAGGGTAGTTGCGGGATGCAAAAGCTGTTGTCTGGTTGTTGGTGTAATGGTTCAGGGATTCCGGACTGGAGCAGATTCGTTTGCCACGAAGACCTAGGCTTTAGGGAAGGGACCGTTTGATGTGGAATGGGTGGCAGCTGTCGTAATGGAGGTACTGTTGCTTGTTGGTGGGTTTGATGTGGATGGACGTGTGAAGCTGGCCATTGGACAGGTGGAGGTCAACATCAAGGAAAGTGGCATGGGATTTGGAGTAGGACCAGGTGAATCTGATGGAACCAAAGGAGTTGAGGTTGGAGAGGAAATTCTGGAGTTCTTCTTCACTGTGAGTCCAGATCATGAAGATGTCATCAATAAATCTGTACCAAACTTTGGGTTGGCAGGCCTGGGTAACCAAGAAGGCTTCCTCTAAGCGACCCATGAATAGGTTGGCGTACGAAGGGGCCATCCTGGTACCCATGGCTGTTCCCTTTAATTGTTGGTATGTCTGGCCTTCAAAAATGAAGAAGTTGTGGGTCAGGATCAAGCTGGCTAAGGTAATGAGGAAAGAGGTTTTAGGTAGGGTGGCAGGTGATCGGCGTGAAAGGAAGTGCTCCATCGCAGCGAGGCCCTGGACGTGCGGGATATTTGTGTATAAGGAAGTGGCATGAATGGTTACAAGGATGGTTTCTGGGGGTAACGGATTGGGTAAGGATTCCAGGCGTTCGAGAAAGTGGTTGGTGTCTTTGATGAAGGACGGGAGACTGCATGTAATGGGTTGAAGGTGTTGATCTACGTAGGCAGAGATACGTTCTGTGGGGGCTTGGTAACCAGCTACAATGGGGCAGCTGGGATGATTGGGTTTGTGAATTTTAGGAAGAAGGTAGAAGGTAGGGGTGCGGGGTGTCGGTGGGGTCAGGAGGTTGATGGAGTCAGGTGAAAGGTTTTGTAGGGGGCCTAAGGTTCTGAGGATTCCTTGAAGCTCCGCCTGGACATCAGGAATGGGATTACCTTGGCAAACTTTGTATGTGGTCCTACTCCAAATCCCATGCCACTTTCCTTGATGTTGACCTCCACCTGTCCAATGGCCAGCTTCACACGTCCGTCCACATCAAACCCACCAACAAGCAACAGTACCTCCATTACGACAGCTGCCACCCATTCCACATCAAACGGTCCCTTCCCTACAGCCTAGGTCTTCGTGGCAAACGAATCTGCTCCAGTCCGGAATCCCTGAACCATTACACCAACAACCTGACAACAGCTTTCGCATCCCGCAACTACCCTCCCGACCTGGTACAGAAGCAAATAACCAGAGCCATTTCCTCATCCTCTCAAACCCAGAACCTCCCACAGAAGAACCACAAAAGTGCCCCACTTGTGACAGGATACTTTCCGGGACTGGATCAGATTCTGAATGTGGCTCTCCAGCAGGGATACGACTTCCTCAAATCCTGCCCTGAAATGAGATCCATCCTTCATGAAATCCTCCCCACTCCACCAAGAGTGTCTTTCCCCCGTCCACCTAACCTTCGTAACCTCTTAGTTCATCCCTATGAAATCCCCAAACCACCTTCCCTACCCTCTGGCTCCTACCCTTGTAACCGCCCCCGGTGTAAAACCAGTCCCATGCACCCTCCCACCACCACCTACTCCAGTCCTGTAACCCGGAAGGTGTACACGATCAAAGGCAGAGCCACGTGTGAAAGCACCCACGTGATCTACCAACTGACCTGCCTACACTGTGACGCATTCTATGTGGGAATGACCAGCAACAAACTGTCCATTCGCATGAATGGACACAGGCAGACAGTGTTTGTTGGTAATGAGGATCACCCTGTGGCTAAACATGCCTTGGTGCACGGCCAGCACATCTTGGCACAGTGTTACACCGTCCGGGTTATCTGGATACTTCCCACTAACACCAACCTATCTGAACTCCGGAGATGGGAACTTGCTCTTCAATATATCCTCTCTTCCCGTTATCCACCAGGCCTCAATCTCCGCTAATTTCAAGTTGCCGCCACTCATACCTCACCTGTCATTCAACAACATCTTTGCCTCTGCACTTCTGCCTCGACTGACATCTCTGCCCAAACTCTTTGTCTTTAAATATATCTGCTTGTGTCTGTATATGTGTGGATGGATATGTATGTGTGTGCGCGAGTGTATACCCGTCCTTTTTTCCCCCTAAGGTAAGTCTTTCCGCTCCCGGGATTGGAATGACTCCTTGCCCTCTCCCTTAAAACCCACATCCTTTCGTCTTTCCCTCTCTCTCCCTCTTTCCTGATGAGGCAACAGTTTGCTGTGAAAGTTTGAATTTTGTGTGTATGTTTGTGTTTGTTTGTGTGTCTGTCGACCTGCCAGCACTTTCATTTGGTAAGTCACATCATCTTTGTTTTTAGATATATTTTTCCTACGTGGAATGTTTCCCTCTATTATAACCATATTTTCTCCTCCTTTCTTGTTATTATTTCTGAACTTGTATCAGTCCAGATGAACCTGTTCAGTATGAGTGATTTCCAACTGACCTTCTGATATGCACAACAAGGCTGCTGAAATTCCAACTACCATTTCATTTTCCTTGACATGGGAAATTCATCATTTTTACTTATGAGGCTTCTGATATATTGATGAAGACTTTAAATGTCTTTGCTTTCATATCCTTGGCTCTGTCAAAGCTGCAGTATTTTATTTTAGTGGTAACTACTTCAGCTACACTGCACTTACTGTGCATTGCTGTCTTTTCAATGAATTTACCCTAAAAATATGTAATGAACTAATTGGGACCTTCTGGGATAACATGGATATTGCTTTGGCCAAACTGTGTGCTTCTGGCAATTAGCTGTGCAAGTAGCCTCTTATCAGAAGCCTTCAGATGCAAGCCATGTTGAACATTATGTGACAAAGAGAGAGGTGATGCATCAGTCGCATTCACATGTGAACCTCACTCTTCTATCACTATTCCAAGCTCTCCATTAACACATTCAAAGAATAGTTCACCCAAGTCTTATCATACCTCCCAAAGAGTGACATGATCACATTAGTATGAGGGATGTTATGAGCAGTGTGCATGATACATCCTGAAATGTAGCATGCATATGCAAAATTTCCCTGCAGTGGCAAGCCTCATGTCTCGCATTGCGGGGTGCGTAAGGTTGGCAGCACATTCAAATCTCACCTGCATGTGTCCCGTGGACCAACAGTGGTAAGGTGGGGGTAGCAGTGTTGCATGTGTTCTGCAGCTGTTAGTTGTGTTATTGTTTAGTTCTTGTGTAAGGTGTGATGAGAATGCTTACTATTGTACTGCAGAGATAGTGTTTTTAGTGGAAAAGGATTTCCATGTAGGAGGAAACATTACAGAGCATGTGAGTTGGCACTTTAGATTGCACTTTCCTGCTTTGAGGTATCCACATTGTAATACCATATGTGATTTAATTCACAAATTCCAGACAACAGGTTCAGTTCTTGATGCTCCATGAACTGGTATGTCCACAACTTTAACAGCAAAAGCTTGATGAAATTTCGGACATTATGCTGCGGAGTTCAACAAAATTAGTGAGGCGATTATTGCAAGAGGCTAAAGTCTGTTGTACAACAGCACATAAGGCCATAACCACGGAACTCGGAATGTATCCACATAAAATTACTGCTATGCAACAATTACATTGTATGGATCATCTGAAACAAGTAGTGTATTGTGAATAGTTTCAGTGATTTGTTAACTGACATGGAGTTGTGTCAGAATGAACCTTTTTCACTGATGATGCTTGGTTTCACCTATCCAGCTACATTAATTCCCAAAAACTGTGAATTTGCTCATCAGAATATCCACGTGCCTTAGGAGAAGAAACATTTGGAAATTGGTGGTAAGGTCTTATGGGACCAAACTGCTGAGTTAATCGGTCCCTAAGCTTATGCACTACATAATCTAACTCAAACTAACTTACACTAAGGACAACACACACCCATGCCTGAGGGAGGACTCGAACCTCCAACAGGGGGAGCCGCGTGGGCTGTGACAAGATGCCTCAGACTGCGTGGCTACCCCGCGCAGCACCTTAAGAGAAAGGCCATTGCACACAGAGTAAATTGGAGTATGGGTTACCACAATGCGAGCGCAAATTATAGGGCCAATCTTTTTTGATACTGCTGCCACTTCCCCCAATGTTTATTGTTTCCAGATAATTTATCAGTTTATTGCTGTGCTGAATGAAAATGAGACCAGTCATTCATTTTTCCAACAAGACAATGCTACGGCTCATATGGCTCATCAGTCCCTATGACTTTTAGATGAAATCTTTATAAACAGAGTAACTATGAAAGGTCTCTGGCCCCTGTGATCATTGGATCCGTCTCCACCAGAATACTTCCTCTGGGGTGCAGCTAAAACATCAAAATAACCAAAAGACAGTAGATGAACTGAAGACAGCAATTGTTGGTTATCTACATTGGTAAAGGAGTCCACAAATGAATGTCAAAATTTTGAACTATGCCTTCAAGAAAGAGGAAAACATTTCCAGCACCTACTGTGATACTGTTGAATACAGCACATTTAATTTAATTAATATACTTAATTAATTTCATTGTTTTAGTTTTAATAATGTTGAATCCATTCTCCCAAAATAACTGCAGCCACTAGCAGGGAATCCCAGCCCCTAGCTTACACAGCAACATGAATGTACTGCCAACCTTACACACCCTGCAAGGTGAGACGTGTAGCTCACTGCTGCAAAGAAACTGTGCAGGCACACCATATAGTTATGATTATGGTCCATACTGTTACCTGCACCTACTACTATTATAAATTGTCTTCTTTTCCAATAACCTACCCCAAAGAGCCTAAATCACAGGCGACAGTTGTGAGCCCTGCACTTGACTTAAAGATTCTAGTTACACGGTAATCACTTCCAAAGAGTTCTAGATCAGTTCTGACATTCTCCTATCATGACTGACTCCTACCCATCAATAAGGCCTTCTTCATCTTCTTAAAACTTTTCCTCCTACACTTAACTTGCATCTTTTGCCCTACTCTGTCAGACTACTATGGAACTTACTTAACATAATGTGTGTGTGAGTGTGTGTGTGTGTGTGTGTGTGTGTGTGTGTGTGTGTGTGTGTGTGTGTGAGAGAGAGATTGTTTGTGCCATATATGGGCTCCTGGTAACACCTTTGAAAATTTTTCTTCTGGCACTTTTCTCAGATTGGTGTCCTAATGGGTCACTTCTGTCACTTGGGCCTTCAACTAGCCCAGCACGTGATGATTGCAATATGGCAACATTTGTTCTTCTTGGAGCCTCTGTACATAGAAGCATCCATTGTCACGCTGTACACAGTATGAGGATTTGTCTAAAAAGATGACATGGTGTGACTACTGTGGTCGGTGTTGTCACTGGATGCACCACCGTGGGCACATTACTCTCTGCTGCCTTGTTGCGGGAAGTTGCAATGTAGATGAAGTGCTCACAGTCTGTGGCACTCCAAATGTCATCATACTGTCTCTGTGAATACTGCCTTGCTGCAAATAATCCCATTTCATGACTCAAGGCATATGACATGACTATGACCCTGCTCAGTCAAGTGAACAATATGTTTGTCCTCTCCAGAACAGGTTGTATGGAATCACTGAGATCCTGCATAGTTCTGAGTATGGACCTCCTAAACCAACTGTTCCATATTTGCATGACCAATGTGAGCATCAGTATCACAGCATGTTAAACTGCAGCCTCAAAAGCCGTACCTATTCTGACATGTGCTGGTGGGAGTTTCTCACTCTTGTATGAGGCATAACCCATTGCACTCACAAACAGACAGCATTCAAATTCAATTTATAAATTAGAAACCCACTGTATAACCTTTCCTCACACAGAAAATGTAGATGTGACTACTCCTATCTCCTTTGTGAAGTTGTCTTGAAATGCTAATCATTTTTGTCGCGATAATCAATTTTAAAAAATTGTTTTGTTTGTTTCTCTGATAATGCTACACATTTACATCTGTATTTGGTGCACTTTTGAGTTGCTCATACTGTGCTATCACCTGAGAGTTACATAGTGACCTCAGTGGTAAAGGACTGCCTTCTTCTTGTTATGTGTGTGTTATGTATCAAGTTTTGGTTCCCATTTAGTGAATAAAACATTGTCATTATCCTACAGTGATGACAAGTGCTGTTTTACTGTGACTTCTTTATCAGGTTATGGGCCCAGTAATCTCTGAGTGATGTGTTTTATGTGACATACATAAGACAGAATGTGTCATGGGAGCTTGGGGCATTGTCACAGGCCAAAATATTAAACAAATGCATGATGATGATGACATGAACACTGCAGCAGTACAGGTATATGGAAAGGTCTTACAGGGTGGAAAATGATGGACAAAGCAACTCAGAACATTATTGTCCCAACTGATGTGAACTCACTGCTACTTATCATTAACTGTGAATCTTCAGATGCCATGTGGACCAGATTACTGCCAGTTTATGAACAGAAAAACAATATAAGCATACAATTACTATGGCAGCAATGGTACTTCTGCAAAAGTGACTCAAAGTCAACAAAGACAGGTGACATGATTCACAGTGATTTGTGTGCCCGAATGCAAAGTAATTAAATTGTTAGTGCATTGTGCTCTCTTTTGTTAAAAGATGACTATTCCCATTTCTTAAAATGTAAGTCCAAAATAGCCAGACACCTGGAATATTTCATGAAAACCAGTGATAAGCAAATTTGGCTCAGAATTAAAGTAATCAGAACTGATAACAGATTAAATTCATTAATCAAGTGGTACATAAAACAATGCAGAATAGTGGGATAATAAGTAAAAAAAACTGGTAGCTATAGTCCCCAACAGAATGGTGCAGCTGAACGTGAAAACAGAACTTTGGTGGAGACTGCAAGGACAATGCTTCATGCAGGTGGTCTGCCAATACAGTTATGGGCTGCAGCCGCAAACATGGCCACATATATTTCGAACAGAACAGGCACAAGCTGCATTGATCAAAATCTCCTCACAAATTATTGACTGTATTGAACTGTGATGCAGCTAAACTTAAGATATTTTGAGAGATGTTTACACACATATCCCAAAGGAGAGAGAACTAGCAGAGAGTGTTAAGAAAACCAGCCTTGCTTGTGGAGTTTTGACAAAACTCACACTCTGCAGCATTGTCCCCAGAACAGATCGTGGTCATCTGGTTCTTAATCAAATGTAAGGCTTGAACCAGAGAATCAGAGGGTTCTGTGATAAGCTGGGCTATGACTTCATAGACTTGCTTCACAGGGTTGAGGGTTGTAGGGTCCCCCTAAATAGGTCAAATGTGCACTGCATATCACAAGTGACTATCCAAGTAACTGACTGTGTACGGGTTTTTTTAGGTTAGCCATCTCTCATCAAATCCGGATACCAATAGCTGTGGGGAACCAAGAAGTATCAGTGTAAGATTGAAAGAAATGCCTTCTGCAGATGAGAGTATCAAGATCCCAATTGTTAACAGCTAAAGCACTCACAACAAAGTGCCAGAGTTCGAAGTGTTCCTAGAAAACAATGAAGCTCACATAATATTAGGCACAGAAATCTGGTTAAAACCTGAAGTTGACAGCAGTGAGTTCTTTGCGGAAGATTTAAGTGTATAATGAAAGAATAGGGAAACTGCAAATGGAGGTGGCGAATTTGTCACAGTAGACAAGAAACTCAAATCCACCGAGATAGATTTTGAAGCTGAATGTGAGACTGTTTGAGCAAGACTTAGTAACAAGAGTGTGCTAAAAATTATAATAGAGTCCTTCTATCAACCACCTTATTCTCCTCCTTATGTAACAAAAAACTTCAGAGAAAACCTCAGTTTGCTTCACTAACAATACTGTAATCACTGGAGGAGACTGTAATCATCCAGCGATCAATTGGGGTAGTTGTACTTTCGTTAGTGGTGAGCATGGCAAGACATCATGTGAAACATTACTGAATGCCTTATCCAAAAGCTACCTGAAACAGTAGTTCAGAATCCACTCATGATGGAAATATATTAGATATAATGGCAACAAACAGACCTGACCTCTTTGGCAAGGTCCACTCAAAACTGGTATCATTTACCATGAGTCAGTTATAGCAACAATGATTACCAAAACACAAAGGGCAACTAAAACAAGCAGGAAGATTTATATGTTCAGCAAACTAGACAGAGAAGCAATAGCATCATTTCTAAGTGATGAACTTGAAACTGTTAGCTCAGGACAGGAGCATATAGAGGAGCTTTGGCTAAAGTTTAAAAGAATAGGTGACCATGCACTGGATAGATATTACCCAGTAGGACAGTTCATAATGAAAGAGATCCTCCATGGTATGAAGTCACTGTAAAGAAACTTCTAAAAAAACAAGAGAGTATTGCATAATATTTATAAAATAAAATGTAGGTAGAGAGATGCTGAAGGAAAGTTGTTTGGCACTCAAAAGAGCAATGCGTGAAGTCTTCAGTGACTACAGTAGCACAACATGGCCAGAACCCAAAAGTATTCTGGTCATATGTAAAGGCTGTTAGTTAGAGTCTAGCCACTCATGGATGAGACTGGGACTGAAGTTGAGAGTAGCAAAGCAAAAGCAGAAATGCTTAACTCTGTTTTCAAATGTCTTTTTACGAAGAAAGCCCCAGGGGTATTGCCCCAATTTAATTCTTACACATCTGAAAAGATGAGTGAAATAGATATAATTGTCCATGGAATTGATAAATAGATATTATTGTCCATGGCACTGAGAAACAGTTGAAACTGTTGAAACTGGAGCCTGAAAGGATTCCTGTCAGATTATATACCCAGTTTGCAGTTGAGTTAGCCCCTTTGTCAACTATGATCTATCATAGATCCCTCAAACAAAAAAACCTGTGCCCTGTTGTTGAAAAAAAGCACAAGTTACACCTGTCTACAAGAAGGACAGCAGAAATGATCCACAAAACCACCATCCACTATCCTTGACATTGATTTGTTGTAGAATCATGGAACATATTCTGAACTCAAACATAATGAGGTATCTCAAAGAGAATGATCTCCTCCATGCCAACTAGCATGGATTTCGAAAACATAGATCATGTGAAATCCAGCTCAACCTTTTCTCACATGACAACCTGAAAGCCGTGGGTCAAGGCATTCAGGTAGATGCGGAATTTCTTGATTTCCGAAAAGCATTTGAATCAATACCACACCTACACTTGTTATGAAAAGTATGATTATATGGATTATCAGACAAAATATGTGACTGGATTGTGTATTTCTTCAGAGGGAGGACATTGCATGTCATCTTGGATGGTGAGTTATCAAGAGATGCAGAAGTAACTTTGGGTGTATCCCAGGGAAGTGTGTTGAGCCCTTGCTGTTCATATTATACATTAATGATCTTGAGGACGATGTTCACAGCAACCTCAAATATTTCACAGATGATGCAGTTCTCTACAGCAAAATATAGTCTGAATGAAGCTGTACACATATTCAGTGAGACCTTGATAAGATTTCAAAGTTCTGCAATGATTAGCGGCTAGCTGTAAATGTTCAAAAATATAAAATTGTGTTCTCCACAAAACAAGAAACACAGTATCCTATGAACATAATATTAGTGAGTCATAGCTGTAATCTGTAAACTCCTACAAAGAGTTGGGAGTAACACTCAAAGGAGAAAAGTATGACCATTTTGTCCTTTGAGCAAATGAAGAATGATGATGGCACTTTATTACCTCTATTCAGAGTAATTTCTACAGAATACAGAGCTAGGCCATGCTTAGATTGTAATAATAGTGTCTTGCAGAAGACTCTCTAGTCATTTTGTGTGTAAAACACTCTTGGAGATATAATAATTTGTAACTAGTGGATGACATAAATTATGACTCTTTTTCCAATAACATTTTGTGCAGTAAAATTGTTATTGCAGGATATAAAACAGGACATTTTGTACTTATTTTGTTTGTAACATACCACTGGAAATCTAATAACTGTAATTAATTAGTGCATAATCTATAAACTATGACTTCCTTTGAACAAAATTTGGAGTAGTAAAATTTAAAATGGTTGTAACGAATTGGGGTTAAGTTTAATTTCTGATACTCATTGGAGATGAAGTCTAAAAATCGAAATTTCCAATTCATATCGGAAACAAAACCTAAAAGCCAAAATACCAATAAAACACACCTTGTGTATAAGCGCAGATTTTTCTGGTCATATCAAATACACATCTGCCTGGTTACATATAAAACATACTGGTATGTTTTATATGTATCCAGGCAGATGCGTATTTGATATGACTGGAATTCATATTTTTATATATGATCAGATGGGCATACACTGTGTTACCCTGTAATTTTCTTAAAATTTGTATATACCCTCGGTAGATTTTATATATTGCCAGACTGATGTGCTGTGTACAACCCTGCAGATCCCATAAAAATCTATGTATGTTCATATCTTATTATGTATAGGACCAGACAGATGTACATTTTTGTAATTCCGCAGTTCTCATGAAACTTGCATTTGCTTTTTGATATGTCGTATGTGTGACCAGGCAGATGTGCAATTGTGTAGGTCTGCAGTTTTCATAAGTTTTGTATATGTTTATGTGATACAGTAATCTTTAGAATTATGTAAAAGCCCTAATGATGTAGTGTTACCACACATGCAGAGCCTGTTATGATGTGAGCTGTGACATTCGTTGGCGCCTCTTCTGCTAGCGCTATCTCGCGACATGGCCTGTAGTGTAAAAACAGAGCCAGAGTTGCGGTAGTACCTAGCTTGCACTTTTATGTGATGGAGACACTTAACATTTATAATGTCATCTCTCTTGGAAGCATATGTGCTACTTACGACAATTTTGTAAGGCCTGCGTGTTATAGGAAACTATTAATATCACCATTGTTTGCCTTGATATTGTAACCTGTATGCGTCCTAAGGTATGTAACTAAATTTATATGTATACATGTTATATAAGTGAAATCTAAGCCCACTTTTATAGTGTTTTCTGTCCTCCCTAGATCCGATGATGGTGGCTTTAGTTTCACCAAAACCAGTAATCATGGAATAAAAAGAATTCCTGTGATCTTGGCTACCAGTTTATTGTTTTACAAGCATCTAGATCGCTCCCACATGAGCACAATGTGCTCACTACAAAATTACCCTTCATGTAATGAGATATTATTTCTACTGTATGCCAAGGCTCTGGGATCTTGCAGTTCCTCGAACATCCACTTATTAATAATAAAGATACTTTATCTAATGATAAGCCTCTATATTTAATTTGTTTGGCATTTATTCTATCTATTCTGGTACCTTTGTGGTGCTTCACGCCTTTCAAAGCCTCTTGTAGCTTCTCCGTAGTAGCTGGATCAACTGTTCATTTCATTGTGCATAGTTTCCCCAGTGTAATTTTTGGCCTTCTGTGTACATGATAAGTTTGTATAACTACTTATCCATTGTTCATTGGCTAAAATGTTCAGTAAGGTAGTGTCTTTTTCTTCCCCATTCAGGGCTTTCATGACTTTGTATGCACACTGTTGTCTAATGTGTACATTGTGTTCAAAGTCAATTATGAACACATCTCATGACTCTTGGTGTGTTTTGCACACAATTTGTTTCACAGCATTCCTTTTGATGTCATGTGGTTACCAGCTTTCTGATGTTTTGTCTGTAGAAACTTCAGATAAGCCATCTGTTTTTCTCTACTGGCTTTTTAAATTTCTCTGTTCCAAATTATGAGTCATTTTTCTCCATATTTTTTCTTCCTTTCATCAAGTAAATTGAAAACAAAGTGACCATCCCTTGGCCCTTTCCCCAGTCAGATCATCCTTGTGACAGATGTATAGCCCTGTAGTACAGGGGCATCAGACACTAAAATTCATTTTCCGAGTGCACAAGATTTTTTAGATATTTTATAGCCAAAGTTTGGTAATAAATAATTTCACAGAGTGGAAATGAGATCTTGTACTAATTTTGAATATAAATGAACAAGCTTATTTAGTAGAATCATATACATTTTTGTTATCCAGAATAATAATTTAGAATGTATTAATTATTAATTATTATGTACGAAGATTTATTAGGGGACAAGCCCCGTTCAGTGTATTTTATTATTTGGATGAAGTATTCCACCTGGTCTCCATGCAATTCCAAGAGCATGGAAGACATACTTGGAGTCTCGATGGGTAAAGTAGTTAAAGGTGGCAAAGAGTCTTCTGTGCCAGCCGTGCTGCAAAGGAATACCAATGACCAGAAGTTTGTATCAATAACGGATATATTTATGCATTGAAAAAATGCTGTAACAAGATACTTGTCATATAATGTGTTGTATTTAAAGGTGCAATAAAAGCCTTAAAAGATCGGAGTTGCCAAATCCTGGTTAGTAATAATTTAGTTATTCTATAGATAAAAATATTTAACCAGTCAGGGATGCAGACTACTCCAAGCCAAAAATTCACAATGAGGTAACTTAAAATATAAATGAACCCTTGCAGTTTCCTGCAAACATGACAACAGGGTTGTGTTCCTGTGCTATCAGTTTCAGTTCCTCCACATATTTCCTGAATCCATTAATGTTCCACAGTAATTTGAGAGCCATCTGTCATGGGTGTTACACTTTCATCCTGTCTTTCCACCGTGGAGCACAGCCTGTAGTGGTTGAAGGCTCAGTGTTGGAGCGAGATGTGTGCCCCAGGCTGACATCAAGTCCACTGGCACTGTTGATGGTTTGTGAGAGATGTCATAGGGAGGGATGTCGACATCATCACACTGCTTGAGTCCTGTCTGTATTGGCAGCTGATTGTTAGACTTCAATCTTTTTGTCTGGAGAGGTTTTGGAGCACAGCTGTGTGGCAGCACTGGCCATGGGCCACTCTGAACCTTTGGAGAAGCAAGGAGCACCACAATGTTGACAACCACAGCCTTGTCTGATGTTCTGGGAGGAGGTAGAGACTGCAGAGGAGTGCTAACACAGCAACCTTCATTTGTGTAGCAGCATCGGATTTCTGAAGTGGCTGTTTGAGAACAGGTGCAAAGGAGGTAGTGAATGTTTGGGGCTCATGGTCTTATAGATCTTTTGGGCCTCCCGAATGAGATACGATTAGTTGTTTTAATCTGCTGTACCTTCCTTTCTTCAAGGAAGACACTGCAGTTACTACTCTATACAGGATGAGCCCCAGAGCAATTTACACATTTCACAGGAGATGAACAGCCAACTCCTTTATGGATGGCATTACCACATTTGCCACAAGTGGCTTCTCCCTTACAACCTAAAATCGTGTGTACAAAGCACTGACATGTAAAGCAGCGAATTCAGTTGGAGAAATAAGACTATATACTGTGGCAAAGGAAACTGATATTAATGTGCTCTGGAAGTTTTCTGCTGCTAAAAGTCAGTGTAAACAAGTCTGATTTCATTGTATCACCATCCACCTCTTACGTTCTGTTTTGTACATCAACAATGCCTTCCTGGGACCAATCAGCTTTCAGTTCTTCTGTGGAAATGTCAACCAGATCTCTGCAAGTCACAAAACCTTAGCTGTAGCTCAAGGTGTTGTGCAGTTCACTTTCCATTGCATATTCCCTGAGGCACTGAGCTTTCTAGATCTTCTTCACTTGATGAGAATTAGACATTTTTACCAACAGGGTCCCATTTCACAAGCACTTCACAGATTTTAAAGTTCCAGCGATGTCCTCTAAAGCTTTTTGGATGCAGAAAGTTGAAAGTTTTTCAAAGCTGCTCTCTTTCCACTTGACTATAAGAAATACATTCTGGCCACCAGCGTGTATTCCGTTACAAGAGACTGAAAGGCTTTGTGTAATCCCCAAGTCTGGAAGACCGGCTACACAAACCCTCTTATTCAACTGAGTATTGGCACCTACCAACAGCCCACTCTTTCCACTGGAAGGAGGAGAAGGAGTGAATTTCGAGGGTTCCATCTCGGTCCCACAAGAGGCTAGGGAAATAAAAGTACACTTAGACAGAGCCCCACATGCCTAGGTAAGCCTTATACAACTGAGGTGCAATTGAAGAGCAGTGAAGCTCATATAATATTAGGTACCGAAATCTGGTTAAAACCTGAAATTAATAGTAGTGAGATGTTTTGGGAAAATTTAAGTGTATATCGAAAGGATGGATGGGCTAATTGCACATGGAGATGGTGTATTTGTTACAGTAGACTAGAATCTCAAATCCCAGAAACTCAAATCCCGAGACAGAAACTGAAGCTGGATGCAAGATTCTTTGGGTAAGACTCAGTATCAGAGGAAGGCATAAAAAGGTAATTGGATTCTTCTGTCACCCAATAAACTCATCTCCTGATGTAACCAAAAACTTTAGAGAAAATCACAGCTCACTTGTATGTAAGTTCCTCCTGTCATACTTTAATCACTGATGGAGACTTTAGTCATCCAACAATCAATTGGGAAAACTACAGTTTGGTTAGTGGTGGTTGTGATAAGACATCCTGTGAAACATTATTAAATGCCTTCTCTGAAAACTATCTAGAACAGATAGTTTGGAACCCTACTTGTGATGAAAATATATTGGATCTAATGGGAACAAATAGATCTGACCTCTTTGAAGATGTCAGCATCAAAACTGGTATCAGTGACCATGATGCAGTTGCGGCAACAATAATTACCAAAGTATGAAGGACAACTAAAACAAGCAGAAGGATATACTGCGTGTTCAAATGAACTGAGACATTGAAACATGTTGGAAACTACACATCATATCAAAAAATGTTATTAATTCCTATTTGTTAGTCTCAACCCACCACCCCATAATGTGCATGGTTGGTGGGTGGCAACTTTGAAATCTTCAACGGAGACCCTCATTTTTTATTGAAAATTATGATTCGACGGGAAAATCTGCATATGTTTCACCACAGATGGCGCTGTAATTGGTGGAATAGAAATGGGTACGTAATCATAATTTCTGACATGTTACTCAATGATCCTTGAATATCCAAGTGCACATGGAACCCCACCTCAAAGCTTTGAGTGTAGGACAGGCGAGTATTTCATAACATCTAATTGGGAACCCCATTCACAATGTTGTATTCCTCCAAAATATTGAACAGGAGACTACTTGATGCGCTACCATGACCATGTAGCTAACTGCAATGTGTTGTGGATTGGCAAGAGAGCCAACCCACTATGAGAGGAAGCCGAAAGGCACGCGTTTTAGCTCACGCAGGCTGGCGTGAGGTCTGGAACAGGTCAAGGAAATGAGACTAGCCAAAAAGGACGTAGCTGTGGAATACTTAACTTTAATCCATAACTGGTGAACATCGCTCTTGATGGTACATGTTTTACAGCATCAATAGTAACTGGTAATGGCGCCTCGCTAGGTCATAGCCAATGACGTAGCTGAAGGCTATGCTAACTATCGTCGCGGCAAATGAGAGCGTATTTTGTCAGTGAACCATCGCTAGCAAAGTCGGCTGTACAACTGGGCCGAGTGCTAGGAAGTCTCTCTAGGCCTGCCGTGTGGCGGTGCACGGTCTGCAATCACTGATAGTGGCGACATGCGGGTCCGACGTATACTACGGACCGCGGCCGATTTAAAGGCTACCACCTAGCAAGTGTGGTGTCTGGCAGTGACACCACACAATGTATCATAACAGGCACAATACACTGCAATCAGAGCTCAAGTATTGTACAGATGTAGGCAGATAGTGGCTCTAAGCATTACAGTACTTGTGCAGTGTTTATTGCCGATACACCTGTCTATCATTTGGAGAACAGATGTGGAAATGGACGATGAATGTTGCAACCACAGATGAAGAAATTGAAATGATCTCATTTACAGAGAATGTATATGAAATGTTGAGGGTGCTGTTGCCTTGTATGCTGAGCATTTTCCGGAGAAAGCTAACTCTCATTCATTCCTTTACAAGGCTGTGAACTCCTTTATATGTGATGGCAGCATGCAGACCAACAAAAGGAAACAAAGCAAATTTGTTACAGGAGAAGCTAATGAAATAGCTGCATAAGTTGCAGGGCACCATAGCCCACAGATAAGCACCTGACAACCACACCACAATTCCAGTATGTCTGTATGTAGTACTGTCACAATACTGCATCATCATAAGTGTCATCCATACCACGTCACTGCATCAAGGCACCAATTTCCATTACTGAGTAGCGTCTTGTGGATGGGCATGTTCTTCATCAGGCTTGGTGATTGGACACACCTTGCCAGCATATACACCCGCCCCTCCGTATCGTGTACTGCATGCGGTCACTGTCCCACCCAGACCTCGGGCAATGCACCGTTCACCGCTACCACACTTCCAGTGTCAGAGGCATCCTGCTCTGCCCACACCGATCTCAGTCTGCTGGTGCTGCCTCAACATGTGTTATCAGGCAGGTTCCTCAAGCTAACTGAATTGCAAAAAGAAAACCCAAAAACTTGGTTCACCTTAATGGACCACCGCCTGGACATCCCCGGCAATAACTATGACGGTGCCCATTTTGTGTGCCTGGTGGGCCATCTCCAGGCACATAAGGACCTCATCAGCGACTTGCTCCTCTCACCGCCCGCCTCACCCAAATATTCGACGGCTTAATCACTGCTTATCAAGCGCCTTTCCTGCCCTCCGGCAGAAGTTATCCATCACATTATTCACAAGGGGCATCTTGTTCACTGCACCCCTTTGCAACTTTCGTGGTACCTACATACATTAATCAACAACCAAGAATTACCGAATGCAGCCCTTTGGACGTTGTGGCAGGTCAAAATGCCTTCGGATCTGCAGCTTCATCTACTGTCTCATGTCGCTGACCCACTCGAGGTTCAATTACGCATGGCGGATCAGGCTCACTCCATCATTTGTCACCCACACCACCTGTCACATATGACATCTCCCCCATCCTCAGTTGGCACATCTGCACCTCTGGTTCCACACCCTGTCAGCAGAGGCTGCCACACTCGCCTCGGTGCCTCAGCTGACCATCAGGAGCTGACACCTATTGATAACTACCCAATTCCAAAGTGTATCATCAGATTCCTATGCATCCACCTGATATTCCAAAGACGCCATCATCACACCCTTTGGCCTATTTGAATACTGTTATGTGTCTTATGGATTGAAAAATGCTGTGCAGACATGGCAGCGATTCATTAATTCCATTTTGCTCCCTCTGCCTTTTCCCCATGCTTACGTAGATGATATCCTTATCTTTTCTATCTCCACTGAGGAGCATCAAGTTCACCTCGGTTCAGTCCATTTGGTTCTTGCTGCCATCAGCGTGGTGATCAACTGTGCTAAATCTCAACTATGTTCCACATCCGTTACCTTCCTCGGCCATTCCGTCTCTGCCGACAGCCACCATCCAATGGGTTCTCGTGTCGAAATCATACTTAAATTTCCTCTCCCCGAGGATTATGCTCAGCTCCATCTCCGAGCATTGAAAATTTTTACCACCGCCATATTCCTCAAGTTGGCTCCATCAAAATGGCCCTCACTGACGATCTCTCCAGCAATAACGCGACTGGAAAACGGAAGTTGGAGTGGACCCAACCTATGCTCGATGCTTTTGTTAACCTTAAAACTGCCTTAGCCAAAATCATCACACTCACCCACCCTGACCCTGAGACCCATGTCTTGATCACAACTGATGCCAGTGACTCAGCTGTGGGTGCCGTTTTACAGCAGCACACCACCGACTCCACACAGCCCCTCCGCTTCTTTTCCAAGAAACTCACTAAGAGCCAATGCAAGTGATCGGCATTTGACCAAGAGCTGCTCGCAGTGTACGAGGCGGTTAAACATTTTCATAATGACCTCAAGGGGCAACCCTTCACGATCCATACCGAACACAAGCCACTCATGGATAGCATCCATTTCTGATGTGTTCAATCAGACAAGAATCCAGCAGAAATCTTGCTCCAACATGATAATGCATGCCCACACACAAGTCTGAGAACCTGTCAACACATCACAAAATTGGATTGGACATCATTGCCTTATCCGTCCTACAGTCCAGACCTGACACCCTCGCACTTCCATCTCTTTGAGTCACTTAAAGTTTCTCTATGGGGAACACACTTTGAAAATGATGAGAGTGTCAGTCATGCAGTGAAAACATGGCTACACCTACAGGATAAGAGCTTTTACCAGCAGGGAATACATGCTCTTCCACAACTTTGGCATATGGCCATAACATCTGATGGAGACTATGTAGAAAAGTAGGACATGGAAAAGACATGTTGATGTATATTGTCACCAAACTCTGACTCTTAACAATAAATATTTTCTGAGAAAAAACATGGGGGGCATTACTTATTGAACGACTCTCATACATATCGCCAGTAGTCTTGCAGTTTAAGTACTGATGAATAAAGTGCCCTCTCCTCAAAGTCTTCTATAAAAACGTTCGCCATGCGGAGTGGCCACACCGTTAGAGGCGCCATGTCATGAATCATGCGGCCCCGCCGCCAGAGGTTCAAGTCCTCCCTCGGGCATGGGTGTGTGTTTTGTCCTTAGCATAAGTTAGGTTAAGTTAGTTTAAGTAGTGTTAAAGTCTAGGGGCCAATGACCTCAGTAGTTTGGTCCCTCAGGAATTCACAAACATTTTAACAAAAATGTTTGCTAATAGAAGGGAGAGAGGACTGCCCATGGTAACACTGTCAGTCTGTTCAAAATATTCGTTGTTAAATAAAATAGTAAGTTGAGGAAAGGACATGATGAAAGAGGGCTGTTACATCAGCCGTGAACTTATTGCTGATGAGCAACAAAGAATCTGCAAGAGGAACCTTAGCGAAAAGTGAGATGACTTCAAAGCTCACTAACAAGTCAATTCACTGAGTTGAAGTGACTTCAGTCTATTGATAAAGTCAGCAGAATTGCAAACATGATCCGCGTACATCCCCACAAAAGTAGAGAGACAAGATGTCAGAACCTCTTTTTTATGAATCTTTGGAAGACCATAGAAACTTAGTGGCTCAGAACTATGAGATCTTAATCTTTTGGCCACTTCTTGCGAAGCAGAACAAGAATTCAGCAGTGCTGATGTTTTCCTTTCCACTTCCCCTGTGGGGTCTTTGTCAATCTTTCGATACATTGGTTCAATCAGCACGTTACAAATTTTCTGTTGATAAACCTCATGTGACAACAGCACAAGGACTCATTATGAATGATGCAGCAATAAATAGAGTCTGTTTCTCAATGACAATGAGAATGAGGCTCTCTGAGCTAAGTGTGAACGAAGGTCCTGGAGATGTGACTAGGCAGCATCTGCATAGTGAACAGGCTGCAGGTATGAGTGGGTTGCTGGCTGTCTCATATTGTGACGGCAGAGGGCCCTCGTAGTCCTGAGCCACTGGAGGTGTGGCATCTGATGTAAACTTGTAGTTCTGAGACGCTGGTAGTGGGAGGGGTGGGGGTGGCTGAAAGTGATATCACAGATAGAGTCCAGCTTTTTGAATTTTTACATATTAGAATATACTAGTTGACTTCTGTGAGGGATGCTTGTCACAATATTTGTTTGCTTTTCCACTTTACTCGCAGTGTCTCTCAAAGTTTTACTTGATTACATTAGTTTGTTTCTGCAAACATCATTCATTCCATCAAGTATGGAAACAAACTGATTCTTTGATGGGCTACATTTCTTTAAAATTTCATGCATTGACCACCAGACTTTAAGCAGTCTGTATCTCCCAGTCCTTGCTGGTAATGAAAGTTTCAATCTCAGTTTTATCACGATCCAGAACACCAGGCTTTGGTTTCGCTATTACCACTGGCTGTTGGCGCTGATAAAGTGTGAGCACATATTCTTTTTTTCGCATTTGTAGTTGGTTGCTGTAGCACAGTTTATTGTAAATAAGCGTCCACTTGAAGATATTTTCTGATCAAATAGCCTTAGCAATGCTTTAGATTATAAAATTTGTAGACTCATGACATAGCACACATGCAAATTTGTTAACTAAGCCAAGACATTAATATTTATTGGCATCATATGTATTTCATGTTTAATGTCTTACACTTGATGTGAAAAACATATCTTAAAACATCTACGAGGGGCGTTTGAAAAGTCCGTGCAAATATAAAAACTACTTACGTGTTTGGGGTAAACCCTTTTCGTTTTTCGACATGGTCTCCTTTGAGACATATACACTTTGTCCAATGCTGTTCTAATTTGTTGATCCCTTCTGAATAATAGGAATCGCCCAAGTCTGCAAAACAGCTATTAGTTGCTGCAATCATCTCCTCGTTTGAATAAAATCTTTGTCCCGCCAGCCCTTTCTTCAAATTGGGGAACATATAGTAGTCCGAGGTAGCCAAGTCTGGAGAACAGGGGGCATGTGAAACGAGTTGGAATCGTGTTTCCAATAATTTTGCGACCACAGCTGCTGAAGTGTGTGCTGGTGCATTGTCGTGATGGAAAAGGACTTTTTGCAGTCCAGTCGCTGGTGTTTTTCTTGCAGCTCGGTTTTCAAACAGCCCAATAACAATGAATAATATACACCTATAATAGTTTTACCCTTTTCCACATAGTCGATGAGGATTATCTCTTGCGAATCCCAAAGACAGTCGCCATGAACTTTCCGGCCAAAGGAATGGTCTTCGCCTTTTTTGGTGCAGATTCTCCCTTGGTAACCCATTGTTTAGATTGCTGCTTGGTCTCAGGAGCATAATAATGTATCCACGTTTCATCCACAGTGACAAAATGACACTTAAAGTCCTGTGGATTCTTCCTGAACAGCTGCAAACCATCCTTGCAACACTTCACACGATTCCGTTTTCAGTCAAGCGTGAGCAATCGCGGAACCCATCTTGTGGATAGCTTTCTCATGTCCAAATGTTTATGCAAAATATTATGTACACATTCATTCGAGATGCCCACAGCACTACCAATCTCACGCACCTTATCTCTTCTGTCATCCATCACCATATCATGTATTTTATCAATGATTTCTGGAGTTGTAACCTCCATAGATGATCAGAACATTCAGCATCATTTGTGCCCTTATGGCCACTTCGAAAATTTTGGAACGACTTATAAACTGTTCTAATCGAAGGTGCAGAGTCACCGCAATGTTCATCAAGCTTCTCTTTAGTCTCCTGAGGCGTTTTGCCTGTTATAAAGTAATGTTTAATCACCACACGAAACTCTTTTTTCGTCCATTTTTTGACAATCACTCGACTTCCTTGATTCACACGAGTGCCAAACACAAGGAAATAGACCAATCTGGCTGAAACTTGGTGTGCCTTCTTTCGAAAGATGCTACTAACTAAACATGACCTTGTTACATGCCAGTGGTGCCATCTCTCGAACTTTGTACGGACTTTTCAAACGCCCCTCGTATGTTCTTATTAGATCAGTGATTTGTCTCCTGAAGAAGCTTGAAAGCAGAAATGTGTACCTGTATAAATATCTATCACGTTCTCAGTGTTGAACTCCATTGTATTGTGTTGTATTGTATTGTCTTTTATTGATCCAAGAAATCACCATATTGTACAGTTTCTACATATGATATTGGACAAGTAAAGTATACATATGAGAAGTAATTTTTAACGATTTATTTGTTAAAATTTTAATTGCATGGAATGTATTCACAGTTGCTAATATGGGCAACCATCAGCTGTATAATGGAATAACGACAATGTAAATTTATGCTGGTCTGGGAGTGGAGCCTGGATTTCCTGCTTATCGCAAGCGGTTGCCTTACCACTTTTTTATATTCTGTTGGTAAAGGCTTTTCCCTATACATTTTTTTCCTGGCAATTTTTTCCAAAATCAAGAAAACAGGAAAAAAAATTCAACAGAAAAGAGATCCTACACTCATGCAACTCCTTGACGATTAAATACACATGCATGATAATGTGGTATCCTTTGCCACGTCCATTGGGCTGTAACCATATACTTGTGAAAGGCTTGAGAGTCTGAGCCATACCCGTTCCCCACTACATAATGAACATAATGCCCCATAAGTTTCATAACTGCATTGTTCTTCATTCGGGCGAGAAATAAAGTTGAATCGAGAAGCAAGAGAATCTCACCAGAGGTTGCTGCTTCAGTCATCATGGCAAGGAAGGCCAATTCGGCAGGGCAAGCTGCAGTGACAATGGCAGCTGAAAACCATCCGATAAAATAATGCAGCCGTTTCATGGCAATGACTGCATCTTTCTGTCTCACTAAGGCCTGTCTGAAAGCTGGCTGGGATGTTATGAACGACTCGGTACCACGAGGATGCCACTTCCTTCAGAAAAATAGACAGGTTGACATTCATACAAACCATCTTCCAATCTGTCTGCGGTGACAAGGACTCCACAGAGGAAAACCGATTTCGAAACGTCCAGCTACATAACTGGGAAAGAATATCAACACCCAAATCTGACATCAATAAAAAATTCCTGAATATGCCTTAATCTATTATTTATCCTACCAACATATACTGGATAAGTTAGGCTCCCTGGTCGGAGACAGGCAAAAAGGCGAGCTGTAAGTGATTGGGGGGACGTGAAAACATGTTAAAATGTTGTGTCGAAGAAATAAAGCAGAAGCCTTGGCCTGTATGTCTGGGATGCACGAAACCTTCCATCAGCCGGAGTCTCGCCATAATCTCTAAGCACACCCGAAAAATTGACTTTCACTAGGTAAACTTGCCCGATAATCTTTGTAACATTTGAGGCATCATCGCAGCAAAGGGAAAAAACTGAGCAACAAAATAGAGTTGAATCAACACATAAGTTTCCAAGGGCCGAGCCTTGTAAAGTAACGAGGGGGGCGACGCTCGTGTTCAAGGATAGCTCCTTCAGTCACATCCGTGACTGACTTCCAATTTAATGCAGCCATTTTCATCAGACACCGATCAATAATAACACCTAAGATCGATGGCGGGCAACCGCCACAGCCCATGGAATCCAATCTGAGGCAAACCCTCGCAAACTGAGTAACCAACATTTCTGGTCGTTAACCTGTGCTCCCATAGTATGACAAAATGCATTCAAAACGTCCTTGAGCATCGGTACGTCGTCATGAGCATGAAGAAGTACTGTAACGTCATTGGCTTGTGCATGGACGATAAACATTTCTCCCCATAACGACTACCCACCAAATCTAGCAACTATGGACCGCAATATGGGTTCCAGAAATAGCACGAATAACGACATAGATAGGGGATCCCTTACAGGAGATCCCGACACACTTCTATGAGGGAGTAAGACGAGTATTCATGTCAACAGACGCCTTAATAACAGTGCTATAACTAAGAATAACAATAAATATATCACTGTACTACGGCTTATTGACACAACACTGATACAAATAATTCTGTTGGCAGCGCCAATTTGTTGAGGAAAACTTTATGGAAAATTATATAAACTGATGGTGGTTATAACAGTGTCCAGGTAGTGTAAGTGAAATTCAGAATTCCGGTGGAAATCGCAAGTCCGTTGACATACTAAGCTTAGTAAACGTTGCACCCCAAGTTCCAGTATAGCATTCGGATTCTAAGTCCAGAGTGCAGCCGAATCAATGTCGAACAGCAGGTCCACCGCAGTGTAGCACTTTGAGTTGTGAAGTAGAAACATGGCACTACGAGAACTGTCTTGTAGATGTCAAGAGCGGCGTTAAATAAGGCTCCATGGTTAATGGAGCCGGTGGCTGGGGTTGCTGTATGTTCTGCGTGGCCAATCCTTGAGTGTTATGGGTGACCAATCACTATGTTTTGAAGTGCAGGCGCATGCACACTAAGGTGACATGTCTTCGTCTTCATCCGGAATTACTCGTGGTTGGTGACCGGGCGATATCTCGTAGTCAGGTAGGGCAGCCTCTAGGGCTGGATGACGTCTGGATAAGTCACTCTTGTCGGCGTTTGGTGATGGTCTGTTGGCTGTTGGCAAAAGGCTGACTAAGTCTGGTGTTAATCTGGCTGGGTGGCTTGGGGTAGGATGGAAAGTAGGTGACTGGTAATGGTGGTGCGGAGAGGGGGATGGAAAAAACTGTTGGGAAACTATTTGGTTACGAAGTTGACGGGCATGTCACAGAACCTCCCAGTCTGGAAGCTGCACCCAGAAGATCTTCTGGCTCCGGTGCTGGACGATTGTTCCCAGAATCCAGGCTGGTTGCCGGCCCAATTCTTTCGCCCACACCAAGGTCCCAGAGTGGTACTTGGAAACAGGAAGTTGTGGTGCTGCCTGTGGCGTCAGCAAGATCAAGCTCAAGAGGGCCTGGAGCTGCTGCCCACAGAGAAGTTCTACAGGAGTTTTGTCTCTGATGGTTACGGACCTGTAATTGATCAAAAAGCTTAGTGATGCATCAGTGGCGTGATCCTGGAGGTATGTCTTCATTTGGGTTTTGAAAGTATGGACGATCCTCCAGGCTTCCCCATTCGATTGGGATGAAAAGGGGGCGTTGGAATGCGGCGAATGCCAAGCTGAGCACAGAAAGCGCGGAAATCGTTGCTACAGAATTGTGGACCATTGTCAGTTATGAACACTTCCAGCAGATCTTCAATCGCAAAAAAAAATTCTAAGGCTGTGATGGTGTTGCTGGTTAACATGGCATTGTATTGGACACTGCTTGGCAATCGACAGTAAGCATCAACTATCATCAAAGACATGGCGTTAAACACTGTCCTGGCAAAATCAAGGTGTACCCGCTGCCAAGGGCAAGCACATGGTGGCCAAGAAGCAAATGAATGTCATGGGGCTGCCTGCTGGCTTTGGCAGGATGGACATGTTTGGGTCAGTTGTCCAATCTCCTGGTTCATGCCTGGCCAGTAGGTGAAACTGCGAGTCAAGAGTTTAGTTTGGGATACCCCCAGTGACCTTGTGCAATAGTTGCAGGACGTGCTGACATAAAGAATAAGGACTGACTGCTCGTGGGTGTCCCTCATTGGAAACAAACAGAATCACTCCATCGATCAACATGAGCTGATGGTGGGCATTAAAGAGCTGACAGAATGCTGCAGAAGCCTTGGGAGTTGTCATTTGGGTCATCCATAAAGTATGTGACTCCGGACTTATTGGAGTACCTCCTCACCACCAGTTGTGCCTGCTAACTGGGAGCTGGTAACGGCTTCTGCTTCTTCATCAACGTGAAAACACAGATTTTAGTCTTTATCGACCTCTTGATCGGGTCCCCATGGAAGGCGGGAGAGGGCATCTGCGTTGCCATGCTCAGTCGTGTTGCGGAGTGAATCTCATAATGGCAACATGCCAAAAACAAAGCCCACCTCTGGAGGCGGTGAGCAGTTCTGTCTGGAATCTTAGCTTCTGGACTGAACAAGGAGATCAGCGGTTTATGGTCTGTGATGAGGTGAGACTTCGTGCCATACACAAAAACGTGGATTGGATTTTCTTTAATGTGAAAATGATCCCCAGCACTTCCTTTTCTATTTGTGAGTACCTACGTTGGGTATCAGCCAATGTTTTCGATGCATACGCCACAGGGTGCTCAGAGCCGTCCGCCTCCCTGAGTGTCAGGACCACTCTGACGCCTGTATCAGATGCGTCTGTTGCAATAATTATCTGCTCTGTTGGATCAAAACGTGCGAGGCACGGGGCCATTAACAACCGGGATTTCGACCTGTGGAACGCGCACTTGCAAGCTAGTGTTCACTGGAAAGGCATCCCTTTTTTTCATAACAGAGACGGTTTCTGTTGCTGCTGCGGGTCAGAACTGTCACTAATACGATATCTTTCCCAGAAAGGAACGAAGTTGCTTAAGCGTTGTTGGTCTGGGAGGTTTGATCATGGCTTTGACACGTTTATCCAGAGGACGAATGCCAGAGCTGGAAATGATGTGGCCGAGGTACTCAGTCTCAGGCTGGAAAAAAACGACATTATTCTTTTCTGCATTTTCGGCCAGCCTCCCTTATGATGCTGAATAAAGATTTCAGATTGCGAAGGTGTTCCTCTGTGGCTCTCACTGTTACAATGATGTCAGCTAAATAGTTAATGCATCCATTCACTTTGAGTACTAATTGTTCCAAACACCGTTGAAAAATGGCGGGGCTATTGATATAACAAAAATTAGGCATTTCAAACTATAAAGCATGTATGGTGTGTTAAGTGTAAGAAACGAGAGTCTGCATCAAGGAGAAGTTGGAGGTATGCATCCGCTAAGTCTATTTTAGAGAAGAAATTTCCACCTTTTAATATTGGAAGTAATTCTTCCGGCTTCGGAATAGGATATGTCTCAATCTCTGATTGGGTATGGACAGTTACTTTAAAATCGCCACACAGGTGGATCTTCCCCGATGGCTTTCGCACTACGACTAATAGGGTAGCCCATTGACTAGAAAGAATAGGTTCTAGAACTCCAACTACAGCTAGGCGATCTAATTCTTCCTTTACTTGGTCTCTGAGAGGTAACGGAACGGCGCGGGCTCGAAAGTACCGAGGCGGTGCATTACTTTACAGTTCGATGTGCGCCTCAAAATCCTTTGCGGTGCCAAGTTCGCAGGTGAACAGGTCCTCATAATCCTGGCAAAGTCTCTCTAGATCCGAGTACAGAACATCTTTGGATACCAAATTCACAGAATCGTCTATCGAAAACGCTAATTTCTTAAAAGAGTCAAGTCCAGACAAGTTTTCAGCGGAAACACTATTAACTACTAAGAAGATAATGTGACGGGTGACATTATGATATGTCGTTGGCAGTTCGACTTGACCATGTACTGTGATGGTATGTTTATTATAACCCCTTAGACGTCTCTTTGTTTATTGCAAGCGAAGAGCTCCAAGTTTCAAGTAGGTACCGTGATTCAGAATGCTCACGGGTGCGCTGGTGTCTATTTGTAATTGAATTGGTTTCTACGCAATTTGCACTTCTACGAAAAGCTTGTTGGACGTCTCTTGATGATCTGTAGCGGCTACCAGATTAACATCCATCTGTTGGACAAGAGGCTGTCATGCCTGACGGGACTTACGACATACAGAAGCTAAATGGCCGTTGGCAGAACAGTTTTGACTATAGGCCCATCTGTCAGGGCAGTCTTCACACTGATGTTTTTCTTTTTAAACTATCCAGACATGACGGCAATCGTTTTGGTACCCAAGACCGGTTTCATCAGCTTGAATGGAGCGGAAGACGTTGTAGGTTGATGGTACAGTGTCCCGATGTACAGATGCTACGTCCAAATCACCACTAGTGTGGCCACTGGCTGCTGTTGTGTTTACATTAAGGGCTGATATGTCGATCCTAGATTCCAGTTTCTTGCTTGCAGCTCAGGCCACTTCAAAGCTTTGTGGTAAGTCCAAAACCTTGTCTAACGACAGGTTTAGAGTTGAAGTGCCTCACACTGCAAATCCCTGTCTGGAGTACCCTTGCTTTTAAGGGTAACAAATTGACATTTTCGCCATAAACCTTGCAACTCTGTGGCCCATTCTCTATGAGTCTGGTTCTGCTGATTCCTGCATTGGTAAAATGCTACCTGAGAGCAAATAACATGGGTATGCCACCGGTAATATTTAGTCAGCAACGAACGAATATTTGAAAAGGTGAGCTCTGAAGGGTTACATAAGGAGGCCAATTTGCACAGTAGCCGATAAATCTCAGGTTTTGATATAACAGAAACAAAGATTTCATGATGTTGGCGTCAGTTACATTTGAATGCATGGAAATGCCCCAATAGTCTTGATTCGTAGGCTTCCCAATCCTCTAAAGCCTCATCAAAGGAAGGAAAAGCCAGCACTTGCTGTATTGCTTGCGTCTGCAGTAAGCTTTGAAGAAGTGGTTGGAGGGCATTCAGTAGCAGCTTCTGGTTCTCGTCCTGCTGGGGAATAAGTTGCATGAGTAGAGCTTCCAATGTCGATGGTTGCTGGCTCGTCGCCATTTCATTGTGTTATAACTAGAAATAACACAATAAATATATTACCGTTCTACGGTTTATTGACACAATGCTGGTACAAATAATTCTGTTACCCAGCGCCAAATTGTTGATCAACACTTCATGGAAAATTATATAAATTGATGGTGGTTACACCAATGTACAGGAAGTGCAAGTGAAATGAAGAATTCCGGCGGAAATTGCAAGTCCGTTCTACATCTACAACTACATCCATACTCCGCAAGCCACCTGACGGTGTGTGGCAGAGGGTAACTTGAGTACCTCTATCGGTTCTCCCTTCTATTCCAGTCTCGTATTGTTCGTGGAAAGAAGGATTGTCGGTATGCCTCTGTGTGGGCTCTAATCTCTCTGATTTTATCCTCATGGTCTCTTCGCGAGATATTCGTAGGTGGGAGCAATGTACTGCTTGACTCCTCGGTGAAGGTATGTTCTCGAAACTTCAACAAAAGCCCGTACCGAGCTACTGAGCATCTCTCCTGCAGAGTCTTCCACTGGAGTTTATCTATCATCTCCTAACGCTTTCGCGATTACTAAATGATCCTGTAATGAAACGTGCTGCTCTCCGCTGGATCTTCTCTATCTCTTCTATCAACCCTATCTGGTACGGATCCCACACTGCTGAGCAGTATTCAAGCAGTGGGCGAACAAGCGTACTGTAACCTACTTCCTTAGTTTTCGAATTGCATTTCCTTAGGATTCTTCCAATGAATCTCAGTCTGGCATCTGCTTTACCGGCGATCAACTTTATATGATCATTCCATTTCAGATCACTCCTAATGCATACTCCCAGATAATTTATGGAATTAACTGCTTCCAGTTGCTGACCTGCTATATTGTAGCTAAATGATAAGGGATCTTTCTTTCTATGTATTCGCAGCACATTACACTTGTCTACATTGAGATTCAATTGCCATTCCCTGCACCATGCGTCAATTCGCTGCAGATCCTCCTCCGTTGACATACTAAGCCCAGTAAACGTTGAAGTCCAAGTTATGGTCTAGCATTCGGATTCTAAGTCCAGAGCGCAGCCGAATCAGCATCCAAGAGCAGGCCCACTGCAGCGTAGCACTTCCGAGTAGTGGAGTACAAACATGTTACCAACGAGAACTGACTTGAAAATGTCAGGAGCGGCGTTAAATAAGGCTGCATAGCTAATGGAGGCGGCGGCTGGGGTTGCCGTACATTCTGGAGGGCCAATCGCTGAGTGTTATGGGTGGTCAATCGCTGTATTCTGAAGCGCGCACGCGGAGGCGGCCTGTGATGTTAGCAGCGACCCGCGAACGGAGAATTGCGGCCAACGACGTCTTTCTCGACCGCGCGTAATGGAGCGTGCCGCTGCTCGGTGCGGAGATGTAATAGTGATGGATGCCACGAACAGTAATTAGAGAGGAGAACATCCTCGTGCAGCATCATTAAAAGCAACACTGTCGACACTCGCAACACGAAATCATGACTAACTCGATCAAACGTACGATTAAAATCAATAAAAAGTAAAGCTCCACCACAGGAACAGTGGAAGCAATCGAGATGAGATCAAGACATTGAGCAACAGGAGTCAGGAGAGTGCGACCTCTGAGACAACTTTGATAACATGCAACAATGCCAGTAACCAGAAACGACAATCGACTATTTATCGTCCGCGCTACAATTTAATAATCAAAAATGAGTGACGTTATCGGTCTGACCTGATCCACGAAGAGACATTCAGCCTTTTTGCGAACCGAAACAATTTTCCGACTTTAAAGGAGGGCGGGATGAGTCCCCCCTTTGCACCACTTCATTCACCATAGATGTTGTGGTATCTCCTGTTAGAGACCAAAACTGAACATAGAATTCTTTGGGAAGACCATCCAAACCTGGCAGTTTGCGGGAGGAGAGCGAACTGCAATGTCAGATTCCTCATCACGGAGAAAAGCTGCCAAGAACTCCTCATGGAGAGATGACGTAACATCACTACCAAAGAGGGAAGTGAAATCAGTAGACGGTATACCATCAGATTCCAGTCCAGTGTAAAGATCAGAAAAATACCAGGAAGGTTCACACATTATGTCATGTTGGGATGACCACTTACGCTACGGTCGCAGGTTCGAATCCTGCCTCGGGCATGGATGTGTGTGATGTCCTTAGGTTAGTTAGGTTTAAGTAGTTCTAAGTTCTAGGGGACTGATGACCTTAGAAGTTAAGTCCCATAGTGCTCAGAGCCATTTGAACCATTTGATGACCACTTACGTCCGTGTATAGAATGAGTGGTAGTGAGACATGCCCTTTGAGATCGTGTTCAAAGCCGAATTACATCATACAGAGGTGCCAACTCATTCTGGAGGATCGAACATGGCTGGGAACGCAAACGAAGACCATCCAACTGCAGTCTTCTGAGTTGAAGGAGTTTTGCCTTCACACAGTGAACATCCATTACTCTCAAAGGGGCATCTCGAGCACGATCATAAATACCACGAAGGACAACATACTAAAATTACCGAGTCCTCCTTATTTCAGCCACTTTACCAGCGCTATAACGCATGAGTGTGGTGTGAAGCCGAGGTTTGGCAACAGCAACCCATTATTCCATAAGTAAGGGATAAGAAACTTGGGAGAAGCTTGCCCGCTCCCACGGGGCAGCGATGATGTCATCCAGAGAGGCGTCGCCAGATGTAAAATTATTAGCTTCATAATGGGGAAAAAAAGATGTAGCTGCCATGGGGCATGATTAAGAGCCAGTGAAATGGCACAGTGGTCAGTGAAGTTGGCAGGAATAATATCAACTGACAAAAGGTCTGTACATAGGAAAGAAGACAAATAAAAACGGTCCAGTTTACTACTAGAAGAAGCTGTACAAGACGTAAACCGCACTAACGTGGGATATCTGCAGACTCAACGGGGCCATCACATCATTAAGTTCACGATGTCTGATCCACAGAACATAAGACACAGTTGAAATCTCCCATCATCAAATTTTTTCGCGGATTTTGACGAAGTAAATTAATGGCATCTTAGTTCTAAAAATGTGAACAGTCATATGTATGACCAAATCCTGATGGAGCACAAAGAAAAATTATGGCGGAACCATGAAAGCTACACCCTATAACTCGGCCATCATCAAGCGTTTCAAAATCCATCAGTGGGATAACATCCCAATACAGAACGCACATGACACTAGAACTCTTCAGCACAAGACTAAAAACCATAGAATACCCAGGGAGACCAAACACATCAAATAACACTTCTTGCAAGCTGACGACATCAGCTTGGAAATCGTAAAAGAATTGTTGTAACTTAGCAAACGGTAATGGAGAACTTCTCCTATTAACGTTTAGGGTTGGAAATGTATACACCTGCATTAATTAACACTTGTAAGGCATCAGAAGAGAACTAGAAAAAATTGATGCATCATGCCCCACTCTCCACATCGCCAGCAGTTGGTGGAGAAGAAGGTACAGGATTTTGATTCCTCCAAACCGAAAAGTGCACATACCGTGCTGCATCCTCAGGTCAAAAACTCCTTGACACACAAGCATTGGGGGCTCATCAAGATCCACTTTGGGGGTGGGGGGGGGGGGGGCATCCGCACTCGGCTGACCCGGAATACGAGAAATACAATCGAGGGTGATGAACAACATCATCAGATAAAGAAGAGGCAGCAATGCAACGTGTGAAGCATCTGCATCATCTGACTACCTGGAAGGTAACCTGTAGCTAACCGATGCTCCACTGCATCAGAGTGAGGAGGAGATGATATTTCACTAGAACACTATAAAGGCAGAACTGCAGACGATGTCCCCATTAAATCATTGGAACCCATTGGAACAGACGTTTCTATGGGTGCAGGAGAGGATGCAGATGCAACACTCATTTCAACATCAGCAGAACCAGTCACATCATCCCTGGCCAAACAAGAACCACAATTAACATCAGAATTCAAAGCATCACCACATGAAGAAGCACCCTCCGCCATCACCGCCTTCAAGAGATGAGATTGGTTAGGGGTGACCATCCTGAGTCCAATGTTTAAATTGTGCTGCGGATGATTGTGGCTTAACGACAGCAATTCCGTATCTGAACGTGTCAGAAGCGGCGGGAAGTCACGCAGAGTGGAGGTCCTCTGAAGCTGGAGAAATAGTGGCAGCAGATTGCCGAGACACTACTTCAGCTAATGTAAACTGTAACATGGTACGGAGAACTGGATCTGAGATGGCCACTTTCATTACAAAGAAAGCAGACTCCTTGTCTTGCATACGTAACGTGAATTCAGTAACCACAAAGATTCAGGTGTGAAGGAATATTTTTTTGAACACACGTTACTATGGTTCAGATATGACTGAAACAATGCAAGTGATGTAGTGCAGACCAACGTTCCTGCAGGATATACCAAACGCCTCCAAAGGTAAGAAACGCCACCCTAGGAAATGAATCTAATGGGAATATACTTGATCTCTACATTTGCAAGAAGGACTGGACTAACGGAATCATCATGATGTGTAAACATCACTTGAGAACAAACCTCAGAGAGAAACCAGTCTGCTCGCAAGGGATCTTGAAACTTCCCAAAAAAGCATACAAATCAGAATAAAAATAAGCAGTATCTACCTGAACAGTTGTAATGCGATTTGTATCAACCAACCAACAGTGAATTTCTAAAGGGCCCAGTTGAACATGTTGCGTGCTTCCGTCAACACTGAAATGAATGGTACCCTAATGAGGAACATACTTGGGAGATACCACAGATATCATGGCGTGGACAGATAATGCAGTGCCAGAGAAAAATTCAACAACAAACTCTGCTAGGCACGAATGATGCAACATCAGCTGGTACTCACTCAAGATTGAGTAAACACAAGTTTGACACATTCGGCGTCGTGGTACAGGCAGAATTAAGGACTGTCGCGGGATTGCTTGTAATTGCGCTTACGATTATTTGTGCGACGAGCCAATCCTATAGTCGCGCCCACGATCTTTGCTCAGAGGAGGCCTTGGTGACTGAATACAAATGAAACACCGGCGTAAGGCAAACATATTTATTACAATGATTGAGATGCGTACAATCGAGTCTGATATACACTACTGGCCTTTAAAATTGCTACACCAAGAAGAAATGCAGATGATAAACGGGTATTCATTGTGCAAATATATTATACTAGAACTGACATGTGATTACATTTTCACGCCATTTCGGTGCATAGATCCTGAGAAATCAGTAGCCAGAACAACCACCTCTGGCCGTAATAACGGCCTTGATACGCTTGGGCATTGAGTCAAACAGAGGTTGGATGGTGTGTACAGGTACAGCTGCCCATGCAGCTTCAACACGATACCACAATTCATCAAGAGTAGTGACTGGCATATTGTGACTAGCCAGTTGCTCGCCCACCATTGACCGGCCTTTTTCAATTGGTGAGAGATCTGGAGAATGTGCTCGCCAGGGCAGCAGTCGAACATTTTCTGTATCCATAAAGGCCCGTACAGGACCTGCAACATATGGTCGTGCATTATTCTGTTGAAATGTAAGGTTTCGCAGGGATCAAATGAAGGGTAGAGCCACGGGTCGTAACACAACTGAAATGTAAAGTCCATTGTTCAAAGTGCCATCAATGTGAACAAAGGGTGACCGAGACGTGTAACCAATGGCACCCCATACCATCATGCCGGGTGATACGCCAATATGGCGATGACGAATACACGCTTCCAATGTGCATTCACTGCGATGTCACCAAACATGGGTGCAACCACCATGATTCTGTAAACAGAACCTGGATTCATCTGAAAAAATGACGTTTTGCCATTCGTGCACCCAGGTTCATTGTTGAGTACACCATCGCAGGCACTCCTGTCTGTGATGCAGCGTGAAGGGTAACCACAGCCATGGTCTCTGAGCTGATAGTCCCTGCTGCTGCAAACATAATCGAACTGTTTGTGCAGATGGTTGTTGTCTTGCAAACGTCCCCCTCTGTTGACTCAGGGATCGAGACGTGGAGCATGATCCGTTACAGCCATGCGGATAAGATGCCTGTCATCTTGACTGTTAGTGATACTAGGCCGTCGGGATCCAGCACGGTGTTCTCTATTACCCTCCTGAACCCACAGATTCCATATTCTGCTAACAGTCATTGGATCTCGAGCAACGCGAGCAGCAATGTCGCGATACGATAAACCGCAATCACGATATGCTACAATCCGACCTTTATCAAAGTCGGAAACGTGATGGTACGCATTTCTCCTCCTTACACTAGGCATCACAACAACGTTTCACTAGGCAACGCCGGTCAACTGCTGTTTGTGTATGAAAAATCGGTTGGAAACTCTCCTCATGTCAGCACGTTGTAGGTGTCGACACTGGCGCCAACCTTGTGTGAATGCTCTGAAAAGCTTATCATTTGCATATCACAGCATCATCTTCCTGTCGGTTAAATTTCGCGTCTGTAGCACATCATCTTCGTGGTGTAGCAATTTTAATGTCCAGTAGTGTAGTCTATCGCCAACTGCATGACCGCGGTTGATGTCTTGAGGCAGAGTGGTGCATGATCCGGAGGTGTATACTCCATAAGACGTGCATACCCATGTGCTAGCAGGCAAATCTCTGTATGGCCGGTTCCCGGCACTATCCGTGGAGTGGGGCGTTTTTCGCGGGCGAGGTGGAAGCGGCTGCATAAATGGACGGGCTGGCTTCTGGGTGCGCACATGTGGAGAGTTTGAGATCGTTCGACCCACGTGCTTCATGGCTCAGCAGGACAGTTCTCTGTCCATTACGTCTGGTGCGTTCCGATGCCTGGGTCGCACTGGTTCTTGCTATGTCTTCACACATCCGGTGCACGCCGCGCCATTGTCGGGCTTTCGGCTAAATGGTAAATCTGTGCACGCAAGCTGCGAATTCTGTGTGGCCATGATAGTAGCTCTAGCATTTGTACAGCTATGTCATCAGCCACGCGTTAACAAACTATACTCTTACATCCTGTAATGTATCTGACAGCAAGAAAGAGTAGTGACCCAGAAACTATCAAACATTATAAAAACTACTGTGTTATATTAAGAAAAGTTATTAAAAAATCCAGAAGTATGTGTATAATGTCTGAAATCAGCAACTCTGATAATAAAATTAAAACAATTTGGAATATTATTAAAAGAGAAACAGGTCAACCAAGAGCAGAGGAAGACAGTATTACCATCAAATTGAATGAAAACTTTACGAACAAAAAGTCAGAAGTTGAAAATATTTTTAATAATCATTTCTAAATGTTGTGGATATAGTAGGATCCAGGTGTTCATTAGAAGATGCTAGGCTGTTAATGGAACAGGCCATACCTACGCAATTTGATACAATTGAAATCTCACCCACTTCTCCCTCTGAAATTACGAAAATAATAAACTTGCTTAAAAGCAAAAACTCACATGGAATTGATGGCATTTCCAGCAAAATACTAAAAGCTTGTTCTCAACAGATAAGTAAGATTCTCAGCCACCTGTGTAATAGCTCTCTGGAACAGGGCATTTTCCCTGATAGACTGAAATATGCTATTGTTATACCTTTGCATAAAAAGGGGGATACATCTGATGTCAACAATTACCGTCCAATCTCCCTTCTAACAGCTTTATCCAAAATTTTTGAGAAAGTAATGTATTCAAGAGTAGCTTCACATATCTGTAAAAATGAAGTACTAACAAAATGTCAGTTTGGTTTCCAGAAAGGTTTTTCAACAGAAAATGCCATATATGCTTTCACCAATCAAATTTTGAATGATCTGAATAACTGAACACCACCCATTGGGATTTTTTGTGATCTCTCAAAGGCTTTTGATTGTGTAAATCATGAAATTCTGCTAGACAAGCTCAAGTATTGTGGCATGAGTGGGACAGTGCACAAATGGTTTATTTCGTACCTAACTGGAAGAGTGCAGAAAGTTGAAATAAGTAGTTCTCATAATATGCAAAGATCAGCACATTCCTCAAACTGGGGAACTATCAAGAATGGGGTTCCACAAGCGTCAGTCTTGGGTCATTTGTTGTTCTTAATATATATTAATGACTTGCCATTCTATATTCATGAAGAAGCAAAGTTAGTTCTCTTTGCTGATGATACAAGTATAGTAATCACACATGACAAGAATTAACTGATGAAATTGTCAATACTGTCTTTCAGAAAATTACGAAGTGGTTCCTCGTAAATGGACACTCACTGAATTTTGATAAGACACAGTACATACAGTTCCGTACAGTGAATGGTATGACGCCATTAATAAATATAGAACTTAATCAGAAGCATATAGCTAAGGTAGAATATTCCAAATTTTTAGGTGTGTCCATTGATGAGCGATTAAATTGGAAGAAACACATTGATGATCTGCTGAAACGTTTGAGTTCAGCTTTATTTATTTATTTATTTATTTATTTATTTGTCCATATAAATCTCTTTTTAAGTACATATATTGTACACAGGATATTGGACAGAAAACATTTTTTGGCTATTGGATTTTCAAATATAAAACATAAATTTTATAAATTTTTATGACAAATTGGATCTATACAGTTAATAATTACAAATTTTTGAAATACTGTATATTTATAACTTATTTCTACAATTAAAGATACAAATTACATTTTTTCTTGCATAAGATACTGTGAGACTGAATAGTAGCAGTTTTTCAGAAGGTAGGATGTCACAGACTTTTTAAAGCTTTGTAGTTCAGTAAGAGATTTTATATGTCTTGGTAATCTGTTGTAAAGTTTTGTTCCTGCATGATATACACCTTTTTGGCATAATGTGGTGTTACAATGATTGACGTGTATGTCACTGTCTGACCTGGTACTGTAATCATGGACACTTTTGTTTTGAGGAAAAAGGTTTTCTTTTCTCAGTATGCTTTTTTTGACATGCGTGACTATTTCCAGTATATAAATGCAGGGAAGGGGTAGGATCTTTAGATCTTTAAAGAAAGGTTTGCATGATTTTCTGCTGCTCACTTGTTTCATTATTCTTATAATTGCCTTTTGTTTCCTGAAAACTGTTATGGTCTGATGTACATTTCCCCAGAAAATGATACCGTACTTCAGTATTGAATGTACACGAGCAAAGTATACAGCCCTAACTGTTTCTGCACTAGTACTGTTGCAGAGAATTCTTACCACATAGCTCATTTTTGCTAGTTTTGAATTTAGGATTTTCCTGGATATGAATCCCAAGAAATTTAGTTTCATTGACAGAACTATTGTTTTGGTTATCTATACATATTACAGGTTGTGCCGGATTTTTATTTTGATCAGTGTGGAAATTCATTAGTACAGTTTTTTGGGGATTAACTATTAGCCTGTTTCTGGTAAACCATTCAGACACTCCTTTTGTAATATCTTTTGCAGATGCAGTAAGATTTTCTTCATTATTCCCTTCAATCAATAGACTGGTGTCATCTGCAAACAATACTGGTTCAGAATCCCTAATGTGTGATGGGAAATCATTAATGTAGACCAAAAAAAGAAAGGGACCTAAAATGGAGCCCTGTGGAACACCATGAGTTAGTCCACATGGTTCTGAAACGTGTACCTGGAGTTCATTTCCTTCTGTGTACTTAATTTCAGTTACCTGAGAACGATATTCCAAATATGATTTGATCCACTGATTTGGCACACCTCTTACACCATACCATTCGAGCTTCCTCAGGAGTATAGAATGATCAATCACATCAAAAGCTTTTGTTAGGTCCAAGAATAAACCTGAAATATTTCTGTGGTTGTCCACTGCATTTACGACATGGTTTATCAGATTGAAAGTGGCAGTTTCAATTGATCTCTGTGGTCTGAAGCCATGTTGACACCCAGAAATAATATTATTCTTGTCGAAGAATGTAATTAGTTTTGAAAGGAACACTTTTTCAATAATTTTCGAAAACCCTGACAATAGAGACACAGGCCTATAGTTACCCATACATTGATGATCACCTTTTTTATATAGGGGTATTACTTTTGCCATTTTCAGTTGCTGAGGGAAGACACCACATGATAAGGATGAATTGCATATGTCCAATAAAGGTGAAACTATTTGTCTTGCTGTTATTTTTATAATATAATCTGGAATATTATCAGTACCAGTTGAGTACTTACTCTTCAGTGAATTAATGGTATTTAGGAGCTCTGTTGGGCTTACTGGACTGAGGAACATGGATATATTATTTATTTCAATAGATGAAAGTTCTTTCCATGTTGTATTAGGTGGATTTCCAAATTTTTCCTTCACTAATTTCCCAGCAACAGTTGCATAGTAAGAATTGAAACTATTTGCAACTTCCCTAGGGTCAGTGACATTCTTGCCATCATGTGATATCACAATATTTTTGTGAGTTGTCTTCTTCCCAGTAAGATCCTGCACAGCTTTCCACATGGACTTAGTTTTATTGGATGACTTCATAATATATTTGTCATTTTCCTTAATTTTTGCCTCCTTTATGATGCGTTTCAAAACTAGCTTGTATTTTTTGAAATAATTAATAAATTCTGGACTGCTGTTAGTTTTTGACTGCAGAAAAAGTTCCCGCTTCCTTTTACAAGATACTCTGATGCCTGATGTAATCCAGTTTCTGAATCTATCTGTGCTCTTGGAAATAACTTTCCTTTGTGGAAAAGCTATGTCAAAGTTATGCTTGAATATGTTCAAAAAATGTTCCATCTTTTCGTTAGTATTAGAGGTATCATATACTTCTCTCCAAGATTGTACACTGATTAGGTACTGGAAGCATTCAATATTTTTCCCACTATAAATCCTTTTATGGATAACATTTTTTATACTGGTCGAAGTGTGATTTACAGGTATGGTCAGTAATTGTGAAAGGTGGTCACTATAGCCAGTATCAAAGTTTTCTGATGTACACTTGTCCATGTTTACACATACCTGATCAAGGAGAGTGACACTAGTTTTAGTTACATGTGTTGGAGAGCTAACAGTAAGACAAAGATTGTAGGCTTTTATAATATTTAAAAACGTTTCCCTGTGAGGGCTATGGCTCAGAAAGTCAATATTAAAATCACCACATAGTACCACTGTTTTCCCAGTTGTCTTAAGTTTGCCTAAAGCAAGGTCCAATTTTTTGAAAAAAACACTTATGTTGCTAACAGGAGATCTATACACACATAAAATAATAGTGTTTTCAGACATTAACTCTACAGCTGAGATTTCAAAGTCTCTTTCACAACCAAGTTTGCAAACAGATGTTATACTCTTATAATCTACATTTTCTTTTACATATATACAAGTTCCCCCATGTTTTGATTCCATTCTACAAAAGCAGTTTGCAAGGTTAAAATGTAATATTTTTAAGTACTGAAAATACTCATTTTGTAACCAATGCTCACAAAAACATAACACTGAAACATCTTTCCATTCACTATTGAGGAGTATATTTATTTCATCAACTTTGTTTGTTAATGACTGTACATTCTGGTGTACAATCTTCAGTCTATATTTGCAATTTAATTCTGCATCACATTTATTTGTGATACAGTCTACTTCCCTAAAAAATACCTTTCACCCTTTTTATAAGACATTGCATCTTTCTTTATGACCCATTTGTCCAAAGTACTTTGGACTGCTTCTATATTAGGCCTATTGTGATTCCAATTTGCTAGACGACAGATTTCTTCAACCAAAAATTGTTTCCCAATGTGATTTAAAAGAAGGCCATGGCTGGTGTGCATGGACCTGTCTAACGTGCTTACATTTATTAAGTTCACGTACAGAAACTTTTTGCATACAGTATCTATCTCTTTGTTTACTCTTTCTATTAACTTATTTACACATGACCAAGGAAGAAGGTCGTATCTGTGTGGTTGATTTACAACAGCTACATTTGTGTTGCCTAATTTGGGTAGCACACTTTCAAGAACAGTGATGAGTTCACTACCTTTATCTCTGGCAACATCATTCGCACCTGCAAAAATTACGACACAGTCTTTTGGGTTAAGGTTTTCACACGATTTTACCACTGTTTTTGTCACTTCTGCAATGCCTGCTCCTGGTTTGACAAAGGCTTGGACACTTGCGTTAGTTTGTGTATCTGCTACCTTTTCTGCTATCTGACGTCCATGATTATCGGCAAAAATCAACACTTTTTGTTCTTTTTTGCACACTTGAGGCCAGTCGACTGATTTTTTAATCACATTTCTTTGTTTAGGATGCGACATGCGCGGAAAATTTACAGTGCACGGCTGTTGTTGTTTGTAATTATTATCTGGACTCATATGTTCCTGATTGACATTGTTTGTGGAATCACGTTTGTCATTATAACTATTTGATGCACTTACTTTATTATTTCCAAGTTTTGTACTGGTTTCCACAGTAGTTCTTCCTTTGATTACATCACTCGTAGTTGATATTTCTTCCAGGTTCAGACCATGCTCTGTTTGTTGAGTTTTACAGCCAAGATGTTGCAGCTGTTTCTCCAATAAGGCTACAGTCCTTTTAAGTTCACTGATTTCACTGTTTTTTGCAGTTAAAACGAGACGAAAATCATCGCAATGTTTACATGTCGATGTCACTGAATTTGCATTTGCTACGGTTTTTTCACTAGATTTTGATCTTGTAATGACTTCGTTTGCGTTTTTTGCTTTAACTTCGCAGCAGTAACATTTTCCAGGTCGAACAACGATACTTTTTTTGCACTGAATACATAAAGACTCATTCTTTTTTACGTTTTTCGCGGAACTCGATTTTCGTGAACCTTTTTTCACCGCCATCATACTTATGCAATAAGAGTCATTGCAAATTTTGGTGAAAACATCTTAGTAAATTAGCTTACTATGCCTATTTTCACTCATTGCTTTCATATGGCATCATATTTTGGGGCAATTCATCACTGAGGAATAAACTATTTATTGCACAAAAGCGTGTAATCAGAATAATAGCTGGAGTCCACCCAAGATCATCCTGCAGACATTTATTTAAGGATCTAGGGATATTCACAGTAGCTTCTCAGTATATATATATTCTCTTATGAAATTTGTTATTAACAACCAAACCCAATTCAAAAGTAATAGCAGTGTGCATGACTACAATACTAGGAGAAAGGACGATCTTCACTATTCAAGATTAAATCTAACTCTGGCACAGAAAGGGGTGAATTATACTGGCACTAAAGTCTTTGGTCATTTATCAAATAGTATCAAAAGTCTGACAGATAACCAACAAGTATTTAAGAAGAAATTAAAAGAATTTCTGAATGACAACTCCTTCTACTCCATAGAGGAATTTTTATATATAAATTAAGAAAAAAAAAGAAAAAACAAAAAAATATTAAAAAATAAAATAAAAAAATAAAAAACACAAAAAAATAAAAAAGTTGTTATATTAACTTAAGTATGTTGTTAAATTAACTTAATTATGTCATGTATTGGAAAATTTGACTCGTTCCACATCATTATGAAATATCGTATTCATGATCCATGGAATTAGTATTAATCTAATCTAATCTAATCTACAAATGATTGAAGACATATGGAAATTTGGATGTGGCTGTGAGTCGTGCTCAGATAGACCAACAGTAAGGCAACCACTCGCGACAAGTGGGAAATCTGGCTTAGTGTCCCGGTCTGGCACAAATCTTCATTGTGGACATTCTATTAGTATACAGTTAATTGCTGTCCATATTCGCAACTGTCAATGCATTCATGTATTTCATAATATCCGCAGTTGCAACAGTGCCTGTTTCTTTGGACATGCTTGCACATCTGAAGGAATGTTGCATCAAACTTCTGAGTAACACAGACACTGCAGTATCATACAATTTTAATTTGTGAAATGAAAATCTATACAATATTACAAGAAGGTAACAGACATCACATTGTACTTTCACTTGTTATGTGGGTAATACCTTCATTTTACAATGCTATGAAATGCAGTGTAAGAAAGTGGGAGCAATATAGGAATTTGTACAGACCAACATGTTACATTTTAAGCAAACATGCACTATGCACAATTATTAGGCATAAGTGATATTTTATTAAGGAATTAGTTAACATTTATAACCTGTTTCTATAAACAATCGTCTACTGCGCAAAAGTTTAGATCCAAATTAATTTCTTCTTTTAAATTAATATGTGAAAGCTATTGGCATTTCTGTTCTTTTAATTTCATCTGGTAAATTATTAAACATCCTTATCTCAACATGTAGGGCACTTTTCTGATAACCAATTGTTCTGAATCATATGTAGGTCAGTCTGCTGTCTTGTTTCATAGCTATTACTGTGTTCATTTAATATTAATGACCTGTATTTGTTCAGTAAGTAGATGTTAACGAAATATATAATACTATAAATGTAAACAAGTGGCAGTGTCATAATCCCAAGTTTGTTGAAATGTTGTTCTGCAATATGGATTAAAAATACTATGCTTGTATATGGATTAATTCAGTAACTGGTTTGCTGAGTGCAGTTGACATCTTATTTGAGATATAATTGACATGACCATTCCATTTAAGATTTTCTACGAGCCATTTACCAGAAATCTTAACAGATCTCAAACTGAATTGCTCTTGATTGTTTAGGAACATGCTGGGGATTTTTCCTTTTTGAAGCTGAAATTAATGTGAGTTGTTTTTTGTACATTTTTAACGAGATTGTTCCATTGAACCATTTGCTCAATGATGACATAAGTGGTTTAATCTTTTGGTCATGGTCGCTTTGTCTACATCTGCTACCAGAATACTTGTGTCACCAGCAAATAGCGTAGTATGCCTTGAAGGAATTGGGTGTGTACGTCAACATATAGCAGAAACTGTATGGGTTTTAGGATTGAGTCTTGTGGTACTCCATATGTAACAGGCATTGTCTCCATGAGCTGTTAACATACAACAGTTCAAAATATGTTTACTGGCGTACTTTCCGCAGTGTCATCTTATGATTTTGTCTTAGTGCCAGAGGTATAACAGCGGAGTTCGCTCACGGCTATCGTTCATTCGTGCGTGCCGCCCAACTCGTTGGTGCCGCCGCAGGCAGAGATGTGCTTGCCATACACGTAGGCCTCCGCCTTACATTAGTGACGTCGGCCAGTCTCTCTCTGAAGACAAGTAGACCACCTGAATGACTGTGACACCTAGTGGCAGCAGTACGTACCAATGGCGTGACATCACGAGCCGCGACCTGAGGCCCACGAGAGGCCTCACGCGACCCCAGGAAGCTCAGCGTTTGTCACCGACTGATCTGTGACGCTCCTTGAGCAAATTTTTCATCCACTTTTTTTCTGCATGCAAAACTAGAGCTATCATCACAGTAGGAGCGCATCTGTCGTCCAGCATTCCGAACTACATCATTAATGTGCAGTCTAGTGAGAACCTCAGTAATATTGTGGTATATTATTGACCGTTTAGGTGGCTCTTTGAAATTCGACGCCGCCTGGTCGGCGTGTTCATCAACCAATCACAGCACAGACTGACAGTTATTGTCGTGTAGTAACTGTTGGACTGGTACCCTATTAAAAGAAACTGTAACTACAATTATCAGCATCGCCAAATAAGCTTTTATCGTGTATCTGTATCTTACATAATCTGTAATGACATATTAATTGCTCACCATGAAATGAACTGTAATACCACATTGTTGCTGTTACATTAATAATGTGAGCGTAAGGACTGACGTGTCAAGAGAGGTTTATTGATGCGTGCTATTGATGTTTAATGGTAACTGCCTTGAAGTGAGAAAAAGTGCGTGTGGTAGATTGATTGTTAAATATGTGCCTTTAGGAAATCATCAATAACGTGTAAAAATAGACCTACCGGTATGTATCATTTGAAAAGTTGAAGAAAAGTTTTAATTACTGTTTTTCTCATCTTTCACTTACGATACTACTTGTTCGACGTTTTTATTATGCACTCATCAGATCGTGATCCATGTGCAAGAAACGCCGTATTGTTTTTCGCCCGTGGAGAATATTATGAATTCGTCGGTTAACGTAGCTCCAAAATTTTAACGATTTGCTTGAATTATTTATCGGTACAGTGTAGTTACTAATGCAAAATACGCTACGTTAGTTTTGCTGCTGTTCGTTCGTCAGTCAAGTTCTGTAGATATCGGCATTAAGGACAAGAATCCATCAGAAAACAATAGGCTGCCGTGCGCTATTAGTTTATTAGCGTCCTTTGCTGCATGACTTATGCGATAACATTTAACAATGTATTAAAAATGGCACATGCTCTCTGAACAATTATTTGACATACATGCCGTACACTTTGAGGAACATATTTATCACGTCATTTACAGTTAAAAGTTTGTACAAACAAAAAATAAAATTTACGTTGAGAACAGCGTGATTGAAGTGACAATGAAGAAAATGTGTTTGTTAGTTATTTAGGGATTCAGAATATTCCTGTCTGTTATAAAAAACATTTATTTAATACTTAATTTGTTAATTCTGACTTAAATTTTCCCTCATCTTCGATTCACTTTATGCAAATTGACAGAGCGTTATACAGCTTTATTCCACAATGGCTCACATGTTTCTGAGTTTTGTTGTTCATGTCCTTTCTGCATGCAGATTCTTACTGGTAGGCCTATGTGTATTGTAGTTCTAGAAATTTGCTTTTATACGTAAACTACTCAAGTGTGTTGTATACATTATAAAAACCATTACTTGACTGTAACCTTTCAGCACAATATCTGAGTTGCAGAGCAAAATCCATTCTGTTATAATTATGGGAATACATACCTAAATGTATTATCCCAGACATTTGGTATTGTTGTTAAGCCCTACTATGGTAAAGCTGACTCCACTCAATAACTACTGGCCAGTAGCACTCCTTAGATCATTCTACTAAGTTTTTGAGAAGGTATGCACTCGAGAGTTGAAAACCGCATATGAAGTAATGGTTTGCATTTCAGAAGGGCTGCTTCACAGAGGCAGCTATTTATACTTTAACTAACAAATAGTGAAATTGTTTAAGTCTCTCCAGTTGCTATCTTCTATGACGTATCAGAGGCATTTGATGATGTCAGTCAAAGTATTCTATTAAATAAAGAGCATTTTTATTGGAGACATAGGTCAGCTCATGCCTGGTTTAGTCTCTCTTTCTGAAATGTGATACAGAAAGTTATCATAGGGACTTCACTTTGAGTAGTAAAAATTTCATTTTTTCACACATCATGTTCTGCAAATCCTGTCATGAAGGAGAGCCTCAGGAGCTGTAGACTGGCTTATGTGTCAAAAGGTAGAAGCAACCACCACATGCTACTTGTGTAGAGTATACCAACAACAAATTATGACTAATGCTACTTGGCTGAAACTGATAATCCTGGCAATTGCTTATACAGGGTGTAATTAAATTTCCTCTTCAGATTTTCAGATAAGTACTTTGCACCAAAACAAGAAAAAATATCCATTCTCACGGGCTCTAAAATGCGTATCTTAAGAGCTGTGAGTTGCACTTGTTAATCTTCAGTACTGCAAAACACATCTGTTCGACAGCAAGCTCCTTGCTTTCCACGTTTTGAAAGGAGTACTATGAACCAAAACAAGAAAATCATATCCAGTGATCATGGGCTCTTAAATGCATACTTTAAAGACCTATGATCACTTACTCATCTTTGCTACTGTGAAACACATCTCTTCTACTGACAAGGTGCTCATAAGGCGTGCATTTTACAGTCATGTTTACTTGGCATTTTTTCTTGTTTTGGTGTAAGAAACCTGTCCTCAAAGTCTGTCACGAGGGAATATAGCAAATCCCTGTTTTATAAGCTCTACATATGTTAGGAGAAAAGCAGTTACTTTGAAAAAGGCAACTATTCCTCACCTTATGCACCTCATTGGCTGTTTTTATCTGCTACCATACTTAAAACAAAGCATTTACTATATGCTGTGTGCTATCAGCTGTCTGCATATAGGGAAGGACAAGATGAATCTTATACAAATTTTCGAATTACTAGGGAATTTAACGCTTTTCAATTTTCTGCCTAATGTCTACTGGCAACCTGTTACAGATGTTTGTACTAGTGTATAAAACTTTATTGTTAATTCTGCAAGAGATGTATACTCTGCAAAAAAATTATTTTTCATTGTAGTATTGTAGCTGTGAATTGCACAGTTAATCCTAAATTTGCCTAGGTTATTATTCACAAACACAATTAGGGAGTATATTTATTGGCATGTAAGTGTAATCCAGAATGAATTCTCACTCTGTAGTGGAGTGTGCACTGTCTTCATAGCAAATTACAACTGTGTGCCAGATTGGAACTTGAACCTGGGACCTTTGCCTTTTGTGGGCAAATTCTCTAACGACTGAGGTACCCAGTCTCAACTCATGACTTGTCTTCACAGTATCCTTTCTTCCAGGAATGATAGTCCTTCAATGTGTGCAGGGAAACTGTGAAGTGTGGAAGGTAGGAGATGAGGTACATGCAGAAGCAGAGCTGTGAGGGTGGGTCGTGAGTTGTGCTTGGATAGCTTAGTCGGTAGAATATTTGCTCACAAAAGGCAAGTTCCCAGGTTTGAGTGCCAATCTGGCACACAGTTTTAATCCGCCAGAAAGTTACAAATCAGCGCACAGTCTGCTGCAGAGTGAAAATTCATTCTGAAAACATTACCCCAGGCTACAGTTAACCCACGTCTTCACAGTTTCCTTTCTTCCAGGATTACTAGATTGCTAGTCCCACAAGTTATGCACGAGAACACCTGTGGAGTTTGCAAGGTTGGGGAATAGGTACTGGCGGAAGACAAACTGTGAGAGTGGATCATTAGTTGTGCTTTGATATCACAGTCGGTAGGTTGGCACTAATGGTTGACAGGAACAGACAGTACATATATTTTCTGAAACTGAACACCTTTGTGCAATATGGTTAACAAAGTGAGATCTGTATGATTGGCAAGTGATTCCATTTTGAAAGATAATGAGGAAGATGTTTCAAAACAAACTCAGCTCTCACTATAATTATTGATACCCATAATTTTGATTAAAGATGGTTTTGAATATTTGCAAATTATCAGTACTCTGATGAGAGGTGATCAAGAAAAAAATATATATAAACCTTCGGCTGAACAACATAGGAAAATAAAAAAGATGAAAAATGATGGTGACTGAACAAATAAGGGCACTGTACATGATATATGTTACTACTTGGTAGAGTATGGAAATTGATAATGATTTGTTTTCTAGAGATTTTTTGCAACTTTCCTCTTCCTGGAACTTAAAATTTTGTTATTCTACATTCTGTGTGTGTGTGTGTGTGTGTGTGTGTGTGTGTGTGTGTGTGTGTGTGTGTGTGTGTGTATGTACGATTTTTACCCTCCACGCTGCCCTCCAATACTAAATTGGTGATCCCTTGATGCCTCAGATCATGTCCTACCAACCGATCCCTTCTTCTAGTTGAGTTGTGCCACAAATTTCTCTTCTCCCCAATTCCGTTCAATACCTCCTCATTAGTTATGTGATCTACCCATCTGATCTTCAGCATTCTTCTGTAACACCACATTTCGAAAGCTTCTATTCTCTTCTTGCCTAAACTATTTATCGTCCACGTTTCACTTCCATACATGACTACACTCCATACAAATACTTTCATAAACGACTTCCTGACACTTAACTCTATACTCGATGATAACAAATTTCTGATCTTCAGAAACGCTTTCCTTGCCATTGCCAGTCTACATTTTATATCCTCTCTACTTCGACCATCATCAGTTATTTTGAACCCCCAAATAGAAAACCTCATTTACAACTTTAAGCATCTCATTTCCTAATCTAATTCCCGCAGCATCACCCGATTTAATTCGGCTACATTCCATTATCCTTGTTTTGCTTTTGTTGATGTTCATCTTATATCCTTCTTTCAAGACACTGTCCATTCTGTTCAACTGCTCTTCCAAGTCCATTGCTGTCTCTGACAGAATTACAATGTCATCAGCGAACCTCAAAGTTTTTATTTCTTCTCCATGGATTTTAATACCTACTCCGAATTTTTCTTTTGTTTCCTTTACTGCTTGCTCAATATACAGATTGAACAACATCGGGGAGAGGCTACAACCCTGTCTCACTCCCTTCCCAACCACTGTTTCCCTTTCATGTCCCTTGACTCTTATAACTGCCATCTGGTTTCTGTACAAATTGTAAATAGCCTTTCGCTCCCTGTATTTTACCCCTGCCACCTTCAGAATTTTAAAGAGAGTATTCCAATCAACATTGTCAAAAGCTTTCTCGAAGTCTACAAATGCTAGAAACGTAGGTTTGCCTTTTCTTAATCTATCTTCTAAAATAAGTTGTAGGGTCAGTATTGCCTCACGTGTTCCCATATTTCTATGGAATCCAAAATGATCTTCCCCGAGGTTGGCTTCTACCAGTTTTTCCATTTGTCTATAAAGAATTCGTGTTAGTATTTTGCAGCCGTGACATATTAAACTGATAGTTTGGTAATTTTTGCCTGCTGTCTTTGGGATTGGAATTATTATATTCTTCTTGAAGTCTGAGGGTATTTCACCTGTCTCATACATTTTGCTCACCAGATGGTAGAGTTTTGTCAGGACTGGCTCTCCCAAGGCTGTCAGGAGTTCTAATGGAATGTTGTCTACTTCTGGGGCCTTGTTTCGACTTAGGTCTTTCAGTGCTCTATCAAACTCTTCACGCAGTATCATATGTCCCATTTCATCTTCATCTACATCCTCTTTCATTTCTATAACATTGTCCTCAAGTACATCACCCTTGTATAGACCCTCTACATATTCCTTCCACCTTTCTTCCACCTTTCTGCTTTTCCTTCTTTGCTTAGAACTGGGTTTCCATCTGAGCTCTTGATATTCATGCAAGTGGTTCTCCTTTCTCCAAAGGCCTCTTTAAATTTCCTGTAGGCAGTATCTATCTTACCCCTAGTGAGATAACCCTCTACATCCTTACATTTGTCCTCTAGCTATGCCTGCTTAGCCATTTTGCACTTCCTGTCGATCTCATTTTTGAGACGTTTGTATTCCTTTTTGCCTGCTCCATTTACTGCATTTTTATATTTTCTCCTTTCATGAATTAAATTCAGTATCTCTTCTGACACCCAAGGATTTCTACTAGCCCTCATCGTTCAGTTATCAACTTTAAAAAATGTTCTTATCGCATGCTTCTGTAGAAAAAAAACATGAATTTCATTTTCACTGCAAAAGTGTATTAGCAATTGGTCTTTATGTCAACTCAATGAGAGAAATTTCTAAATATGAACAGGCAAAACTGATCTTTTTGACTAACTTATCCACCTGCTGGCGCTACCACAGTTTATTACTGACCTGGATGCCCAGAAACTTCACACTTGGAGCTTCTTCAGTATGTCCCCATTTACCTTTGCTTCTGGCACCTATAAGTCATTATTATTTGTTTGGTTCTGCACGATATGATTTAAAAAAAAAAAAGTTTTAAGTGCTAAGATGCTAGCTGTGAACCTATTGTAAATCTGTCCCATTATTTTACCGGCTGTATCTGGTGTTGGTGTATTTGGCCACAGACAGGCACATAGAAAAGGCAGTCACACTCTCACAACTAAATTTTTGGCCACTGCCTTTGTCAGAAAACGAGAGTGCACACACATTCACACAATTTATTTTAATACTGAAGGACTCCTCACCATAATGTTTTCTGATAATAAATATACATTTATTATCAGAAAACATTATGGTGAGGAGTCCTTCAGTATTAAAATAAATAATTTTTGTTGGATAAGAACCAGAGTGGCCCAAGCACCAAACCTCGTGGCACAGCATATGCAATGTTTCCCCACTCTGGATATATTATTATTCTTGTATCATTTGAGGTGTAAGATTTTGTTTTCTATTGTTAAGGTAGGATCCTAGTCATACAAGGAGAATGCCTCTTAACACAGTACCTTCCACAGAAAATGGGTCCTTGGCAGTGCCACAGACAATTTCAACAGACTGGAAATCAGAGAATTTCAAGGTAGTATGAATTTGTTTGTTTACTGAGATGACATGCTTCGTCATTGGGTGGGTGCAGCTGAGTAGGTGCACCACTTCCAGACTCTCTCATTATTACTTCTTCTCCCCTTCCCACCCCTTGCCACAGCTTGCAGGCAGTGCTGTCACCATTACTTGCTGCTAGTCTAGCAGCTGCTGATGAGAGGCAGGGCAGCTGGAGGAGTGGTTTGTTTGGATGTGATTCACAAAGCTTGTTGATACAGTGGCGGGAGAAAACGGTCATGTGTGCGTGAGTTGTGTCTGAGTGATTGTGTGAATGTGTGTGCACTCTCGTTTTCTGACAAAGGCAGTGGCCAAAAATTTAGTTGTGAGAGTGTGACTGCCTTTTCTATGTGCCTGTCTGTGGCTTGGTGATCATCTTTATGGTGAGTTGCTTCCTGTCGTCATTAGTATTGATTCTCAGAGTATTTGCGCAAGTTATCTGTTGCGCGGGTGATCACCGTAGTCTCATTTCATCAACATGGTGTCTGTGACACATGAATAGCTGGTCACACAAATGGAATTCCATGCCGGGCCAAAAACGCAGGCCAATTCTTTGGTTATCTCTAATGGATCGGACCTGCTGGTCTGAAGCCCATAGTTTCCCACTAACGTGCGGGTCTGCCTGTCGGATCTAGTCTCACCGATCTGCCCGCAGGTTGAGTCTGTCTGTGTGTGGTGTAATGCGATGGATATTCATTGTTTACCCATGGACCCAGGACTGTGGTGCTCCTTGGCAGGCCAGAGGCTACAGGCAATGGATTTCAGGAATTGCAACTGTCTTGCCACAACTACATTGTACAGCGCTTCATTTTAAAGACATTTTATTTATTCTAATACATTCTGGCACTTCAAAAGTAGTTTATATATGGCCAAGGTGTATTTCTGAAAAGACAGAAACATACAGTAGTAACACCCATTCACAAATGTGGCAGTTACTGGCAGTTTGTACACTATGTACTCATGTATTTCTTGAAAGAAAAATCAAACAATACCTGTGGAATAATAGACATAACACAGTGGGTAATAACCAACAATAATGAACATAGTAGAACGAACATTTTATTCACAGTCATCTACGGTGTTGGTTTACGTAACTCTTCCCCACCTTGTACATATCTTTCGAGAGACCTACCTTTTTCTGAACTTATTTCTGAAAGCAGGGAAGGTAATTAAAATATGCCCTGTGACTCCAACAAAATGCATATTTTTGTCACCATATGTGTTTCATTTTATTGAAATAAAATAACATCAGTGGTCTTAATGAAACATATGTACCATTTGGTTTGCTTTCTCCATCCAGAAGCAGTTTATTACACAAGATATTGGTGTTAGTACTTACTATTTTTGTTCACACATTTAGAAATACAGAAGTTCTTACATTTTTTGTCAACCTCTATCTTTACTTACTCCTACATCTCAAACTTTGCCAGGGAAAAATGCTGAAACCTGTCTGGAAATCAGGGAGTTTCACTTGGGGAAACTTGTGGCAACCCTGGTAATGTTTCTTGTTTAATTTTACCAGAACTGAGTTTGTGAGACCACATGTTGCTTTCTCACTAGAGGAGGCTTTACAAAAGCCAGACTGAGCTGTTCAATAGTCTGTTGCAAGCGATGTTCTCAAAAACTTTTGATAACATGGGAAGTGGGCATATAATTAGAGGTCAGTTATTTATCCCCACATTTGTGAATGGGTGTTACTACTGTATGTTTCTGTCTTTTCAGAAATACACCTTGGCCAATAGATTGGTTAATTAAGGATGACACTGCAGAGTCAGCACAATATTTTAGTACCTTGGTTTAAATGCCATCATAACCAGAAAAGTGACTGCTGTTTAGATACTTGATGATGTTTGTGATCAAAACTAATATGTAATGATGGAGTATGCAGTGCCATTGAAGTAAATTTAATGGATCTGGATTTGATGGACTTTCTCTACCTGTGTTCAGCTACTGTTAGGAAGAATAAATTGAATTTAGTTGTTAATGAAAAATGAAATGAGCATGTCGCATTGTTGGCCGGGAGGCCCCATCTGGGGAAGTTTGGCTGCTAAGTGCAAGTCTTATTTCATTCGACACCACACTGGGTGACTTGCGTGCCGGTGATGAGGATGCAATGATGATGTGGACAACACAATACCCAGACAACGGACAGAGAAAATCTCCAATCTGGCTGGGAATCAAACCCGGGCCTGCTGCGTGGGAGGCAAACACGTAACCACTCAGCTAAGCAGGTGGACAGTTGTTACTGATTTGAATTTAATATTATCTGTGTTGTTGCTGCTGCCATCAGGGAGTTTAATTTCATTTTTCATATAAAATTTGTTTGTATTACATCTACTGGTGTTGCAAATTGGCTTTGCCTTGTTCTTGGAATTTTGGGTTTTTGTGCATTGTACATGAGTTTTGCCTTTTTTATGACACACTGAAGAATTTTGCAGTACTGCTTAATGTTTATTTGTGAGTCAAGCTGTAAGTTCTGTGCAATAAATAAAGCTCTCTCTTCTTAACTCAAGGTAATCTGATTACAAGTCGTACTCACTCTTTCTTTCTGCTTACTTTGTACTTTTTCTTGACTCATTGTAAAGGGAAACTGAATTCATAAGGTTGTAAAAATATGACTAGAAAAGAATTGTGTTTTCGCCCACTGTCTGCCCTTTCCAAAATTTGTCCCATTTATCGTTTCTGTAAATTCTCCCTGAATAGCACAAGTGAGTCACCTTTTACAATTCTGTGAAATTTACATCTTCCTTCTTAATTGAAGCTGCTTAATGATGAGTCTTTGTTGCAACCATTTGACAGTAATGATAGGATAAGCTTTTTTATCATGGGGTTCATCTTCATTTCATGAATGACCATGATCAAGGACTATGTTATCAATCACTGTTACACTATATCTTTACATTCTTGTTGGGGATGTTGCTGTGGGTATCAAACCAACTCTAGCTGGCCTCAACCAGAACTACCCAAGATGAAATCAGTATTGGAGTCCCCACACACAATCGCTTCGTAGTTATTTCATTTAAGTTTCATTAGTACTCTGTTCAGCTGCTTTATAGTTTAAAACTTTTTCAGTTGGGGCCTGTAAGACTGCCAGAAGTGCTATCTTGTATGTTGCTAAGTTTGTCACTGAAGTACAAAATCAAACTGCTGTTCAGTGCAGTATTAACTGAGGTTAATGGCCTGGAAATACTTTCCTTATTGCCGCCCTTCCTTCTGTTATGCCTACAGTAATACGTTACTGGCTTGTAGGCATGTCTGTTCACTTTCTGTGACTTTTGTAATCTGTTCTGACATGTACGTCACATATGTTGGTGTCTGTTCGTGATATGAGGAGCTCATCTTTCATATTTAAAAAGATTCTTAATTTTTGATGTGAAAGTCCAAATGTGTTATAATTATCACCCTTTGTACTATCGCAGGACTCCCCTCCTCCCCGAAAATATTGAAAATAACAGGGATTGCACAGACATTTTTCTTGTCATACTGAATACTTCTGGAAATTATTTGTGTAAATAACTGTGTACCAGAAACATTCAGATGTAAATTTTTGTGGCGGTGTTCGTAGCGACAAACACTTGGCTGTAGAAATGGCTTACGAAGGTACCGCCACACTTTTAATAGCGGGCCGACCGGTCTGCTGGAACAGTAAACAGAAAGATGAAAGCCCAAACACTCATATTAAATAAAAGTCGGTACTTATCTTTTATTAATGAAGATACAATAACACAGTAGTGAACTCGGTGTCTACAGAAATCTGTCAGTTCGAGTCGGAGCGGCTAGGTCAGCGTCGGCTGACGACAAACAACAACTCTGCTGCGATGAACACACAACTGACTAGCAAGTACACAATTCGGTGGCGAGTATACAACTGAGCGGCGAATACAGAACTGTCCTAGCGCTCGCGACTCCAGCGCTTAAGAAGCCAGAAGCCAGCGGTGGCGCGCGCAGGCTTGCGGCGATTTGCTGTCTCGCTGGCGCTGCTTATGCGGACGGCGTCCGGACTTTGATGCTGCCAACCTTTTGGCAGCGGGCTCGGTTGGCATTACTGGCTAGGACATAACACTCCTCCCCCCCAAATTGCCGCACCGTCGTTGAATAATGACGTGGCGAGTGTCGACGGCGGGGGAGGGGTCTGGCCGCAGGCGTAGCAGAAGAGACCGGGGCGGAGACTGTTGTCGGTGGCAGTCCCCGGTCCGCACCCCAGCATTGGCCGCGCGGGGCCTCGGGAAACATCGACTGAAAACCAAGGTCAGGGTGCACGCCTGTGACCACGGGCGCAGCTTCTGGTACTGGACGCGACGGGGCGTCGGGACCCACGAAGAGAGGCAGCGTCTCCTGACGCTGCGTCGACGGCTGCTGAGTGGGCGCCGGACAAGGCGCTGCGGTGTCAGACTCCTTGGGGGTGCCCAAGGAAAGCGGCTGCAGGACAGGCTGCACAGCCACCGCTTGGGAAGGCTGAGGGGTCGACGTCCATCAGCTCCAAAGGCAGTGGCGACTGAAGAGGGACCACAGGCGCCGGAGCGACCACCTGGGGCGCTCCCGGATGAAGCTGCGCGGGAGGCATCAACGGGACGGGCTGTCGGCGTGGTAGCGGCGACGGCTGCTGCTGCTGCCCTGGGGGCGGCAGCGAAGTCGGAAGGCGCGGCTGGAACCCGCCGCGCACCAAATCTGTGGACAACGAACGAGCGGCAGAATCCAGGCGGCCAGCGCGGCGCAACTGGTTCTGATGCCTCCTGTGCACCCCAGTAGCACCTTGAACAGTATAAAAACCGTGACCCTGGACACTTATCACGGCACCACGTTCCCAACGACGGCGACCGTGATAAACTCTGAAAAAAACGGCGTCGTCGCTCTGAAAACGCGTGCGATGCTCAGAAGCGGCGGGTCGATCCGGGGGGTGCAACAACCGTAGTAGGGTGCGATGACGACGGCCGTGGAGAAGCTCCGCAGGCGAAGGGCCGTCGCGTGGCGTGGTCCGGTACGACGACAGGAACGTGATGAGGGCCTGCTGACGAGAGTGCGTAGCACGAAGGCGGTCCATATGATCCTTGAATGTGCGTACAAAACGTTCCGCTGCACCATTCGATTGAGGGTGGAACGGCGGAGTAAGAACATGGCGAATGCCATTGGCAGAACAAAAACTTTCAAATTCAGCAGAGGTAAATTGTGGACCATTGTCAGACACTAAAACTTCTGGAAGACCCTCAATACAAAAAATTGAAGTCAATGCCTGTATAGTTTGTGCAGACGTTGTAGACTGCATGGGCACAACAAACGGAAAATTACTAAATGCATCTATCACGATGAGCCAACGAGAATTCCAATATGGACCAGCGAAATCAATATGTACTCGCTGCCAGGGACCGGCAGGGCGTGCCCACTCAAAATAGCGTTGAGGCGGAGCAGCTTGGTGTTCGGCACACGTCGAACAATCTGTAGACATCTGCGTAATCTGCTTATCAATGCCGATCCATGTACAATGACGGCGGGCAAGCTGCTTGGTGCGGACCACTCCCCAATGACCTTGATGCAACAAGTCGAGGACCTTGGATTGGAGCACTTGGGGAACCACTACACGAAGCTGGTCATTCTCGGTGCGTAACAGCAAAACTCCGTGCGAAACAGACAACAGATGACGTTGCGGATAATAGCGACGAACCACAGGATCCGATATGTCCTTTGCCTTGGACGGCCAACCACGTTGAACAAAACGTAATAGTAAACTCAGATGAGGATCCGTAGCTGTCTCACGTGCCACCTGACGATAATCGATCGGAAAATCCCGGAGGGATTGATGCTCATCGGCGTCAATCTGATGGCAAGAGTCTTCAGAGGAATCGAAGACATCATCCGCAGCAATCGGCAATCTAGAAAGCGCGTCAACGTTTGCATGCTGAGCTGTAGGGCGATACAGTATCTGATACTGGTATTGTGATAACAAAAGAGCCCAACATTGTAGTCTCTGAGCTGTCCGCTGAGGAACTGGTTTAGACGGATGAAACAGTGACGTCAGGGGCTTGTGATCTGTTACTAAATAGAATGGTCTACCATAGAGGTAGTGATGGAATTTCGTGACACCGAACACAATAGCCAACGCTTCCTTGTCCAATTGGCTATAATTACACTGAGCTTTGTTTAGCAATTTAGATGCGAACGCAATAGGACGTTCGGTGTTACCGACTCTGTGAGACAACACAGCACCGAGGCCGAAAGAAGAGGCATCACAAGCTAACACCAGAGGCTTGTTAGGGTCGTAATGGACCAGACAACGATCATTCAATAAAGCCTCTTTAAGCTGCCGAAAGGCTGATTGGCAATCAGCTGACCACACAAACGGAACATTCTTACGGCGGAGACGATGCAACGGTGCAGCAATCTGTGATGCATTAGGTATAAACCTAATATAATACGTCAATTTGCCAAGAACTGCTTGCAATTCATACAGGTTGCGAGGGGCGGGCAAATCACGAATAGCTGCTAAATGTGACTGGGAGGGATGAATGCCTTGAGCATTAATAACATGTCCCAGATACTCCATCTCTGTAAGGAAAAATGAACATTTATCGATGTTGCAACGTAGGCCTGCCTGAGACAACACTTTAAACAAACACTCCAAATTACGGAAATGTTCAGCAGGCGTCCGACCGGACACAACAATATCGTCTAAATAGTTGCAACACGAGGGCACATTAGCCAGAAGTTGTGACAAAAAACGCTGAAAAACAGCTGGAGCTGACGCACAACCAAAAGGCAAACGCAGAAAACGGAACAACCCCAACGACGTGTTTATGACAAAATACTGTTGTGATTGCTCGTCGAGGGGCAATTGCAAATATGCTTCACGGAGATCAATTTTGGAAAAGAAACGAGCTTCCCCTAACTTATCCATCAGCTCGTCCGGTCTAGGCAAAGGAAAAGAATCAATGACTGTCTGAGGATTAACTGTTGACTTAAAAATCAGCACACAAACGTAACTTGCCAGACGGTTTCTTTATAATAACTAAGGGAGAAGCCCACTGGCTCGCTGAAACGGGTTGAATAACACCGTTGTTTTGCCAACGACGAAGTTCATCTTCTACTGGTGCCCGGAGGGCGTGAGGCACTGGACGAGCACGAAAAAATCGAGGCTGAGCATTATCTTTTAACGTAATATGAGCGGCAAAGTTTGCAGCACAACCTAGTTCGTCTTTAAATATGTCACTGTATCGTTTACACAACTCGGTTATGCTGTCTTGAGGAACAACAACAGAATTAATTTGCAACACATTGTCTTGGATAGACAGGCCAAACAAGTCAAAACAGTCTAATCTGAAAATGTTTACACTGTCTGTAGCGCGGAGCACTGTGAATGAAACTGTTTTTGTATTGCCACGGAATGTGGCTGGCACGCTACATACACCTAACACAGGAATTCGTTCTCCACTATAAGTAGCCAAAGAATGTTTTGCCGCTGAAAGTTTAGGGCGGCCGATAGCCGCATACGTAGCACTATTTATGAGAGTCACAGACGCACCAGTGTCTAATTGAAAATTGAAGGTCTTATCCTGGATGCGTAGCTTCACAAATAGTTTATTACACTGTCTCTGGATCGGTGCAGTGGAGGCGGAAGACACAAAATCAGCGCGTTTAGCGCGTGCTCGCTGCTTACGACAACTCATGGCTTGGGCAGGTGGAACAACAACTCCCGCTTCACTTGCAGTCTGTACATTACTTTTTACAGCGTTGGAATTACGCTTGGGTCGCATAGCAGAGGGCTGGGTGGGTGGCTTATTGCGAACAAGTTTATTACCCACACGAACCGTGGAAGAGTCTTGAAACGCGACCTTCTGGGCGGGCTGGCTTTGAAGAACATGAATATCCATGGGCTGGGCAGCACTAGAATTGTTCTTGCGTTTACGCAAACAAACAGTCTGGATGTGTCCTTTCCTTTGACAAAAGTGACAAACCGCGTTTCTTAACGGGCAACGTTCACGAGGATGAGCCAGAACACACTTAGGGCAAGACTTAACTCTATCATTTTGCACACGCGGCTGACGAATGTGTGTAACACGCCGCGGCCGGCTAGTGTTTACAGTCTGACTCTGCCGGTGGGGCCGCGGGCGTGACATAACTTGCTTAGCACAGGCAATTTGAGAAATACATGGCTGATCTAATTCACACTCAGCATAGTCAAAAGTATCTTGGGCTTCAATGATGTTCATCACAGTCTCTAATGACGGGTCAGGCAACTTTAAGATAGCAGCACGAATACGAGAATCTGCAATGTTTTGCGTAATAGCGTCTCGTAACATGACATCACTGTAGGAAGCTCCACACACACAATTAAATCGGCACTGACGGGTGAGGCCCCGTAAATCTGTTAACCACTGTTTATTAGATTGATGTGGCAGTTTCTTTAATCTGAAGAACTTGAATCTGGCTGCTGCCACATGAACTCGCGACTCGAAATACTCAGCAAGCTTGTTAACAACAACGTCATAGTCTAAAGCTTCTGGCTGGGATTCCGGGAACAACTTACAAAGTAGTCGATAGATTTCCACGCCTGCAGTGGAAATTAAATAAAGCTGCCGCTCAGTACCTGTGATTTTGTAGACTGTCATGTGCGCCTCAACTGCGCGAAATATTCTTGCCATTCTTCTCTGGATTCATCAAAAGCCCGGAACTGTGGTGCTGCCTGTGCTTGTTCCTTTTGTGTTGGAGGATTAGCCGCTTGTTTGGCGATTGCTTCCATCAGACTTTGTATTTGCTGACTCTGTAACAAGATCAACTGTTGTAATTCGGCAGACATAGTGAACACAAATTAAACCAGCCCCCAAAAGTTTAACGCTATAATTAGTATAACCAGAAACAAGTTGAACCAGCCCTGCACACGAGTTCGGAAGTCCTCGTCGCCAGTTTTGTGGCGGTGTTCGTAGCGACAAACACTTGGCTGTAGAAATGGCTTACGAAGGCACCGCCACACTTTTAATAGCGGGCCGACCGGTCCGCTGGAACAGTAAACAGAAAGATGAAAGCCCAAACACTCATATTAAATAAAAGTCGGTACTTATCTTTTATTAATGAAGATACAGTAACACAGTAGTGAACTCGGTGTCTACAGAAATCTGTCAGTTCGAGTCGGAGCGGCTAGGTCAGCGTCGGCTGACGACAAACAACAACTCTGCTGCGATGAACACACAACTGACTAGCAAGTACACAATTCGGTGGCGAGTATACAACTGAGCGGCGAATACAGAACTGTCCTAGCGCTCGTGACTCCAGCGCTTAAGAAGCCAGAAGCCAGCGGTGGCGCGCGCAGGCTTGCGGCGATTTGCTGTCTCGCTGGCGCTGCTTATGCGGACGGCGTCCGGACTTTGATGCTGCCAACCTTTTGGCAGCGGGCTCGGTTGGCATTACTGGCTAGGACATAACATAAATCATGCTGCATGTGGTGCAACTGTGTGGGATCCTATTTTGTGAGTGACTCCTAGAGCTCTATGTCGACAAAATCAACGGAAGACTTCACACATAGTTTGTTTGACTAAAAGAGGGACATTGTATTCACATTTCTGTGAGGAGCACCGCTAACAATGTGCCTGATGTCATCCTCAGCTGTGTAGTTGAGATTGTGGTTCAAATTGTTTTCATTGCCCAGTAATCACCAGTATTCCCCCTGAGACAGTAAATCACAGGTAACATAGCTGAGTCCTGCAGTTAGCTTAAAAACCCTGGGAGTTGTTACTAGGTCAGAGCTTCATCTTTGTTGAGTACTCCATGCTTTTAACCTTCTTGGTACTACTAACCTTAACTTGCACTGTTTTCACTTGTCTTGTCGGTGTGTGCCTGAACAATACATCACCTCTGTGAAGAGAACCCGAAGCGGGTATATTGTAGGGACTGATTACGGATCCCTTAATATTTTTGCTGTGTATTAATGATCTGCCATTTTATTTGAATCAGGATGCAAAATTAGTCCTTTCTGTAGATGATGCAAGCACTATTGTCTACATCAATATCTGCAAATGTTCTCTGGAATCCGCCATATGGTGTGTGGCAGAGGGTACCCTGTACCACTGAAAGTCATTTCCTTTCCTGTTCCTCTTGCAAACAGAGCGAGGAAAAAATTACTATCTATATGCCTCCATATGAGCCTTAATTTCTTATATCATATCATTGTGGTCCTTTTGTGAAATGTATGTCTGCAGCAGTAGAATCATTCTGAAGTCAGCCTCAGATGCCAGTTTTCTAAATTTTCTCAACAGCATTCAATGAAAAGAATGTAGCCTTCCATCCAGGGATTCCCATTTGAGTTCCTGAAGGATCTCCATAATATTTGAATGTTGTTGGAACCTACTGGTAACAAACTTAGCTGTCTGCCTCTAAATAGCTTCAATGCCTGCCTTTAATCTGACCTGGTGCAGGTCTCAAACATTCTCACTGTACTCAAGAATAGGTTGCTATAGTGACCTACATGCGACCTCCTTTACAGATGAACCATGCTTTCCGAAAATTTTCCCAATAAACCGAAGTTGACCATTCACCTGCCTTTCTATAGTCCCTACATGCTCATTCCATTTCATATCATCGTGCAGTGCTACACCCGGATATTTAAACAACTTGACTGTGTCAAGCAGGACACTGCTAATGCTGTATTCAGACATTATGGGTTTACATTTTTTAGCATTTAAAGCTACCTGGCATTCATCGCAGCAATTAAAATTTTTGTCTAAACCACCTTGTATCATCATACAGTCATTCATCCTTAACACATTGCTGTACACCACAATATCATCAGCAAAGAACCGCAGGTTGCTGCCCACCCTGTGCACCAGATCATTTGTAGATAGAGAAAACAGAAGCATCAACAGAGAAATAGTAATGATGTTATTGTCAAAGCTTTTTACTGCCTTTTGCATGAATAGACTACTTTTAAACTTTGAAGAAACTGAGCTATTCTAGATTTATACTTTAAAAAATACGTCACCTCTTACCAGTGTAGTATACCAACAAAAAATAATAAACATGGTTAAAAGTTCTAATTTCTTGGGTGGTTATATTGATGAGAACTTAAACCTGAGAAATCATGTAAAAGACATACTGAAATATTAGATTTTTCTAGTTTTTCTGTAATTTACCATATTTGCATTACAGCATCCAGTGTCTTCATGTCTCTTCCAAATATACAACCTTCTTTCATGCTTCTTAAATCAAATGTTTGGAATTATTAAATTATACTCTGTGCAGAATTGTACCAGGTGACTTCTCCTTTCATTCCTTGTCTTCATCCTTGTTCTCCTACTGTTTTTCCTTTCCTACCACTGTTTTTCTTTTCCTACTATCAAATTCTAGTCTCCCATACAATTAAATTTTCAACTTCCTGAATGATGAGTAATATTTTTTAGCTCATCATACTTCTTTCAATGTCTTCATCATTGTAAACTTGTACCACTATGATTGCCGTTGGCTTTGTGTCTGTCTTGACTGTGATAATGTATTCACTATGTTGTTCATATTAGCTTACTCGCATTCCAACTTTCTTATTCATTACTAGATCTGATATCTTGGCCCAATGAGTTTTACAGCTGTCTGGGAGATGCGGAGCTCAATGACAGCCACTAGATGACACTACTAAACCTGCAGAAGCTGATGTCACCACTGCAAGCGTTGCTGTGAGGACACATGTGCCGGCCAGCATATCAGCACCCGTGATGGCCCTTAGAGCCAGCAGCTCTGCAGTCATTTGTGATTTCTCTGTACTATTCTATTGAACTCGCTCCACATTGCTTGGTTCTTAATTCACTAAATCTTAGGTTCTTGATCCTTATTTCCTTGTGAAATGTGACTATTATTACATCTCTTTCTGAAATGCCTTCCTCATGTCAACATTCTTTGAAGAGGTCAATTTAGTTTGAATTTTTAACTTCCTGGACTTTATACTGTTGTGTCTATACCCAGTTCCAGTAGTAAATTGCTCGTTACAAAATAGTACAAGTGAGTTTACTATCTCAGACTAAATTTACACATTAATATGTTACCTGATTTAAATTAGCAACTAAGAGGAATAATCCATTTGTTAACAATCCAACTTCTGCAGCCATGTTGCAACACATTATTACATCATCCCTATTTCTGAAAAGCTACATTGTTTATTCATTATGATTATTTAAGATGATAGCTCTGCCTGAGAACTATCCAAAAATACCCTTACGAATATTTTATTCAAAGTGATTTGTTTATAATTAACTGAAATGTAATTTAAATTATTGTACTATAAAACTCATTGAAATGGTATATGAAATTAAGTAAACTTCTCTACTCTGAATATCAGAACTTGTAGGGCAATATGTGGCCCTTTTTTTATTATTGAAATAACAAAAATCATCTGAAGACTTTTAAATGTTATTTTGTAAATCTTACATTTAACGATGTATTTGATTGTTTAGAGTGAGTCTGCACGATTGTCTTTAAGAAGCTGCTTTGTGTAAGACTCTTTCCGATTCTGTCAGACAAGAATAGTATACATCATCAATGTACATCCTCATACTGGACAACTCTTCCTTGGACGATGTATTGAAAATCACACAGTCTTGTGAGAATGCGCAGGCAACAAATTAATGCTCCATGGCTTGAACGCAAGTAGCGATGACCCAACCAGTCCTTCAGAGACGGAATACTCTTAAGTCTTTTTCTCGACAGTGGCATTATAATTCATCAGTTTTGGACATGTCTGTGTCCTCTGAGTAGCTTGAACACCCTGTCAGCATAAGCAGGAGGGTCTCCCATCATGTCATGCGTTATGGCACACCCATGTGCAAACTGTCTGATCACTGGGTGAAAGATGGTCATCTCCAAACTGTCCATTGTCAACTGTTTGGGGCAGCTGGATGCCACTCCCAACACAAGTCAAGGGACAGTGCATGAACTTCATACAGTTGTTTCTCTGGATGATCATTCCACAACTAAGTTATTTATTGACCTTACAATTGCAGCCCAATATGTCTGATTCCAAGAGGACACAGGAGCTACCGTTTCTTTGATTACCCTCCAAACATGTGCTATGTACAATGTAGGGCGAAGAAAATCATGTCGCCCACTCTTAAAAAAAATCTGAGTATACTAAGTGTTCCCTCACTATACATATATGAGCTGATTATCTTTGTACATAGTAACCCTGATTTATTTGTAGCAAATCATTTTCAACATGATTACGACACCAGAAATCGAAAGAATTTTTTGCTGCCCACCCACCGTTTAAAACTTTATGCTCAAACTCCACATTACATGGGTATGAAAATTTATAACAAAGTGAAAGGAAGAGAATTGCTCAGCATAAATTTAGAAACACTGAAAAAATCTTTAAATGAGAAACTAGTGCAGTACAAGAATTCATAAATGACAACCTGAAAATTTGAGCAGGAGAGAGCAAATACTTAGGACTGATAATGTTAAAAGTTTGTTACTTTTGAAGAAAAATTATTAACTGCTTAATTCAGTAATTATTCAGTACTTTATATTATACTACTGATATTATAAGGAAAATTGTAAACCAATTTTTGTGTTTTGACGAGTATCCTGTACTTTTAAGTCAATGGCTTGAAATTGTATGTAATGAGACAGTAAACTTCTACTTCTACTACTACTTCTACTTCTTGGCTGCCCTGTCTGGGTCCCACCCTCCTGTACGTTGATAGCGTATGGTGACAGTTTGATTCCCCTCCTTGGTCAGACCACAACCAATCCTGCATACAAAATGCTCATATAGCTGATTACTCTATTTGTTCTTGATAGTTACTAAGCTGCCATAATTTTTGTTCTGGATGTCTCTTGCTGTTTGGGTTCTTCATAACTGATAAGGTGCAGGTTGTCTCCAACACAGTTCATTCCAGGAGCTCAGTGTCCTGCTTACACAAATGCCACTTTTTTTTTGCTTGTGTTAACATGGTGTTGAACTGTAGCAGTTGTGTTGAGAGAAATGTGGTAATTATTACATTCAAGTGAGTATGTGCAAAATGGCTAGTTCTTCACACACAATCCTATTGGAGGAAGAGATTGTAGAGTTTTTAGAGGAATGTCTAAGTGAAAACGAGAGTGAGAATGATTTTGATAATGGCAGTGATTCATTTGTAAACAATTTGATTGAAATAAGGATGGAAACAGCCCGCCCTCAATAGCTTCAAAAAATATCACAACATGAAAAGTTTTCTATTGTAATGCGTATGTAAATAATTTGAATGGAACCAAAATTTTTGTTTTAATGTTTATTCTTATTGTTGGTCAGTGGCCCCTGACAGTCCTAGGCAGGGTACATAAATTACACAGAGTAACAATGAATCTGCAGCAGGGGATTTATTAATCAATTTCAGCCAACTGAATATGAAACTAACAGTATTTTTATTGAATTGACTCTACCTTTTGAGATAAAGGCAATCCATTTATACTGGAAATTAAATTACAAAAAAGAGGAGACTATTTTTTAAAACATTTATTTTAAAGTTATTAGATGATTTCAAACAAACAAAGTGCTATAAATAATAAAATTAATCACAAAAAAGTCAATAAGAACTAAAAAAAATGTTTTGTATGGGATTTTTTTCGGTGTTTTTGGTCCAGACAGTCTCTCTGCAAGTTTCAGTAGTAGTCTGCAATCATATGCTGATCCCAATGGCCTTGACATGTTTCCTCCATGATCTTGATGTCCTGGTGGAGCCGTTCCCTCTGGTCTTCACTGTAACTGCCCAAGCTGTCAGGAAATTTACTTAAATGACTGTGCAAAAAATGCAGTTTGACATTCATATTAACTTCTGGTTTTTGGAAATTCTGGAGCATTATGTCTACTGTTTTGGAGTATTCTTCATATTTGTGATTCCCCAAAAAATTTTTAACAACTGATATAAAGCTTATCCATGCTTCCAATTCAATTTCAGTCATGTGGTTTCTGAAATCATCGTTGTTTGGGGTATGGATTTGTGGCCGATCAAAAACTCCTGCTTTTAACTTTTTGGTATTGATACCATGAAATGATTGTCAAATATATTTGAATATATTGCCCACTTCTATCTAAAGTTTTAACAAATTGTTTTATAAGCCCAAGTTTAATATATAGTGGTGGAAGAATGAATTTTTCCAGACTGACGAACGATTCATCAATGATGTTATCTTTTCCTATACTCGGGTTCATTCTCGGTGGCCAGTCTTCCTGCTCTAATGTTCATTTTTCGTACAAATGTCCCACAGACAAAGAAAAGAGGGATATTTAGTTTATCCACTTTGCTGACACAATAAAAAATTCACCATTTTTAAATCTACGCAAACTGACCACTGACGTTGATGAAATGAAATTGTCTTTAAAACAAGTTTAATATTTTTATAGTCTTCCTTAAGAGTAGTTGAATGAGCTATTTGAATTAAAGCTAAGCTATCTATGAAAAGTCTCCAGTCTTTTGGTTGGTAGAATGGAAGACCCATTAAATTTAAAAGCCCAGAAATATCACTACAATATATGACATCATTCGTCTTGTTAAAATATGAAAGAATGCCGTGCTCACTAGTTCGATAGATGTTATTCATACATCATGCTGAAGGCAATGTTTTTCTTTTAGTCTTGACTCAAGAAGCTCAGCTGATTTCTTAGATAAATATAAATCTTGAATAAATCATTTAGCTCGCCCTGAGAAAAGCCTTGCAGTGTAGGACTGCATTCTTCAAATACTCTTTCACTATTGCTTACTCTGACTGTCTAATATTGTGGCAACATCACAGTAATCATCTGATAAGGAAGTAAATACTGATATTGGCAAATCTTCACTATGAAGAGTTGGTGGCTTAGTGGACTGTAGGTTTGGGTAAACCCAAGAGCTCTTTTTGTATCAATTCATACGTTTTACATTCACAGCACAAAAGCAGCAATAATCAAGGTGGTTTCTTGGCTCTGTCCACATCATCGGTACTCCAAACAGGAGCCCTTTTCATCCTCCATGACTCCAATATCGAAGTGACTCCACACAAGTTTTACAAGCATTGTGTGGGGCCCGTAATAAATGTGCTTTTTTTCATAGAATGTTTTATCATGAGTACCAGAGTCTATTCAAACGAAATAATTTATAGGCTAAGTACTTCATCATAATATGTATCTAAGTAGACTCTGTAAACTTACTCCGCAGAAAAAAATTTTTTTTTGTTCCCCAGTGTTATCCATTGGAATAAACACATTTATATTTGGAAACTACAATACTCTGTAAAGTCCAATACTTGACACCATTAATTCACACAGTTACGGACTAACCAAGCGTCCATCTATGCCTTTACACCCCTTGTGAGACACTGCATTCACCATTCACTGCCATTCAGTTGGCCGAGTTTGTGAAAGTTCTTATGGATATGTAACTACACAGGGATTACTTGCTTATGAGCTTCAGAGTTTTGTTGCTCTTCAGGAAGTAGTTCTTCAAGACTCCTCTATGCTCTTGGCTCATCAATTTGAGCCACAAAAATGTAGACTTTTTGAGCACGTACTGAACGCCACTTACTTCATATGCAGTGGGGAGGTTTTTGAAGAAATAGATGAATTGGCCATGGAATCCTCACTGGTCCCCAGTATTACAAATCTTTACATGGAATACTTTGAGGATGAGGTGCTTTAAAGCACAACCTGCCAGAAACTCAAACACTTCTTCCACTACGTTGACAAAATATTTGAATTGAGAGACAGATGCTGGATGAGTTTTGGGACCAATTTAACATCAGAATGAAATTGTCAATCTGCATTGGAGGACCTTTGCCTTTCGTTGGCTCAGAAACTGTCTTTACAGCTTTTCTTCTACCAATAACTTGCTTGGGTAGTTCAGTTGGTAGAGCGCTTGACCATGAAAAGCAAAGGTCTCGAGCTCACACCTCAGTCCAGCGCACAGCCTTAATCTGCCAGGAAGTTTCATATCAGTGCACACTCCACTGGAGAGTGAAAATTTCATTCTGGAAATATCCCCCACTTGTAGCTGAGTCATGTCTCTGCAATATCCTTTCATTCAGGTGTGTTAGTCCTGCAAGTTTCACAGTGGAACGTCTGTGAAGTTTAGGTACTGGCAGAAGTAAATCTGTGAGGATGGGTCATGAGTAGTGCTTGGGAAGCTCAGTTGGTAGAGCACTTGCTGCAAAAAGCAAAGGTCTGAAGTTTGAGGCTCTGCAGTAAACATTAATGTGTTCTGGGTGAGAGAGCCTGACAGGTATGCTAGATCAAGACAACTGTTTGTACTACCCACATATGATTGCTCAATCTTCTTAATCACATTCTACCGCTTAATATACACTGTTGTCCTGAATACATTGTTAATGTTTGACATTTCACTTTTCAGTATCAGGTGGATGTTGCACGAAGTGATTAGCTGAAAATAAGTAATTTTAAAGTGCCAATTTCTCCTTTGAATTGTGTAAATGTAAACTCCATCCTCCAACCTTGGTAGGCCCATTGGTACTGACCAAATGCTGTGTCATACTCTCAATTGTGTCATTGGATTCGATACAGAGGAGCATGGGGTTAGCACACCACTCTCCTGGCCATTTTCAGTTTTTGTGACCAGGAGCTGCAACCAGTCAAGTAGGTTCTCAACTCTCATCATGAGGCAGAGTGTGTCTTATTCTAGTTCCCCACCAAGGAAAAATCCCTGGCAGGACTGGGAATTGAGCCCGGGACCTCACCTGGCAGTCAGCCACAGTGAACATTTGACTTGGAGCCAGGCTTTTGAAGTGGGTGGTAAGGAAATATTCCTATCAACTTGCTGTAACAATTCAGCTGCTCACTTTTTATTTATAGAGAAAAATGGCAGTTGTTTGTAAGCATCTTCAGTAGCACAATTAATTTCTGAACATTTTAGGGAGGGAGGGGGCAGGGGCTCAGCATTTTGGATTCTCTGCAACATAGATTTATCCACCAAAGCTATCATGAATATTAGATGCATCACTGATATCACTGATGCTTCTAAGTATAAACCATTGGTTGGTGTTGAAGCCATTGCTCGAATACTGTTTCTAATGCAAGAACAATGTATTTTATCTAATTTAGCAGATGCTAACTTGATGCTGTTGTGGCAGCAGATCACACTGCAATATAATTGAGGTTGCAACAGTGATTGATACAGAGCGGACATTGTGGTGCAGATGATCATTTTGCAAGGATGTGCATCTCACTATTTATGGGCCAGTGCAAAGAATATATTTTATCATTTAGCTTACCAGTTATCAGGCCATAAACTGTAGTCATTATAGTCTGGGTTGCCACAGGTTCTGGAAATCAGGGAAATTTGAAAAAACACTGAAAAAATCTCGTCGTTGTCTCAGTAGCATGAAATTGTTTGTTTACTGAGATTTCATGCGTCATCACTGGCTGGGCACAGCTGACTATGTGCACCACTTCCTGACTCTCTCATTCTTACTGCTTCTCCCCTTCCCACCTGTCCCCTCAGCTTGCAGTCAGTGCTGCCACCACTACGTGCTGCTAGTCTAGCTGCTGCTGATGAGAGGCAGGGTGGCTAGAGGAGTGGTTTGTTTGCATGTGATTCTCAGAGCTTGTTGATGCAGTGGCTGGAGGCAATGGTCATGTGTGCAAGAGTTGTGCCTGAGTGATTGTGTGAATGTGTGAGTGCTCTCGTTTTCTGACAAAGGCTATGGCCCAAAAATTTAGTTGTGATAGTGTGACTGTCTTTTCTATGTGCCTGTCTGCAACTCAGTGATAATCTTTACAGTGAGTTGCTACCTATCCTCATTAGTATTGATTTTCAGGGTATTCGTGCAAATTATCTGTTGCATGGATGGATCACCGCAGTCTCATTTCATCAACATAGTGTCTGTGACATGTAAATAGCTGGCCTCACCAGTGGACTTCCATGTGAACCAAAACCACAGGCCATCTCTGTGGGTATCTGTAATGGACTGAACCTGCCAATCATTTCTTACTAATGTGCAGGCCCTCCCCGTCGGATCTAGTCTCACCAATCTGCTTGCAGGCCAGGTCTGTTTGTGTGTGGCATAATGTGGCAGATTTTCATGTTTTATCCATGGATTGAGAACTGCAGTACTCCTTGGCAGGCCAGAGGCCACTGGCAATGGATTTCAGGAATCGCAACTGCCTCATAACAAGAACATTGTACAGTGGACCATTTTATAGACTTTTATTTATTCTAATACATTTTGGCATTTTAAAAGTAGTTTATATATTAGAAAGTATGGATGATAAGAGGAAGAAAATTGCGGCAGTCAGTGGCAGCTTGTAAGCAATGTTCTCACGTATTTCGTGAAAGAAAAACCACACAATACCTGTAAAATTATAGACATAACACAGTGGGCAATAACTGACAGTGACAAACGTAATAGAACCAATATTTTATTGACAGTCACCTATAGTGTTGGTTTATACAACTCTTCTCTGCCTTATACACTTCTTTCAAGAGGCCTTCTTTTTTGTGGGGTTATTTCTGAAATCAGTGAAGATATTTTAAATATGTCTTGTGACTCCAATGATTATGTATTTTTATCGCCAAATGTGTTTCGTTTTATTGAAATAAAATAACATCAGTGGTCTTAATGAAACATATATAAACCATTTAGCTTGCTTTGTCCATCTAAAAACAGTTCATTGCAAAAGATGTTGATGTTAGTATTTAAGATTTTTGCTCACTTGTTAAGAAAAACGAAAGTCCTTACATTTTTTGTCAACTTATGTCTTTACTTATCCTTGAGATCTCAAAATTTGTCCCTTCAGGGGGCCAACAGCTCTTTTCTGGGTAGGTGTGTGGTGTGCACAGTGAGGTACTGCAGCCTTTATTCTTTTTCCTGCCTGATTTCCCTTCCCCTTTCTTCTCCTTCCCTGCCCTAGTTCCTTTCCCTTTGCCACGTCCTTTCCTTCGCTTGGTGTTCTTCTTTATGTTGGCCTGAATATCCTCATGATTTTGCTTCATCTTGCAGTTTTAGTTGGTTGCTTTTCCTCCTCCTTTTTGGCTTTTCTTTTTTGGTCCCCTCAGGGGCTTGACCTCCAACTCCAAATCTGAAATCTGTAGTGTCAGCCAGATGGGGAAGAACTGCCTCCCTAGCCTCTTTGGCTTGGATTCCTCTCCCACTCCTCCTCCTCTCCCTCTCCCTTTTCCCTCTTCCCCTCCCTCCCTACCAAAGCCCTTTTGCCTCCTTGCTAGGTCACCAGCTTGGTAGCTGCTCCATGTGAGGGGGCTGTTGTGTATCCATCTGGCTGAGCCCCCTGATACCACAAGGATCACACTGCTGGTACCTGTGCTGTGAACACCTTGTGCAAGCCTAGAAGTCATTGCCCATCTTTTCACGGTGCTGGAACTCCTGCCAGGTGGCCATTGCTGTGGCTGTGTGGAGCCCACAAGACGTAACAGGGTGGCTGTTTGGCACATGAAATGTGTTAAACTCTCTGGCCACTCTACTGTGGCTGCGTCTCTTCCTCAACGTAGTTCTGTCTCAGTTCCTGTTTCTGCCTTTTCAGCCTTACCTTCCTTGGATACACCCTGGGAGGAGAGCCAGACATGCCGTCCTGGGATGAAACCCTTTCAACGTTTCCTGGTGTGTACCAGGACTGACAGGGAGACTTTTGCCACACTTTTCTTCGTGGAACATACTGAGGACGAGTTCAGTGAAGTTCAGTCATTAAGCGAGATGAGATCTGGGTCCCTCCTTATAAAGACAACTTCTGCCAGTCAGTTAGCCTCCCTTTGTGTCTGTGACTGTTTAGGAGACAACCCCAACTCAGTATGAAGCAGGATGTTATTTTCCATAGGGACCTTCTCATCGAGTTCGACAATGAACTTAGGGCTAATCTGGAATGATGTGGCATTCACTTTGTCTGGCTAGTCCAGAAGGCCCTACAGACCATCGTGTAGACACTGGTGCTTTCATCATGGCATTTGAGGGGGATACGCTGCCTGAGAAGGTCAAGGTAATGGTGTGCAGATGCAATGTGAAACCATACATTCCACCTCCCATGTGTTGCTTCCATTGCCGCAGGTTAGGTCACATGTTCTCGTGATGTAATACCACTCCCATCTGTGGTGAATTGAAGCTGCTCTCTTCATGTGGGGAGCCCTTGCAGCCCGACATCTAACTGTGTAAACTGCTCTGGTTGCCAGTGTCCAGTGTACATTAAGGAAAAAAGTATTCAGGAAATAAAGACCCTTGATCATCTCAGCGTCTTTGAGGCCCAGAAGAAATTTGACAGACTTCACCCTGTAAATCTCTCCTCTACCTTTGCCTCAGTTATGCCTCCCCCTTAGCCCCATCTTGCTGCCCTTCCCTTTCCTCACCCTCAGCAGCTCCTGTCCCTTCCCCTCCAGGAACTGCTCCTCCTCCTCCTCACCAGGAAAAACATCCTCTTCTCTGGCTCCTGCTAGGGATGGGACTCCATCTCAGAACACCCATTCCCGGCATTCTCAGGACAGGAAGCTTGCACCCTCGGGCTGGAGGAGAGACCCGCGCTCTGAGGGCCCCAAATCCACTCGCCCTCTCTCCAATCCTGACATCACTGCCACCTATTCTCTTCCTGATAACACCACCTCTCTCCCTCCAAGGCAGAAGAAGAAGAAGCAGCACAAGTCGAAGGACGAGGCTTCCCTCTTTTCCCAGAGGGCTTCGCTCCCTCCACCTCATCCTATATCAGACCCACTTTTTATGGATGTCACCACATCCTTGTTGGTGACAACCACTGACCAAGTGACATGACCTCCTCTCGGCTTCTTTATGTCTCACCTGGATTCTCACCATACAATAATCCCGTGGAACTGCAACGGATGTTGTTGCCACCTCCTGAAAATACAATACTCTTCATTCTCTCTTGCTTTTCAAGAAACTCACTTTTGTGGTGGCCACACACTAATGTTTCCTGTTGTTGGGCGTTCTGTTGGAACTGTGCTGGCCCCAGGGTAGTGTCTGGATGGGTCTGCACTTTGGTTCGCACTGATTTCGTTAGTGACTGGATCCCCCTTCATACCAACTGGGAAGCGATAGTGGTTAGAGTGCAGACGACTCTGGCAATCACTGTTTGCAGAGTCTACCTCCCTCCAGGTAGGCCACTTCCTTATGTTGAACTGTCTATCTTAATACAGCAACTCCTGCCCCCATATATCCTCCTTGGGGACTTCAATGCACCCCACCCCCTGTGGGGGAGTGCCACTTCAACGGGTAGGTGTTTTCCACTTGACCAACTTACTACAGACTTTGGTTTGTGTCTTCTCAATGACAGTTACCCTACCCACATCAGTGACAATCATGGCTCCTTTATTGCTATCGATCTCATATTCTCCTCCCCTGCTCTTGTGGCTTGCCTATGTTGGTTGGTCATCCTCTGATCATAATTGCATTGATGCAGTTGTGCAGGGCATCTCTGCCACTATTCTTCATGCTGCTGCCTCTTCTGCCCCCCTATCCACAGGTTTCCCTCATCATCAACCAGTACCGTGGTGGACCAGGGACATAGCAGTTGCTGTCCAGGACGGCCGATAGCCACTACAGTGATTTAAACAACACCCTTCACAAGCCAACTCACTCACATTTAAGCATCTCCTTGTTAAGGCTTGTTGTCCAGGGTTATCCTCCAAGGTGCTCCGTCTACTGATCCATTAGTCCTTGCAGAACACCTCGCGACACACTTTGCGACAGCATTGATGTCCTCTTCCCATCCTGCCATCCTTCTGCAGAAACACAGAGTTGAATAGACCTCCATCTATTTCAGCCCTCATCAAGCTGAACCCTATAATGAACCCTTCACTGAATGGGAGCTCTTGCAGGCTCTTACCTTTTCACATGACACAGCCCCAGGCCCATATTCCATCCACAACCAGATGATCCAACACTTGGACATTACACGGAGTCAATATCTACTCAGGGTCTTCAACCACATTTGGCTCATAGGCACCTTCCCCTCACAATGGTGAGTCAGAGTAGAACCCAGCCATCTCTCGACAGCTACCCTCTCAATTAGGCTGACAAATGTACTTTGTAAACTGCTTGAGAGGATGGTTAGCTTCCAATTATATTGGGTACTCAAATCTCGTGGCCTTTTGTCCTCATATCAGTGTGGCTTTTGGGAAGGATGATCTCCAACTACCATTTACTCAGATAGGGAACTGCAATCGAACAGGTTTGTGTGAACTGTTGGCACTGTGCCACGGTCTTCTTTGACCTACATAAGGTATATGAAACGGCTTGGTGCCACCACATTTCAGTTACCCTCCATGACTGGGGCTTTCACGACCCCCTTCCAATTTTTATTCGTGAATTTTTATGCCACCGTCTTGTCCAGGTTCAGTTGGCACTTCTCTTAGCACCCCTCGGATTCGGGAGAACAGTATCCCACATTAAGTGTCACACTCTTCCTCATAGCCATCAATGGGCTTGTATCCTCTTTGGCCCTCAGGTTACCCCGGCATTGTATGTTGACGATTTTTGCATCTGGTGCAGCTCCTACTCGGTAGCATCTGCTGAGTGCTGGCTCCAATGTGCCATCCGATGGACCTCTGCATGGGCTGTCTCCCATGGCTTCCAATTTCCTCTCTCTAAAATGCAGGTTTTGCATTTTTGTTGCCAGTTAATAGTACACCCTGATCCAGAACTTTATTTAGGCGACCAACTCCTAGATGTTACAGCCCAGTCACATTTTTTTTTTTTTTTTTTTGAAAAAGAAGAAAAGCCTACATGGCTGCCCCATCTTCGCCATCTGAGAACTACATGCATGCAGAAGCTTAGTTCTCTCTTCTTCCTGGCCCACACATCTTGGGGTGCAAACGATGCTACTCTTCATCTTTACTATGCTCTGGTCTTGTCCAGACTAGATTATGGAGTCAGGTTTATAGCTCAGCAGCTCCTTCCACTCTGAAAATACTTGATCCCTTTCACCATTGTGAGGTGCATCTGGCTATTGGTTTCTTTTGCACTAGTCCCATTGACAGTCACCTCACAGAAGCAGGGATTCCCCCTCTAAAAATACGACAAAGCCAACTCCTGTTTTCTTATGCAGTCGCCATTTGTTGATTCCTTGACCATCCCGTGTACTCTGTCCTCTTTGCAAGCAAGGGATGTGTCCCTCCTGATCACTGCCCACAGGTGGGATTACCAGTTGGAATATGTTTCGTTTCCTCTGTCAGGATCTCCATCTCTGTTCACTGAAATACGCCACGTGTATTTTCTCTGACACCCCCCTTGCGTGGTGCCTAAATCATGGAGTAGGACTGACCTATTCCAGGGTCCTAAGGTCTCTGCCACCCCTATGGTCTTACAGCGTCTTGTGAATTCCATCATTCCAGGGTGCTACCATCTTCTACATTGATGATTCTAAGGTTTGCCAGAATCATGTAGTGTGTTCACAGCAGCAGAGCTGCTAGCCATTATCAGGGCCTTCCATTTTGTTACTCAGGCCTCCCTCCACAGTTTTTTAATATGTACTGACTCATTGAGCAGCCTGCTACTCTCATCATCCTTTGGTCTCTGCTGTCCATGACCTTCTCCGCTCCCTTGGCCGTACCGCCTACTCAGTTGTTTTTCTCAGGGTCCCAAGTTGTGGGTATCAGGGAATGTACTGGCTGACCATTTGGCCGGATAAGATGATACTCACCCTCCATTCCCTTTCATGACTCCAGTTGTGGATATGCAGATCTATGTCAAATCTCTCTTTGCCCAAAAGTGGAATGACATCTGATGTACCACTGCTCTCAGTAATAAATTTTGCACAATTGAGGAGGCTACTACGCTTTGGTGCTCTTCCTTCTGCTCCTCTTGGAAGGAGTTCACTGCTTTATGCCGTCTACGCATTTGTCATTCCAGACTCACCCATTGTTTCCTCCTGTGTAATGAACCACCCCCACAATGTGGTTGTGGAGCCAGACTGACAGTATCCCACATATTGGTGAAATGTCCCATTCATGCTAAGTATAGTCTCTCTTAATTTTAATATCAGCAGACAATCCATGGATGGTTGAACTGGTCCTCAGTTTTCTCCATGAAAGTGGTTATTTCCAGATATAAGGTTTTGCTTTACTCCTGGAGCAGAGGCAATGTGATTGTGGTTGGGACCTCTCTTCGTGTTTTCTCAGTCTGGGACCCCATGACTACTCCCCTCGTGGAAAGACCAGTATTTTTTTCCAGTTTTTAGATTTGGTCCAACCTTTTATGCCTTTCAATGTGTGTGATTTAACTTCCTTGTTTTATAGTTTGACTCCCCTGACTGGATCTATCCACTTTTAGCAGACTCTCTTTCTTCTGTGAGTAATTTTGGGTTTGCGGGACTGATGATCTCACTGTTTGGTCCCATAAACCCTCTCAATTAATCACTCAAACAATCTCAAACTTTGTCAGGGGAAAATGCTAAAATGTGTCTGGAAATCAGGGAAATATCAGGGAATTTCACTCGATGAAGCTTGTGGCAATGCTGATAGTACACAATTCATACAGGATACCTATTCCACCATCTGGTGCTGGATTATGGTCATTTCCCAGATCGAGCAACAGGTGTGGAAATCCACTATTTGCTGTATCACCTCTCAGATTTACTCACATACTTTCTTATTTCTTGAGGCATACAAATATTTCATTAGTACAAGCTGCTCTTGGTGCTGCATGTAACATATGGCAAAAATCTGCTGCAAGTAGCACTGTTACGCCACCCATTGCCTTATAGTAATTACTAATATCCTGCAAGACATAGATCTTCCTCGCCTCTCTTGTGTTTCATAGTAATCTCATCCAACACAGTTAGTTTTGGTTTTCTGAAGACTTAAGTAAGATTTCTCTGTTTTGATGTGCTTAACATGGGAGTTTTCACATTTGTAAGGTTTGGATGCTACTTTAAGGCAGTTTGTACAGTCCTGGAAAACCACCATTGGAATTGTAAAAAGCTGTTGCGTCATAATTTGTAACAGAGAAATCATGGTCTTGTCAAGTTCTGGATTCTATTGTTTACTGTCCTCAAGCAACCCTAAAGACTCTCATATGCATTGGAAGATAGGGTTTACTACCGTTTACTGTTCTTGATTCTGCAACTGGCATTGGGTGCTGAATTTTCTGAGGAACCTTACACATATCATAACATACTGTGCTATTTGGTTGTAATATCTGTGCTCTGCCTAAAGCCTGTTCTTTCTCGACAGTTAGCCCTGCACCAACATCAACTCCTCTTAGCCTTCTTTTTAATTTAGATTTGTAACAGATTTATTATGGTGGTATTATAGGTGTAGTAGGATTTTGACAAAATTGTGTACTTGGTATAGTTAAAAAGAAAGTAAAAAAATGTGCCATGTTCACCAAGGTAAACTAAGCACATTATTCACAAAATTTCCCATATTACAATATACTCTCTGGCCATTTTCCAGGTGAATCATAAAAGGAGCACAGTGGCGAAGCAGTCATGAATTGTAAATCTGAGAGACTGCTGTACCGTCTCTGCACTGAATAACGTCATCAACATCATCATCATCATTGTTTTTTCACTCCAGTTGACCCGATTTGGCTTATGAGCACTTTCTATGAGTCTGTCCATGTACCATTCATCTTCCAGGACTTTATCCCAGCTGACTCCTCTTGTTGTAATATCCTCCTTCACTTGGTCCAGCCATCTCTTCCCTGGCCTTCCTACCAGCTGTTTCATCTGTGTGTAGCCATTATCTTTCTGTCTTTCCCTTATCCATTTGTTTGACTTAGCCAAACTATCTCAAATGAATTGTTGTCACTTTTTCTTTCAAGGATGTGTACACTCCATCTTCTTCCCCATTTTGTTTTATTTCTTATACTACCTTCCTGGTTTTCTGGACTATAGTTCATAAGAACTTTGTATCTGTGGCTTACAGTTTACTATGCAGTTTCTGGGCCATATGTTGTTGTAGAGATGATGTGTGATTGAAGGAGACTCCTTTTTGATCTTAAGGGGTCTTGTTCATTTCAGAGTAGATTGCAAATTTGATAGTAGAATTGGGCTGAGTTTTGGGTTGAGTTATTGATTTTGTGCTGGATTTGGTTATTGCTTGAAATGATGCACCCATGATATTTGTGCTGGTCAACTGTTTCCAGCTTTGTGTCGTCTAGCCTTATTTTTCCTTTCCTGTTCTGCCTATTGACTGACATTTGAACTGCTTTCTCACTTCCATTTGTTTAAAATCCTTCTATCTCATATACAGTGATGTAGGATCTGTCATAAATGATATTACATAGTTAACAGGACATGAAACAGTTTTACAATTATAGACTGGCTAATCAAATATTCTTGCATACTTGCATACAACATGAAACAAACACACACACACACACACACACACACACACAATGTACTAAATTATAATAATAAGAGGATTTTTGTTGTATTTGTGTGAATACAATTTATTTTTTAAAAAAATAAGCACTTCAGTTCACTATAACAGGGAATATACAACTGGGAAATCGAGGAAAAAATGGGAATTTTTTCGTCTGGGAAAAAATTGGGAATTTTTCAGTGTTTTAGTTTTCAGTTAAATTTTTGTAATTTTGACTGGTAAGAACTGATACTCTGACAAAGAATATTACTGTTTCCCGCCACTACAGAATAAAACTGCAACAATAGTACATAAGTGAGAGAGAAAAACGTAGGAAAAAATAAATCTAAAGTTGCAAAGGAAATGCACCATTTATAGCTACAAACTACAGTGGGCACACAAGCATCTGCAACAGTAAAATGTGTCAATGGCTTTAGGATGAAGACTACGCAATACTTCATAACAGCAAACTGCTTCTGATAAGCATGATGTCACAATTGTTTGCATTAGATTCATGTGAACACTTTCCAGCAGCTCACGTGCTTGCAGAGTTGAGTCATGCATGAGCAGTACCTTCATTGACCATTAGTTTATTTTGCTGTTTCCTCTTCATTTCAAGCAGTCATATCAGATGAAAACAAAATAGATTTCTGCAATACTGGTACTTCATGAAAATGTGCATCCTGAAAACCACACTGAAAAGCTTAATATCAGGTTGGGACCTAAACTATTGTGAATCTGGACATACAAATTTGCATTTTAAGCCAAATTATGCATTTTAGTATGGTTTACGAAATTCCATTGCTCTCGGTTCTCTTGGACCCATGGGTGCCCATATGCATGTTCCCCAGTTCCTCAGAGCATAATTGAACCACCACATGCTTGTCTTTGTCTGCAGTACAGATGCCAAGGAGTTGTTCCTGTGGAAGATGATGGATTCATGCCCTCCCATTGGCATGATGAAGAACGTATTAGGATTCATCAGAACATGCAATGATTTTCCACTGTGCCAATGTCCAGTGCCGATGGTCACATCCTCATTTCAGTCGTAATTGCTGATGTCATGGTGGTAACATTGGCACCTGTATGGGTTGTTGGCTGTCGAGGTCCATTGTTAGGAGTGTTCAGTGCAATGTGTGTTCAGACACACTTATAATCAGCCTAACATTAAAGTCTGATATTAGCTCCCCCACAGTTTGCTGCCTGTTATGTTTTACCAGTATGACCAGCCTGTGACATCTGACAATAGGGGTGGCCACCCAACCCTCATAACTGTTGGATGTGGTTCCACCTTTGTTTTGCCACTTGTTGGAGACACTCACCACAGCACTCCTTGAACACCCGACAAGTCATGCAGTTTCCAAAACACTTGTGCCGAGCCTCCAGGCCATCACAATCTGTCCTCGGTCAGATTCAGAAAGATTGTGCACCTTCCCCATTCTACACATGGACAGCAGTCTCACTGATACTACATGCACCATGCATGTATCTGACTAGCAGTAATTCCTTTCAATGTGATGTGCTATCACCTGGACGGGTTTATATTGATAGTAGGTCAGTGGTCATAATGTTCTGGCTGATCAGTGTATATTACGATACTGAATGTGAATGTGTGATTCAGTAAGTAAAGAGAAATGAAAATATAATAGTCATGGAGGATTGGAGTGTGGTTGTAGGGGAATGTGTAGAAGATAGGGTTACAGGAGAATATGTGCTTGATAGCAGGATGAGAGAGGAGAGACTATCCAAGTTTTGCAATAGATTTCAGACAGTAATAGCGACTGCTCTGTTCAAGAATCACAAGAACAGGGGTATACTTGGAAAAAACTTGGATACATTGGAAGATTACATCATGGTCAGAGATAGATTCAGAAATCAGATATTTGATTGTAAGATGTACTCAGGAGCAAATACAGAATCAGATTACAATTTAGTAATGATGAAGAGTAGACTGAAGTTCAAGAGAATTTTCTGGAAGAATCAGTGCATAAGGAAGTGGGATATTGAAGTACCGAGGAATGATGAGATGTGATTGAAGTTTGCTAAGGATGTTGATACTGTGATAAGGAATACTAGAGTAGGCAGTTCAGTTGCAGAGGAGTGGACATCTCTAACAAGGGCAATCACCGATGTTCAACAGTCAAACATAGGTGCAAGGAAGGTAACTCCAAAAAACCTTGCGTAGAACTGACCCAGCATACAGAAAAGTCAAAACTACCTTCAGTGTAATTAAAATGGGAATTCCACTGTTAAATGCAGGGGAGAGAATGATAGATGGGCAGAGTATGCTGAAGGCCTCAAAATTTAAAGAGCTCTGGAAGCCTTGAAATCAAATAACATAGAAGGGATAGATAACATTTCATCAACATTTCTAAAACTACTGTTCATGTTGGTGTGTAGAATCTATGGGACTTATGACACACAATTAGACTTCCAAAAAAATATCATCCACACAATTTTGAAGATAGCAAATGCAGTTAAGTGCAAAAACTGTTACACAATCAGCTTAGCAGCCCAGGCATCCGAGTTGTTGATGAGAATAATATACAGAAGGATGGAAAGGAAAATTTAGGATCTGATAGATGAGATCAGTTTGGCTTTAGGAAAGGTAAAGGCAGCAGAGAGGCAGTTCTGATGTTGCACTTGATAATGGAAACCAGACTGAAGAAAAATCAAGACATGCTCATAGAATTTATTGACCCAAGAAAGGCATGCAACAGTGTAAAATGGCGCAAGATGCTCAAAATTCTGAGAAAAAATAGGAATAAACTATAGGAAATTATGCAGCGATGTACAATATATACAGTTAATAAGGGGGAACAATATGACTGGAAGACCAAGAACGAAGTACTCAAATTAAAAAGGATGCAAGACAGGGATGCAGTCCTTCGTCCCTACTGTTCAACCTGCACAGAAAAAGCATTGACAGGAATAAAGGAAGTCTCATGAGTGTGGTTAAAATTCAGGGTGAAATGACATATAAGATAAGATTTGCAGGTGATATTGCTGCTCCACAACAAACGAAGCAAGGAGGACATGAAAATCAGACTAGCACGGGTGACTAGGGCATTCCTGGCCAGAGAATGTACATTTGGAGCACAACTTTGTATGGCAGTGAATCATGGACTGTAAGAAGACTGGAAATGAAAAGAATCAAAACGTTTTAGATGTATTGCTACAGAAGAATGTTGATAATCAGGTGGACTGATAAGATAAGCAATGAGGAGATACTCTGCAGAATTAGCAAAGAAAGGAACATATGGAAAAATTGACCAGAAGAAAGGATATGGTGATAAGACATATGTTAATGCATCATGGACTAACCTTCATGGTATTTGAGAGAACTGTAAAACTAAATTCTGTCTGAACAGGCCTTGGAAGGCCCAACAGTACTGACTGGACTCTGTGTCATCCTCAGCCCACGGGCATCAATGGATGTGGATACTGAGGGGCATGTGGTCAGCACACCACTCTGCTACCTGTATGTCAGTTTACGAGAGCAGAGCCATAAGGGCTGAGAGCACCCCGCATGCCAACAGCGCTCAGCAGACCGGATGGTCAGCCATTCAAGTGCTAGCCCAGCCCGACAGTGCTTAACTTTGGTGTTACCACTATGGCAAGGCCATTGGTTAGAGAGAACTGTAGAGGATAAAAATGTAGGTGAAGGCAGAGATTGGAATACACCTAGCAAATTATCGAGGACATAGTATGCAGTTTTTCAATGAAATTCACGAACAGCCATGTAATTCAGATGTTATTTTATTTTATTTTATTTTGACTACCAGTTTTGTCATTCGACTGTGCCATTGTCAGGCCACATATATGTCTCTCAAAAATAAATAAACAATATTGTCATACGGTGCCATATATTTCTGGATGTCATGAATTCCAAGTGCTTCATTTGAAGACTTTGAATGTTTTAATTTTACTCACTTAATTGGATATGAAATCACATAACAGTGCCTATAACTTGCAAAAAATGATTTAGCCTTTTTATCTACATCACAGATAGATTCCATCCCCTCTTATATTTTTTAACATATGATTAAAAATCCTTGTGCTGTATTCATTGATAAATCACTTCTTTCCCTATTTATAACCATCCACTGGATCCTTATAGAAAGAAAACATGGTCTAAAAGGCCTGTAATATGTCTGTTACCATGCTGTTAGCTAACTTTAATTGTGAGTCGCGTAGTATTTGTGTTACACACCCACATGATAGTGATGAGTGCATTTACATACATATTAGCTGTTTATTCAACTATTATGTGAAGCTTGAGGCTTGTGATAAGTGCTTGAAAATGACTAACAGTTGAAATTAGCTAATAGCATGGATGATACATGTATTACAGTCTGTTTGGACCATGTTTTCTTTCATAAAATAAACCCAATATAATTGCCTTATGATCAGAGAGCCCAGTTGACTAACAGTTGAAATTAGCTAATAGCATGGATGATACATATATTACAGTCTGTTTGGACCATGTTTTCTTTCATAAAATAAACCCAATATAATTGCCTTATGATCAGAGAGCCCAGTGTCTGTTACCTCAGTGATATATTTATACCTATTTCTTGTTAACAAATACTAGGTCAATTGTTGTTTCAGGTCCATTCGTACACCTAGTGCTGTCATATTATGAGATAAGAACTGATTGATCAATTGTTGTTTGGCCCAGTTATTTTTAAATTTAATGTTAAAATATGCAATAACATTTGCATTTTAGTTGATCAAACAATGGAAAATCCAGGATGAAATGTAACAATATTAGAGAAGGAAAGTTACTACTCACCATATTGCGGAGATGCTGAGTTGTGATAGGAACAACAAAAAGATTCACACAATTGTAGCTTTCGCCCATTAAGGCCATTGTCAGCAATATACGCACATGCACACACACACTCATGCAAATCCAACTTGCATACACATCTGCAGTCTCAGAGAACTGAAACAACACCGCAAGCAGCAGCACCAGTGCATAATGGGAGTGGCGACTGGATGGGGGTAAGAAGGAGGCTGGGGCGGGGAGGGTAGTTGATAGTGCAGTGCTGCAGTTTAGACGGAGGGCAGGAGAGAAGGCACTGTTCCTGTGTTGTCGCTTGGCTCATGAAATCCTACCTAATGGCCTTACCATCAAAGTACCCATCTCTGGTTGCCACCCCTCCTTCCACAGTGACCTCCGCCTGTTCAGATTTTTTCCAATCCTTAGCCCTCACCAACATAGTCCTGCAAAACCATATCAACCAAGCCCAATCCTCCTTGCAATACCTCCTCACCATCTGCAAAATTCTCCTGCTGTGTAATCCCAAATTCCTGGCACCCATAATACACGTTGAAACTCTTGCCCTGCAGGTACTTGAGCAACATGCAGAACATCACCTCAAAAAGCTCTCCATCCTGCTCACTTCTTATTCCCACCTCAGAGTACCATTGTCCTCCATCTCTACAACCTCCAAACTTCCCCCACGTCCCCTCATAGCTGACAAACCCTGTCTTGCAGACCTACTACACTTACCCCACCCTCCAAACATCCCTCCCACCACCACACAGAACCCAGAACCTAAACAGATCCGCAACACAGTCATGAACCTTTCCTCCAGAAGCCTTAGTCTCACAGAAATATCAGTCCTTTCCAAATGCCTCATATTTTGCCCCACTCCCAAATTCAATCATGCAGGTCTTGTTAAAGACCTTCTCTCCTTCTCCTGGTCCCTTACAGTGGAAACACTTTTTCGCCACCAACCCAACCAATGAGACTCAACCAAAGACCAATACTGGACCTTGCCTAACTCAGTTCATTACTCTATCCAACCATGATCCACCCCCACTGCCTCCAAACCAACCCCTGTTAACTTTTGAGAATTTCTTAACCTCGAACCTTGCCTCACCATCATTCCCCAAAACCTTCGACATGCAAACTAACCTTACATATGCAGAAAAAACCACAATCTACCATCTAAAAACTGATCCTGACCTTATAATCCTACCTGCAGACAAAGGCTCTCCCACCGTTGTTTTGAACCGCAAGGATTATCTGGCAGACCCCATCAGCTGTCAGATACTTCCACCTACAAACGTTGCCACAGTGACCCCATTCTAGTAATCCAGCAGGATTTCCAGTCACTACTCAAATCCTTAGGCCCACCCCAGAACCTCTCCCCAGAGTCCATCTCTCTACTCACCCCTACCACTCCCTGCACTCCCACCTTCTACATGCTTCTTAAAGTACATAAACCCAGCCACCCAGGATGACCCACTGTGGCTGGTTACTGTGCCACCACTGAGAGAATCTCTGCTCTCGTAGACCAACACCTTCAACCTATTACCCGGAACCTATCCTCCTATATAAAAGATACCAACCTTTTCCTCCACTGACTCTCCACAGTTCCTGTCCCTTTACCACACAGTGCCCTGCTCGTCACTATTGTGCCACCTCCCTGTACATTAACATTCCTAAAGCCCATGGACTTACTGCTGTTGAACACTACCTTTCCAGACACCCTGTGGATTCCAAACCAACAACCTCCTTCCTAGTTGCCATGACCAACTATATCCTCTTCCACAATTACTTCTCCTTTGAAGGCATTACCTACAAACTAATCTGGGGTACGGCTATGGGCACCCAAATGGCACCATCCTATGCCAACCTATTCATGGGCCATCTAGTGGAATCCTTCCTAAAAACCCAGAATCCTAAACCCCTCACCTGGTTCAGATTGAGTGATGACATCTTTGCTATCTGGATTTAAGGTGAGGACACCCTATCCACATTCCTCCAGAACCTTAACAACTTCTCCCCCATTTGCTTCTCCTGGTCCAAATCAACCCAACAGGCCACCTACCTAGATGTTGACCTCCACCCCAGAGACGGCTACATCAGTACCTCCATTCATAACAAACCTACTAACCACCAGCAATACCTCCACTTCGACAGCTGCCACCCATTCCATAACAAGAAGTCCCTTCTGTACAGCCTAGCCACCCATGGTCGTCGCATCCACAGTGACGAGCAGTCCCTCTCAAAATATGCTGAGGGTCTTACTAAAGCCTTCATTGACTGTAATTATCCTCCCAATCTTGTACAAAAACAAATCTCCCGTGCCTTATCTTTCCAGTCTCACACCACCTCCCAAAGTCCCACTTGTAACTCAGTACCATCCGGGATTGGAGCAACTGAATTACATTCTCCACCAGGGTTTCGATTACCTCTTGTCGTGCCCTGAAATCAGAAATGTCCTGCTCACTATCCTTCCCATCCCTCCTCCAGTGGTATTCCGCCTTCCACCAAACGTACACCCCCCAGGGGCTCAGCATTCATTTGCTGAGTACGGGCTTGGCGACCCTGGGGTCCTGAGCTGGGGACTGGTCAGCGCCGCCAATCTCCTGTCACGGTAAACCCCGGACATGCTTCAGCGACCACCGCATGGCGCGGCGGTGGAATGTTGTGTGCTGCGGGGAATGGTAATCTTGGCTTGACCGCCTGGATTGCGAGGAAGGTAAACCTCTATAAAAACCCCTCAATCTTACAGTGTCCTGCGCGCCTATAAGATGCATGGCTTTTGGGGTGGAACAGTCGCAAGCGGGCAACCTGTGGGGCACCTGCCGCACCCCAGTTGTATAAGGCTTACCTAGGCACGCGGGGCTCTGTCTAGGTGGACTTCTAGTTCCCTAGCTGCTCGTGGGACCGAGATGGAACCCTCGAACTTTTATTCTTCTCCTGCCAGCGGAAAAGGTGGACCGCTGGTGGGTTCTAACACCCAATCCAACAAGAGGGCTCGTGTAACCAGTCCTCCTGATTCAGGTAGTAGTAACAGAACGCATGCTGCTTCGCAGAACGTGTTTTTCATAATTAAAAGAAAAGATGGGAGTTTTGAAAAAGTTTCGCCATTTTATATACAGAAGGGCTTAGAAGGTATTGCTGGCACATTAAAATCTGTAAAGCGCTTGCGAAATGGCACCTTGTTGGTTGAAACATCTAGCTTCCAGCAAGTCCAGAACCTCCAGAAGGCACAATTTCTTGGGGAGTTTGCAATAGAGACTGAATTTCACAACACCTTGAACTACAGCAAGGGTGTTGTGACTTGCAGAGATCGCGTTGACATTCCCCAAGACGAACTGAAGGCTGAATGGTCCCGGGAAGGAATTGTCAACGTGCAACACATTATGAAACGGGTGGATGGTGCTCTCATAAAGACTGACTCATTTATCCTTACATTTAACAGCACCAAATTGCCAGAGCATGTGAAGGCAGGTTTCCTACGTCTCAGTGTACGGCCTTATTACCCCAACCCCATGCGGTGTTTTAAATGCCAACACTTTGGACACACTACTCTCGGCTGTAGAGGGGAAGCTACTTGCGGGAATTGTGGTAAAGCCGCCCATGAGGGAGTTGGTTGCTCCTCTCCTCCCAAGTGTGTCAACTGCTCTGGAGATCACCCTGTGTGGAGTAGGGAATGCAGAGTTTTCCTTGAGGAACGGAAGATCCAGGAACTAAAAACTACAAAACGCATCCCGTATGGTGAGGCGAAGAAAATCTACAAGTCCATGCAGCCGCCCAAGTTCGCTGCTTCCTCTTCTTCCGTTCTCAAACAAGCAGTCTTGAAAACCCATGCTGCTACACAAACGGAGGTTGCTACTGTCAGCACTAGCACCTGCGCGTTCCTGTGAAGCCTCCTGCCCCCCCCCCCCCCCCCCAATCCCACGGCCCTCTGACCAGGCCGTGGTAGCTGACATCATGGAACTTCCTGACCCTTCCCGGGTCCAGTCTTGTACACTGCCCAGCACTGCTACACCCCCTACTGCTTCTGAGGTTTTGGCTACAATGCCACCTCAGGCCAGAACATCGAAGCCAAAGACAAAGGTGAAGACTTGCCCACTAAAGGAGACTGCAGTTATACAGTCTCCTGATGTGGATGTCATTCTCTCTGACGTCTTTCTCGACTCCTCTTCTGAGGCGATGGAGGGTGATGTCAGACTGGGGCAATCATCTCGCCCCAAAACTGAGCCTCCACCTGTTGTGGGCTCTCCTCCCCAACAGAAAGTGAGAATGAAGGTACTCCCACCCTGATAGATGGCTCCCATTATACAGTGAAACATGAATGGATTCCGGGCACATGTGGAGGAACTGAACCTCCTAGCACGGCAACGCCCCCTGTGCTTGTGTTTACAGGAAACGCATTTAAAACCATCTGATGCTCCTGTACTAAGGGGCTATACGTCATATCGCAAAGATGACCTGACTGGAGAAAGGGCCAAAGGCGGAGTCGCTGTGTTTGTCAATAATGACCACCACTCCTCTGCCCTCCCCCTGGATACTGACCTGCAAGCAGTTGCAGTTCAAATTCATTCACCTTGGAGGCTTACCGTTTGCTCCCTTTATTTACCCCCTCTGGATCCAATGACCTTAAACGCTCTCACAGATCTTATCGACCAACTCCCTCGCCCATTTCTCCTCCTGGGAGACTTCAATGCCCATCATGTCCTGTGGGGCTCCACTTCTCTTTGCACTCGAGGTCGAATTTTGGAGAGCCTCCTAACATCTCAAGTGTTGTGCATCCTCAACACAGGTACTCCGACTCATTTCTCTACTGCTACAGGGTCATTCTCAGCCATTGACCTACCTTTCTGCTCTCCAACCCTCACCGACTCTGTTCACTGGGAGGTCATTGACGACCTTCCAGCGATCACTTCCCTATCCGCATTGCTGGAGCCGCGGCCACCGTCGTGGATGATTGGCAGGGCTAACTGGCCACTGTTCACTCGGTTGGCTGTCTTTGACCGCCACAATAACGTACAGGAATGGGTGGATCACATCACGCTTGTGGTCCATCATGCTGCTGACCTGTCCATACCACAGTCGTCTGGCCCTCCTAAACGGCGCCTTGTGCCTTGGTGGACGGAAGAGTGCCGTTCAGCCATCCGGGACAGGCGTGCGGCTCTTCGCCGATTTAAATGCCGCCCAACAGCGGTCAATCTTACCGCCTTTCGAATCGCGAGAGCCAGAGCACGCCGTGTCATTAAAGAGAGCAAGAAAAGGTCATGGCAGGAGTTCCTGGACTCCATCAACCGTTCCACTTGTTCCAAAAGAGTATGGGAAGCCATCCGGAGGATTTCCGGTAAACATAGCCGTTTACCAATAGCTGCTGTCCTGAACCAGTGATGCCTCCAAACGACACCCAGAGCCATTGCTCAGACGCTGGCAGAGCATTTTGCACAAAGTACTGCCACTGCAAATCAGGATCCAGCGTTTCGTCGCTACCGTGCGACTGTCGAAAGAGCGACCTTGGACTTTCGGTCGAACAGTTCTGAGGTCTACAATTCCCCTTTCTCCATGTGGGAACTTGAATCGGCACTTACTGAGACTTCTGACACTGCACCAGGTTACGACCGCATCCGGTACTCCATGCTTCGACATCTGCCAGCGGCATCAAAGGAAATCCTCCTCGAATGTTTTAATCTCATATGGCAGACAGGAGTGTTCCCCACCTTGTGGAGGGAGGCAATTCTCATCCCTCTCCTCAAACCAGGAAAGGACCGGACATGTCCCGGTAGTTATCGTAGTATCGCCTTGACAAGCTGTGTCGGAAAGACCCTGGAACGGATGGTTAACCGGCGTCTGGTCTGGCTATTAGAGACCAGACAGCTCCTTAGCCACTTTCAGTGTGGTTTCCGAAAATTTTGGTCCACGGTCGACAATCTGACCCTCCTAGAGGCGGCTATTCAGCAGGCTTTTCTCCGTCAGCATCACAGTATCGGTATCTTCTTTGATATCAGTAAGGCATATGATACTACTTGGAGACACTGTATTCTTGCACAAATGCATCCATGGGGATTTCGTGGCCGCCTCCCTATTTTCATTCGGTCTTTCCTGTCTCAGCGGTTTTTTCGGACCCGCGTTGGTAACACACTGTCTGATCGCTTTGAGCAAGAGAACGGTGTCCCCCAGGGCAGTGTTTTAAGCGTTACCCTCTTTGCCATAGCCATCAACAGTATAACGTCTACAGTGAGGAGTCCAGTGCTCCTTATTTGTGGATGACTTTGCTGTTTTCTGTTCCTCCTCCAGTGTCGTAACCGTGAGCCGTCAGTTGCAGCTAACAGTGCGGCGGTTAGAGAAGTGGGCTGCAAAGACGGGTTTTCGGTTTTCTGCCGAAAAGTGTGTTTGTATTCATTTTAATCGTTCTCGTCATCTTTTTACTTTGCCTGCCTTGCATATGGGGGATACTGTACTATATTTTAGAGACACAGTGCGGTTTCTGGGCCTAATTTTTGACTTCGGGTTGTCATGGCTGCCACACCTATGTGACTTGAAAGCCAGAACGCTGAAGGCACTGAACATCCTCAAGTGCCTCAGCCACAGGTCTTGGGGCGCGGACAGGGCGCGTCTCCTACAGTTTTATGGAGCTTTTGTGCGTTCACGGCTGGACTATGGGTGCACAGTATATGGGTCAGCGAGACCATCTTATTTGCGGATCCTTGACGCTGTTCACCATGCTGGGATCCGACTCTCCACAGGTGCTTATCGGACCAGTCCCTTACCCAGCCTCTGTGCTGAGTCTGGTGAATCGCCACTTACCATCCGGCGGCAGCTCCTGCTGGTGCGCCAGGCTTGTAAGTTTCTTGCAGCTCCCAGGTCGCCTGCTCACCATCTTGTTGCCCATCCACCTCTGGACCGCCTTTTTTCCCACCGTCCCCGGGCTACGTTGCCATTTGGAATCGGTGTGCAATGTGTACTAGAGTCCCTCGGTGTGGAGTCTGTACAACCCCAAATCCAAGGTTTTAACCGCCTGCCACCCTGGTTACTGAAGAGGCCCGGAATGATTTTAGATTTATTGCAGTACAAGAGAGATTGCACTCCTGCCACCATTTTTAATGCAGCATTTTCTGCCATTTTATCTGAGCACCACGACTATGTAGCTGTTTTTACGGCTGAGTCAAAACAAGGGGATTCTGTTGGTTGCTCAGTTGTTTTTTCATATCGTGTCCTCAAGGTCCGACTGCCCCAGACTTTTACTGTCTTTGATGCAGAATTGTTTGCGATCTTGCGGGCACTGGAGCACATAAGATATTCTTCCTCTCCTAAATTTCTTGTCTGTTCCGATTCACTCAGTGCCCTTCACTCATTGCAACGTTTGTATGCGGCAGACAGAATCATCCAGACCATCCAGGATGCCCTCCTCCGACTACAGCGACTGGGGAAAGTTGTAGCTTTCTGCTGGGTTCCGGGGCATGTTGGTATTGCTGGGAATGAAAGGGCAGATCTCGCAGCCAAGGAGGCGTGTCTTGCCCTACAAGTATCTCAGTGTGCTATCCCCTTGCACGCACTCACCTCGCTGTTGAGCTCATGGGTCATGCGTCGGTGGGAGGATGAGTGGCTGGAAGTGACTGACAATAAGCTCCGTATTGTCAAGCCCACAACGTGTGTGTGGTGTACTTCCTTTCAGCCCCATCGACGGGACGAGGTTCTCCTCACTCGGCTTCGAATAGGCCACAGCCCTATGACGCATGGCTTCCTTCTCAGGCGAGAGGACCCTCCAGTGTGTGGTGCTTCCAGGTCACTGTGCACCACGTTTTATTGGATTGCGTTTTATTTTCTGACCAGCGGGTCGCAGCTGACTTGCCAGCGGACCTGCCATCTCTTTTAGGCAACACTCGGACGAATGTGGCTAAAGTTTTAAAGTTCTGTGCCTTGTCAAATGTTTTTACAAAGATTTTAGGGAGAGGATTTTAATTTGCTCACTGTGTGACAAGCTCGCCCATATTTTATGTAAGTGGCCAGCCAATAACAATTTCCTGCGACATTCTTGTTGCTATGTTTCCCCTTTCCTTAGGTTTTACTTTCTTAGGTAGCATTTTCCTTCTTTTCCTGCTTTGTTTGAGTGTGTGCTTTAGTTTTCTTAGGTCTGTCCACATTCGTTTCTTTTAATGTGTGTCAGGGCGCTGATGACCTCGATGTTGAGCACCCATAAGCCCCAACACACCACCATCACCACCACCACCAAACCTACACAATATTCTCCTCCATCCTTACCCAACCCCTGCTTCCAATCCCTTACCTGTAATAGATCTAGATGCAAGACCTGTCCCATTTTGTCGATAGAGACATTATTGCCTATCGTACCTACCATATGGCAGAACTTGCAAATAAAGACTTTGATAAATCAGCTTACGTGTCCTCTTCTGCATTGTCTTTGTATACTCGTAATAAGAGAAAAATTTCTGTAAATGAGTCTGTATTCATTTGGGTTAAAGGTAAAGGAGTATGTGAATATGTAAAGTTTGTTGGTGACCGTACTTTGTATTTTCATAAATAAATTAATCTTTATGCAAAATGATCTTCTCCAGTCCGGTCACTAACGTCAACTATTCCATCAAAGGTTGGACTACCTGTGAAACCAGTCACGTGATTTACATACTAAGCTGCAACCACTGCACTGCATTCTGTGTAGGCATGACAACCAACAAGCTGTCTGTCTGGATGAATGGCTGCCGACAAACTGTGGCCAAAACACAAGTGGACCACCCTGTTGCTGTACACGCTGTCAAACATGATGTCCCTCATCTCAGTGATGCTTCACAGCCTGTGACATATGGATCCTTCCCACCAACACCAGCTTTTCTGAATTGTGCAGCTGGGAATTTTCTCTGCAATACATCCTACATTCCCATAACCCTCCTGGCCACAAGTTAGTCACTGTCCCCACCCATCCAGCCCCCTCCCTGTTCCCATTCCAGCACTACACAGCCGTCATTTCACCGCCGCACCATTAATTTCTTTTTATTTCTCTCCTTTCTGCTACTTACCCCTCCCCCTCCCCGCCTCTCTCTTGCCCTCCATCTGAACTGCAGCACTTCACTGTCCGCTACCCCCACCATACTATCCATCCCCCTTCCCGCCCCACCCGCCTCCTTACCCCCACCCAGTTGCCGCTCCCATCATGCACTGGTGCTGCTGCTCGCAGTGTGGCTTCAATTGTCAGAGACTCTAGATGTATGTGCAGGTTGCATTTGCATGAGTGTGTGTATGCATGTGTGTAGGTGTGTCTATTGCTGACAAAGGCCTTAATGGCCGAAAGCTATAATTGTGTGAATCTTTTTACTGTGCCTATCGTGACTGATAATCTTCGCTATATGGTGAGTAGCAATTTTCCTTCTCTAATATTGTATTTTAGTTGATGTTTGATGATTTAGCATTATTTCAAAACTTTGCAAGAAGACAGTAATTTTCCTGATGGTTATCTACACACACACACACACACACACACACACACACAATGACCATTTGGAGTTTGATTAATTCAAAAATTCAGTGTTCAGGATCTTGTTTTACGTATTTTACGTTATTATATTCAATTTTCTTTAAATTAATCCCTGACCTAAGATACATGCATGTACCACCCCCTTTATTGTTTATTCTACAGATCTTACTTATCATTTCAAATTCATGAACAACAGCAGTGCATGCTTGCACCTCTTTTAGCCAATAATCATTTATTTACATATAAGACTATAGTTTCTTTTAAGTAGTCATTCAGAAGGACTTCTGTTTCACCTAATCTGTTGCCTAAGCTCTGTATAATTTGATAGAAAATTGTTAATTGGTTTTTGTTTTCTGACTTTGGTGCACCTTTTATCTTACTGTTTGTATGATGCTGCCTGCCAATAAAAAAATCCTTGAGATGTGTTGGTGGAGCTGTTTTCCTTCTGGATCACAGTTTTTCACTTTCTTCTGACATCGCTTCTGCTAATGCTGCTTTGTACTCTGCTGATAATGACCGCTGGTATTTATTTTATACACACCTCAAAAAAAGTTTTTATCACCTCAGTTCCCAGAACTCCTGAAGACAGACATTGGCTGTGGATACTGTACCACAGACAGTCCTTTTTCACTGTTCAGAGATGTTACTAAACCCGCCCAAAGATGTAAACTACCATGCATGAACAGCACCTATTAGATGGAGGGGATCCAACAGCTGATCAGTTCCAGTCATTCCACCAGGAAGGAGGTACACAGCTTGTGTTATCTGTAGTTCAACCCTGCCTAGGCAGTCAATACCGCCAATCAATTGTGGCTGCATTGTTACTTTGTGCCAGGAAGGGCTCTCAACAAGGGAAGTGTCTGGGCATCTCGGAGTGAACTAAAGCGATGTTGTTCAGACATGGAGGAGATACAGAGAGACAGTAACTGTCGATGACATGCCTTGCTCAAGCCGCCGAAGGGCTACTACTGTAGTGGATGACTGCTACCTATGGATTATGGCTCGGAGAAACCCTGACAGCAATGCCCCCATGTTGAATAACACTTTTTGTGCAGCCACAGGACGTCGTGTTTCGACTCAAATTGTGGGCAATAGGCTGCATGATGTGCAACTTCACTCCCAACCTCCATGGTGAGGTCCATCTTTGCAACCATGACACCATGCAGTGCAGTACAGATGGGCCCAACAACATGCCAAATGGATGGCTCTGAATTGGCATCATGTTCCCTTCACTGATGAGTGTCACATATGCCTCCAACCAGACAATTGTCAGATATGTATTTTGAGGCAACCTGGTCAGGCTGAACGCCTTAGACACACTGACCAGCGATTGCAGAAAGGTGGAGGTTCCCTGCTGTTTTGGGGTGCCATTATGTGGGGCCACATACGCCACCGGTGGTCATGGAAGGCACTGTAACGGCTGTATGATACGTGAATGTCATCTTCTGACCACTAGTGCAAAGATATCAGCAACATATTGCAGAGGCATTCGTCTTCATGGACGACAATTCGCACCTCCATAGTGCACATCTTGTGAATGGCTTCCTTCAGGATAATGACATCACTCAACTGGAGTGGCCAGCATGTTCTCCAGACATGAACCCTATCAAGCATGGCTGGGATAGATTGAAAATGGCTGTTTATGGTTGACGTGACCCACCAACCACTCTGAGGGATCTACACCGAATCGCCATTGAGGAGTGAGGCAGTCTGGATCAACCTTGATGAACTTGTGGGTAGTACGCCACAACAAATACAGGCATGCATCAGTGCAAGAGGACATGCTACTGGGTATTAGAAGTACCGGTGTGTACAGAAATCTGGACCACCACCTTGGAAGGTCTACTGTATGGTACTCTCTCTCTCTCTCTCTCTCTATCTCTCTCTCTCTCTCTCTCTCTCTCTTTCTCTTTAGATGTCTCTCCCTAAGAGTCATCAGAAGCACATAAAGTTTATTTTTTAGTGGTTACTATAAATCTTATAATGAAAAGTAATGTGCTCGTAATGCCTTTACCAGTTTACCATAGTATCTCACCAGATATTTCTAATTTTGTTTCTGCAGTGTGTAGATTGTGCCAGCTCAAACAAACTGTTCAGCATGTCTTTCATGTGACACCCAAGGTCAACAAAGAACTTTTGTTTGTTTCTGATAATGAATAAAAGTTTTTTAAAGTTTAAAGTGGAATTTTATTGTCCATTTGATAGAGCAGTCCCGAATTTCTTTTGCTATAGCAGAATGCTTATTGTCCAATACAACAATTTTAATCTTTCAAGACATGCTCAGTTTATTCAGCATCCTTCCTGTGTATTTCATGGTGGTAGTATTTACTCATTTTTTGGGTCCACAGTTTGTGCAGTGTTGTTTTGCAACAAAACTTGAGAGGAAAAGAAAAATAAATTTTCTAGATGTCACTGTACACAATAAAAATGGCAAGTATTCCTTTCACATATTACAGAAACAAATGTATACTGACATTAGTATAAATGCCAATTCTTGTCAACCTGTATAGCATATTAGTATAAATGCCAATTCTTATTAACCTGTATAGCATAAACATGATGATATCCACTCATGCATCCGTAAGATTTTTCGCCTGCCCTTGAGCAACCATAGGTAGTGAAGGAAGTCAGCTGACAGTGTTGATATAAACGAAACTTTGTTTTCTAACATTGGTACATGGTGTGCATTAACAAAGGTTTGAATACTGGTATTTATCAGAGAAACATTGCTTCGTAACTGCTGTAAGAATGTGAGCTTGTCTACAGTGAGCATTGCTATTTGTCACACACCCAGCACATAGCTTCATTTCTTGAATCTGGATAATTAAATAATTTGCAGCATGACTAATAAAGTATTTTTTTTAATCTCCTCTTAAATTTATAGAGTTTTCTGTTTATTATTTTGTGCTGTGTTGGCACTTGTTAAAGAACTTTGCACTAGAATCTTGCTCTGAAAATTAGACAAGGAAGTGAAGCTAACATAAATTTTATTTTTACATTTTGTGTTGTGGTTTTGTGACTCACAGTATAACTGAAGTCTGTATTTATTATCAGAAATAAATACCATTAAATAGTGCAGCTACTACAAAGTGACTGTGAGAATTGTGAGACCTCTGCCAGAAATGTGATTGTCTCTTTTACTCTGGTACATACTACTAACATCTGCCAAATAAGTACTTTATTTACTTTAGCAGTGATGCCCCAGAAGATAATTAAAAAAGACAGTGGGTCGTCACAAAGAGAGGTACCTAAAAGTATAGGCCTTGCAGAACTTGGCTTCGTGGTCACTTTAGAATTCTATTCATACGTATTACTATAGAAGAACAGGGCAGGGAGATAATTTACATGCAAGTTTTATTGAAAATGAGGAAATGAGCAATGATATTACAGCTATTGATGTGATACAGAACAGAATACTAAGATGTACAGTGGAAATCACTCACATTGGTCTCACATTTTCATGAGGAGGTACAAAGTGTAATGGATGACAGAAAATACCAGTGTAAAATGATAACTAAGGTGGCTTTAATGTGAAAACTGGACAAAAACTAATGAATAATTATTCAGAACTTCAGATATGATACCAGAAATGAGGGAGGACATATAATAGTATTTGCAGCAAAGAACAACACTTTATTCTTAACACAGTCTTCCAGAAGAACACAAATAGAAAGTGGAATTTTTATGTAGTAATTAGAAATAAAAAGGGAACTGACTGTAACATCAAAAAATTAAGAAATTATACAGGATGTGATGCTACTACATAGCTTTTGAATTGCAAGTGGTAATCAACTAGTGAAATTCACTCTAAGAGTATATAAGTTAAAAAGAAACAGATGCTTCAGACAGGAAAGCAGAATTTTAGGTTAAAGGAATTCATTTAAAAATATGGAGGAATACTAGCATGACCGGATTCTCCACGTGAAAAAATGGGACATTTGCAGAAAATTGGAATAAGAAACAGGACACTAGACAGAGAGAAATTATTCTGCATATTTGACTGCATCGCTTTACTAAAATAAATAAAAACTACAGTTCATACTCATACAAAAGCATATATTTTAACAAGACACTTCAAAACAGGCTCGTAATGGCACTGCATCATATGATGATTCATTGTTTTCCCAATAACTGATCGTAACTCAAAATATTGAGAAATGGATAGAATGGTTTTTAAAAAATGAATACTAATGTAGACATCAAAAATCTGTAGACCATTTACCTACTGTATCAGGGACACTGCTACTAACATTGTACTAATCAGAAGACCTAATATCTTTCAGAAGCCTTGAAATGGTTAATAGTAGTTTGTAGAACTCCTTGCAGGTAAGATCTTGATAATGATTATTAACTACAACAATTGCTCCTATATTTTCAGTAGTAAAACAGTTTTTCTCATCAATCCAAAGGGAATTCACAATTGAAAATACCCTTTCCACAACAAAGTTTGTACCTGGTACAGCAAGAGCAGAACTGAACAAGCATCTCTATACAGGGTGATTCAAAAAGAATACCACAACTTTAGGAATTTAAAACTCTGCAACGACAAAAGGCAGAGCTAAGCACTATCTGTCAGCGAATTAAGGGAGCTATAAAGTTTCATTTAGTTGTACATTTGTTCGCTTGAGGCGCTGTTGACTAGGCGTCAGCGTCAGTTGATGCTAAGATGGCGACCGCTCAACAGAAAGCTTTTTGTGTTATTGAGTACAGCAGAAGTGAATCGACGACAGTTGTTCAGCGTGCATTTCGAACGAAGTATGGTGTTAAACTTCCTGATAGGTGGTGTATTAAACGTTGGTATAATCAGTTTACAGAGAATGGGTGTTTGTGCAAAGGGAAAAGTTCTGGACGGCCGAGAACGAATGATGAAAATGTAGCACGTATCCAGCAAGCATTTGTTCGCAGCCCAGGAAAATCGACTCGCAGAGCTAGCAGAGAGCTGTAGCAGGATGGAGCGCCACCACATTGGCACTTATCTGTCCATAACTACCTGAACGTCAACTACCCGAGGCGATGGATCGGCCGCCAGGCAGCCCGTGACAGAGCACTTCATCACTGGCCTCCATGAAGCCCTGATCTTACCCCCTGCAATTTTTTCTTATGGGGATATGTTAAGGATATGGTGTTTCGGCCACCTCTCCCAGCCACCATTGATGATTTGAAACGAGAAATAACAGCAGCTATCCAAACTGTTACGCCTAATATGCTACAGAGAGTGTGGAACGAGTTGGAGTATCGGGTTGATATTGCTCGTGTGTCTGGAGGGGGCCATATTGAACATCTCTGAACTTGTTTTTGAGTGAAAAAAATCCTTTTTAAATACTCTTTGTAATGATGTATAACAGAAGGTTATATTATGTTTCTTTCATTAAATACACATTTTTAAAGTCGTGGTATTCTTTTTGAATCACCCTGTATTTTTAAATGAAGTACCTGTACTTTTAAGTGTGTGGAATATATCACACCATCTTTTAGCTGTTTCCAAATTAGCGTTTTCCCATTCTTCAAGTCTCTTGGATACAACATTGTTCACACATCCTATCTCATCAAACAATACGTCTCCACCTATCTGAAATGTTGCCACTAAGTCTACTGTCTTAAGAATTTTCAGATAGTTTAAAAGTTAAGCCCAAGAAACAGAATTGTTCAGTGTCATCCAATGAAATGATTTCAGAAGCTGAAATGGAAAAATGTACTTTTCTAAATAAGTCACGAAAGTGTCATAAAATAATTTGGTAATCATCTCTTATTTGGACTAAGCTGAATTCAATAAGAAATTGAAGGAATATCTGAAGAAGTTTGAAATTTACTAAATTCCTGTTACTGATTTTTTTCTTTAAGCAGCTTTAACTCCTCAGCTGATTCTTTCCAACTTTTGGATTGAATTTGAAAACATTTTTATTGGTTTTGTGTGAAATAACGCCAAAGAAGTGACTATGGGCTCTCAAAAAACTGTTTCAGCAAAGTAGGACACATATCCTGAAACAGGATATAGGATTTCAAAGGTTCATACATATCAGTAACTCTTGTAGCTCCTGTTAACAATGACAAACATCTAGTTTTAATACTACCTATAACTTGCTTGTGTTCGGTATCAACAAAATCACAGAATGATTTCAGTTCCTCCACATGCACAGTGTAAATATGAAAATTTTGAAAAATTTTATTCGCTAATTGTGCTAATTGGAAGCATGCCTGTACTTGTTTGAACTACAATTTGTACTACATGAGTTCCACAAATGATGCCGCAAATCTTGAGAACATTGTGTATTCCTGCTCTCTTGTACCCACCAAAATTGGTATTACAGTTATTGCACAAAATGTGACAATCTTGTCAGTTACATTTTGCTTTTTCAAAATATCCAGAATATAGCTAGCTAATAATTCTGCTGTTTCTCCAGCCGTGTTCTGAAGACAGATTAGTTTGCGCTGAATGCCTTTGGTAAGAATTAAATTCCTAGCTAGAATCAGTTCTAGCTTTAAACTTCTTTGATTGGATGCCTCAACCATCATGGGCACATACATAGCATCGAACTTCATGCACTGCATATGCTGATAAAATATTCACTAAACTCAACTGGCATAAGTGAATTTCTTTTCAGATAGTTTTGTGATGAGAAGAACCGTGCAGTCTATTGAAAGGAAAGAATGATCGTGCTTTGCAGTATGGAATGCAAACAGCCCTTCTTCTGCAGCAATGCCTTTACCTTCCACTGTTTGTAGTTTATTCGTAATGGCAAAGGAAGTTGAGCTGCAAGAAGATCTCACAGAAACTGACAACCGGTGCTTCTTTTTCTTTATGTACTATGTTACATCAGCACGACCTCCATGTTCAATGGAAAAAACTGAATGACACAACGTACATTCCACCTTCGTAGACTCCACACAGGACTCTGTGGTAGATGCACAGTGACCAGTTTTCTTCCAAAGTGCTGGGTGAGTTCATTCATTTGTTTGGAAGGGGAGGCCGACACTGTCTGCCACCTTTTGGCAGGTAGGAGATGACGAATTGAGATGCACGCCCTGCAATCTTGCTCAATTGATTTTACAGAAAATATTCAGTAAAAAAATTTCAGTTGCTTTGCTTGTAGCTTTGTGTGTCAGGTTCATTATGATGTGCCCACCATTTCATTAATGGTCATAATTACTGTGATATTTATATAGAAGTAAGACATTGCACAAAATTTGAAAAATTTAATGATGAAAAGTAGAAGTCGTTATGATTTTGTGTTTGGTGCATATTACATAATATGTTGCTGCATATAAAATGTAGCTAACATACTAAATTGTTCTTTAGATTTGGGAGGAGGTCTCTATCTGTCACCAGTCTTGAGAAAACTGATTTGATCTAGCACACTCATTTGTGATCACGGAGCACCAGCAATAAAGCTGGAGTGAAATATCCTCAACGTTCCTCATATTTCATAAATGGGTTGAGATATCAGAATGAGATTTTGTCAAATGATAGCCTGCAAAGAAGATGGTTCTTACGCAAAACTTGATTACCTATCATGTTATATCGCTAACTACAGACTTTTTTGATGAATGAATGTAATTTTTAAGGGCCATTGATAGCTGGTAAAATGAGGAATGGTACGGGTTTTGGAACAACATAAGTGAAAACATTACACTTCTATATTGTACCAAGGATGTGTTTTTTCATAAGGTACAGACCTTACTTTTCCTCCACTCCTCATTTAATAAACTTAATAAACCACAGTTGGGAATTCTCCCACTGCTGCGTTTACACAACGTTTTAGTGAGGTGAGACTGTAAGCTCCACTGTGTCTTGGCAAAAGAAGCAGATTTTAACATGGCAACAAGAGAAATGTGTAGGTTTTACTCAAAATTCACCACTCATGACCCTTCTCTGAAAGTTGCAAATAGTTTACAAGCCAGATGAAAATATATTGCTGCATGCTCAGCAAAATTCTTTTTAGATGCTAACCAAAGCAGATGTGCCACGTCATTTTGAATGGTCACCATGCAAGTGTGGACACGGAGGGGTCCTGCTTAACAGTTACAAAAAATGAGAGTGTAGGCTTCAGTTTGGAATGCACTTCCCCTCCTGTGCTTAGTACTTCCTTTACAGTGCTTGCCCGCAGCCCACACTATTACCGCTCTCCCCATGCGTGCCGTCTGTGCTTCTACTGACCATGGTATTCTGCACGAACTCTACTTGTGGTTTCCTTCAAGAAATGGAACTCTCCTTCCATGGTTTTTGAGAAAGAACACTTTCCTTTACCTTTATTAACAGGCATGAGTTCAGACAATGTAGCACACTAAAGCAATTGCCGAAGCCAGTGTTAAAACTGCCACATACGTCTCTTTGTTATCTGTAAAAGTCTGAAGACATTGTGTTGGTTGCATCTACTGCAAATTTGTCATCTAACAGTTAATAGCTAATTCATAATTACAAATACACTTGAACATTGATAGCCCTATAACATTCTTTAACAAAAACTTTTTATATCTGTCCATCATTTCTGCAGTATCAAAGGAACTGAGCTCGATGATGGAAAATCTTCTGTTCAGACTTCTCCTCATCCAATGAGCAAAATAATGCTTATTTATTCTATCTTTGGGTTCAAGACAAAGCAAGGCTCAATAAAATGCTAAAAAATGTGTCTTTGACACTAAGCTGACATTTAAAAAAAGGAGATAAGGTTGTTGATGATTACGAAAAAAACGGGTCATTTGGCATTCCACTGAATATTTTTTGAGACAACAGGAAAAAAACACCACACACACACACACACACACACACACACACACACACACACAAAAGGACAGTCCCATGAAAAATGGGATGTCTGGTCCTCCAAGGTATACCAGATAAAATTAGGCAACAAGTTCAACATCAAATGAAGATTATACAGGCATAAGTGGAACAAGGCAACTATTAAGGAAATGGTGAGAGTTTTGGATAAATACAATTAGAGCACTATAAAAAAGTTAACTTTGTAAGATGAGCAGTTGAAAAGAAAAAGAGCGAACAGAAAACTAAACAGAAACTTCCACTGAGTGGACACCACATTTTGTGAGTTAAGAATGCAGATGACATAGTAACTAACCATGGAGAGAAAATTATTTAAACACACCATGACTTCTTTCGAGGTTTTTGTTGGCTCAAATGATGATCATAAACATAACATATTAGAGTATGTCAAGTTACATCTTTGAAGTCATTTGAGCTATATAGAACAGAAATACACCTTGATGTCACACTATTTTAATATAAGTGGTTGAATATGGGGACAAAGTGATATGAAATGCACTTGGAAAATTATTTACAAAATTTCTACCAAGTAAGATGGTTACCAAGAAATGAAACAGTTATGTAAAGCATTATGTCTCCTCTCCATAATGTACAAGATAATGACAAAATTTGTCATCAATCACACAGGAAAAATGTAAGATACCAGACAAGCAAAGAAACTAGTTGGATTCAGAAGTGGATGTAGCACTTTGGAATATTTGCAAGTTGTGGCTGAAATTATAGAATGAAGTACCACTTTATCAAAGATTCATATATTTTGAGAAAGATTTTGACTCAGTTTCAACAAAATCTATGCAAACTTCAAGAAGAAGTGAGACATATGAAAGCAGTGTCATCAGTGTAGTACAATTCTTAGTACTGAAAAGCATATCTATCAAGGACATCAGTGTATAGACAGAACAGAACTTAACTGATGGTCAGGGATTACTGATATTTATATGTACATCAAAAGTTCCAGAATAGACAAATGTTACAAACATACGATATTTCAGTAACTTTCCAGAAATGATGAGTACTAAACAACAAATATTTCATGGTCATTGGGTTTGAGCTGACAACCTGCTGCACACCACGCAGTGGTGATAACCACTACTTCTCAAGTCATGCAGCACGTCCTGCTGCATTTCTTCCTCACCTGTAGAAACAGTTAACCTGCTGTTTCAGAGGTTCTCACTGGAGCCAACTACAGCACCCTGGACTTATATGGCAAAACTGTCAGATCCTCACTTTCTGGTTACATTGTCATATCCCCATCACAGTGATGTGCATGGTAGGTACCCCCCTCCCTTTGAAGCTTTGCAATCATCAAGTAGGTCTTCAATTTCCTTGAATGAGAGGTCCCCCCCCCCCCCCCCCCCCCCCCCCTGTTGTCATGGGTCCTCTTTATGGAAAACTATCAGATCCTGAATTTCTGGTTGCACTGTCTTCCTCATTATGATGTTCATGGAAGGTACCCCCTCTCTTTGAAGCTTTGAGATCATCAAGTAGGTCTTAATTTCCTTGAATGAGAAGCCCCCACTGTTGATCTACACCTCAGGACTGTAGTGTGGACAATGTTTCTATATACTTTCATCTTCTTGAGAAGGTACACAATCCATGACTTCATAAGTGACGTCCAACGAAGGACATGATACTTTAGTAACTTTTCTGATAGTTGGACTGTCCACACAGGGATGAAAATCCACACCAAGTCTCCCAGGCTGTATCTCACTGGCCGATGCTAGGTGTTATACAGGGTGACACAGAATAACGGGAATGTTTGAAATGTGTAGTGCCAACCATGGGCAGGTGCCAGCACTGTGGGTTCGAGAAGTTAGCGAGTAAACAGTCCCCCATTTCAGCAATCATGGATGAGTGGAACAGACAGCAGTGTGAGTTAGTCATAAAAATGTTTTATAAAAACAGTGATAGTTTGTTAGCGGTGCAGAGGGAGTTTCGACGTTTATGTAATTTAGGACGTCATGATACTGTTCCATCAAAACGTGATAAAATGTTGGATTAATAGCTTTGAAGAGACTGGATCTGCCCTCAAGAAGAAACCAACAGGGTGACAAAAAGTGTGCATTCTCCAGCAAACATTGATGTACACGAGTCTGTCTTATGGAGCCCACAGCGTTCAATTCGTAAGCAAGCAGCAGTGGTTGGAATGTCCTGGGAGAATGCTTGTGGAATTCTTCATATTGATTTAAAATTTCATCCATACAAACTACAGATGGTGCAACAATTGAAGGACAACTATTAACAGTTACGATTGGGATTCTGTCAACAAAAAATAACAAAACTAAACAATGACAATGTATTTCTAAACAAGTTGTGGATGTCAGATGAGGCACATTTTTGTCTCACAGGTTATGTGAATAAACAGAACTACCGATATTGGGCAACACAAATCCTAATGGCGTTCGTGAGGACCCTTTACAAGCTAGTAAAGTGACAGTATGGTGTGCTGTTTCATCACTTGGGATTGTCAGACTGTATTTTTTTGCAAATGAACAGGGAAACACAATAACTGTCAGTACCGATCATTACATGGAGATGTTACAAAGTTCGGCAATCAGTGGTATATGTGCAAGAATTGTTTGGCAACCACATGATCTCACAATTCGGTAACAATCCCTGTCCCTCTAGATTGCCAGATTTATCTGTTAGTGATTTTTTCTTGTGGGGCTATCTCAAGAGCAAAATCTACAGTACTCAACCAATAACCCTGGATGAGTTAAAACAGAGAATTTGAGATGGAATTCACAGTATTCGACCTGAGGTGTTGCAGCAGTCAATGAGGAATCTCAGCAGCAGGTTTCATGAATGTATTTGTACTGGAGGACACCATCGAAAGGACATAATTTTTCAAAAATGACAAATGGTTCAAATGGCTCTGAGCACTATGTGACTTAACATCTGTGGTCATCAGTCCCCTAGAACTTAAAACTACTTAAACCTAACTAACCTAAGAACATCACACACATTCGTGCTTGAGGCAGGATTCGAACCTGCGACCGTAGTGGTCACGCGGTTCCAGACTGAAGCACCTAGAACTGCACGGCCACACCGGCCGGCTCATTAATGACAAATGCCCTCAATGTTTCGTAAATGACAAAGCTGTAAGGTTTCAATTACTATGCACACAATTTCTTTCCGTCATCATTTCTAGTTTTATTGGAATGGGAAAAGGTTCCCATTTTTCTGTGTCACCCGGTAGTTCTGTCAGTTCTTCTACAGGGTGTCTGGGGAGGCTTGTGTGCCTCAGCGATACAGGTAGCTGTGCCATAGGTGCAACTACAACAGAGGGGTATCTGTTGAGAGGCCAGACAAACATGTGGTTCCTGAAGAGGGGCAGCAGCCTTTTCAGTAGTTGCAGGGGCAACAGTCTGGATGATTGACTGATCTGGCTTTGTAACACTAACCAAAATGGCCTTGCTGTGCTGGTAATGCAAACGGCTGAAAGCAAGGAGTAACTACAGTCATAATTTTTCCCGAGGGCATGCAGCTTTACTGTATGGTTAAATAATGATGGCGTTCTCTTGGGTAAAATATTCCGGAGGTAAAATAGTCCCCCATTCAGATATCCGAGCGGGGTTTACTCAGGAGGACGTTGTTATCAGGAGAAAAAAAAACTAGCATTCTACGGGTCAAAGCGTGGAATGTCAGATCCCTGAATCGGAGAGGTAGGTTAGAAAATTTAAAAAGGGAAATGGATAGGTTAAAGTTAGATATAGTGGGAATTAGTGAAGTTCGGTGGCAGGATGAACAAGACTTCTGGTCAGGTGAATACAGGGTTACAAATAGAAAATCAAATAGGGCTAATGCAGGAGTAGGTTTAATAATGAATAAAAAAAGTAGGAATGCAGGTAAGCTACTACAAACAGCATGTTGTTGCTGTGGTCTTCAGTCCTGAGACTGGTTTGATGCAGCTCTCCATGCTACTCTATCCTGTGCAAGCTTCTTCATCTCCCTGTACCTACTGCAACCTACATCCTTCTGAATCTGCTTAGTGTATTCATCTCTCATTGTGGCCGAGATAGATACGAATCCCATGCCTACCACAGTAGTACAAGTCTCTATGCCAACTAGCTCCACAGATGACGAAGAAATTGATGAAATGTATGATGAGATAAAAGAAATTATTCAGATAGTGAAGGGAGACGAAAATTTAATAGTCATGGGTGACCGGAATTCGATAGTAGGAAAAGGAAGAGAAGGAAACATAGTAGGTGAATATGGATTGGGGCTAAGGAATGAAAGAGGAAGCCGCCTGGTAGAATTTTGCACAGAGCATAACTTAATCATAGCTAACACTTGGTTCAAGAATGATAAAAGAAGGCTGTATACATGGAAGAAGCCTGGAGATACAGGAAGGTGTCAGATTATAAAATTGTAAGACATTACCAGGGGCAGATGTGGACTCTGACCACAATATATTGGTTATGAACTGTAGATTAAAACTGAAGAAAATGCAAAACAGTGGGAATTTAAGGAGATGGGACCTGGATAAATTGAAAGAACCAGAGGTTGTAGAGAGAATTAGGGAATGATTGACAACAATGGGGGAAAGAAATGCAGTAGAAGAAGAATGGGTAGCTTTGAAAGATGAAATGGTGAAAGCAGCGGAGGATGAAGTAGGTAAAAAGACGAGGGCTAATAGAAATCCTTGGGTAACAGAAGAGATATTGAATTTAATTGATGAAAGGAGAAAATACAAAAATGCAGTAAATGAAGCAGACAAAAAGGAATACGGACGTCTCAGAAATGAGATCGACAGGAAGTGCAAAATGGCTAAGCAGGGTTGGCTAGAGGACAAATGTAAGGATGTAGAAGCATGTATCACTAAGGGTAAAATAGATACTGCCTACAGGAAAATTAAAGAGACCTTTGGAGAAAAAAGAACCACTTGCATAAATAACAGGAGCTCAGATGGAAACCCAGTTCTAAGCAAAGAAGGGAAAGCAGAAAGGTGGAAGGAGTATATAGAGGGTCTATACAAGGGCGATGTTCTTGAGGACAATACTATGGAAATGGAGGAGGTGGTAGAAGAAGAGTTTGTCAGAGGGTTGAAAGACCTAAGTCGAAACAAGGCCCTGGGAGTAGACAACATTCCATTAGAACTATTGATAACCTTGGGAGAGTGAGCCCTGACAAAACTCTACTATCTGGTGAGCAAGATGTATGAGATAGGCGAAATACCCTCAGACTCCAAGAAGAATATAATAATTTCAATCCCAAAGAAAGGAGGTGCTGACAGATGTGAAAATTACCAAACTATCAGTTTAATAAGTCACAGCTGCAAAATACAAACATGAATTCTTTACAGACAAATGGAAAAACTGGTAGAAGCCGACCTCGGGGAAGATCAGTTTGGATTCCGTAGAAATGTTAGAACACGTGAGGCAATACTGACCCTACAACTTAGAGAATAGATTAAGGAAAGGCAAACCTACGTTTCTAGATCTGTAGACTTAGAGAAAGCTTTTGACAACGTTGACTGGAATACTCTCTCATATTCTGAAGGTGGCAGGGGTAAAATACAGGGAGCGAAAGGCTATTTACAATTTGTACAGAAACCAGATGGCAGTTATGTGAGTCGAGGTGCATGAAAGGGATGCAGTGGTTGGGAAGGGAGTGAGACAGGGTTGTAGCCTATCCCCGATGTTATTCAATCTGTATATTGAGCAATCAGTAAAGGAAACAAAAGAAAAATTCGGAGTAGGAATTAAAATCGTGGAGCAGAAATAAAAACTTTCATGTTTGCCGATTACATTGTAATTCTGTCAGAGACAGCATAAGACCTGGAAGAGCAGCTGAATGGAATGGACAGTTTCTTGAAAGAAGGATATAAGATGAACATCAACAAAAGCAAAGCGAGGATAATGGAATGTAGTCGAATTAAATCGGGTGATGCTGCGGGAGTTAGATTAGGAAATGAGATGCTTAAAGTTGTAAATGAGGTTTTCTATTTGGGGAGCAAAATAACTGATGATGGTCGAAGTAGAGAGGATATAAAATGTAGACTGGCAATGGCAAGGAAAGCGTTTCTGAAGATCAGAAATTTGTTAACATCGAGTATAGAGTTAAGTGTCAGGAAGTCGTTTATGAAAGTATTTGTATGGAGTGTAGTCATGTATGGAAGTGAAACGTGGACGATAAATAGTTTAGGCAAGAAGAGAATAGAAGCTTTCGAAATGTGGTGTTACAGAAGAATGCTGAAGATCAGATGGGTAGATCACATAACTAATGAGGAGGTATTGAACGGAATTGGCGAGAAGAGAAATTTGTGGCACAACTCAACTAGAAGAAGGGATCAGTTGGTAGGACATATTCTGAGGCATCAAAGGATCACCAGTTTAGTATTGGAGGGCAGCGTGGAGGGTAAAAATCGTAGAGGGAGACCAAGAGATGAATACATTAAACATATTCGGAAGGATGTAGGTTGCAGTAGGTACTGGGAGATGAAGAAGCTTGCATAGGATAGAGTAGCATAGAGAGCTGCATCAAACCAGTCTCTGGACTGAAGATCACAACAACTAGGAACAATGTAGCCATTGTTGTTGCGGTTTGTCACCCTGCAGCAGAAAGAATGTGAATGTCACGACGGGCAGTACTGGATCCCCAATTTCTCTGTGACATCAGTGTACATTATGAGCATATCTGCCAGTGTGTTATTGAAGTGTTTTATTAGACCATTTGTCTGTGGGTGATAGGTACGTGTCATCTTGTGGATGATGATCCTATGTGAAATCACCTCTGATACGATTCTTAATTGGAAATTTTTTCCACAGTCAGAGACCATCATAAAAGGTGCTCCATGTATCAAAATGATGTCCTCTACAAGGAATCTTGCAATTTCTGGAGCTTTGGCAGTTGACACAGCTATGATCACAGTGTAGTGGGTAAGATAGCCAGTGCAGACTATCATCCATTGATACCTCTTTGTTGACTTCAGGAACCTGTGAAGAAGTTGATGCCATTTCAGTGGATTGACACAGGTGCTGGTATTATCATTCCATACAGTGGCTCACATAGTATTGTAACGATGCTATATTCTCGGATGTTACTTAAATTAAGCTAATTTGGCCTAGAGTTCATTTGATGAATGAAAACAACAGTTTCAAACTTCACAAAATTTATTGACCACTGAGCTGCATACTCGTCACGTTAACAAAACACTGATTGACATCACTGATCTCTTTGACTTCCAAATCTGACTGACTGGCACCATCACTGCTTTACTTTATATAGAATTTTAACAATAAATTACAAAATAGTCCATTACTATGTTACAATTAAAATTTTCAAAATGTAAAGAAACTGATGTTACAGCTGAATAAGGTAAAAAATACAATATTAATTGATGAAATTTTTATAGTGGCAATGGCTTGCCGCAGTGTATACACCGGTTCCCGTGAGATCACCGAAGTTAAGGGCTGTTAAGCGTGGCTGGCACTTAGATGGGTGACCATCCAGCCGCCATGCACTGTTGCCATTTTTCGGGGTGCACTCAGCCTCGTGATGCTAATTGAGGAGCTACTCGACCGAATAGTAGCGGCTCCAGTCAAAGAAAACCATCTTAACGACCGGGAGAGCGGTGTGCTGACCACACGCACCTCCTATCCCCATCCTCAACTGAGGATGACAGAGCGGTCAGATGGTCCCGATGGGCCACTTGTGGCCTGAAGACGGAGTGCACAATTTTTATAGTATCATCACTAGTTTTAAATATAAAAGTCAATCTGAACTTTAATTGCAATAATGTCTCTTGTATTATTTTAGTTATGTAATTAATTACAGTTTGGGTTTGGTTACTAACATTCAGTGACAATACAAATCTTGTCCTTTATCCGACTGCATACAAGAAAGTTACCAATAACATCTCAAATTCTGCAAATCAGAATACTGTGTGATATAAACAATTGGAGAGTTAATTAGAAATTTAATTACAAAGGATATTAATTACAGAGGACATAAAAGTACATAACAAATGAAAATACATTGCTTGGTAATAACTTTTAAGCTGTTTCTCAAGATAAAGATGTTTTCTGTGTTTACTCATTATTCAATTCTAATTATTGTAATTAGAGGCACCAGGCACTTATGCCAATATTATTTCCAAGGCCTTTTTACATTTGTTACTAAATATCTGTTACTTCAACTTCTCAACTAGGTTTTTGATATGTCACCTGTACATAATTTTGTTAATGACAACAATCCCCTGACAATCATGATATACGTTTTTCCAGAACATTCTGTTTGCTTTCACAATCATATCAAGTGTTTTAGCAAATTGGACAGAATGATATACATAAAGACACACATACAAGTCCCTAGGAAGCACTAAATTGTCCAATAATTATCCGGATGCATATTAAAAAAAAGGTGGTATCGGACATTTCATTAGAGTTTTGGGGAAGGCTGTTCATTACAGTGTCTAATGGATTGGAAAAGAACTGGCCAGTGATACTTGTGTCTGATTCTGTCTAAAGCCTTCGGGAATTCTAGCTGATCAGATGTTGGAGTGTCATGCGCATACTTCAGGATAGCTGGTTATAGATGAGCAGGAATGATGAAAACCATTTCTGCCCCATAAAATCGTAGTTCCTCTTATACAATGTTCCTTTTATTAATTGAAAGTTTCTCTTGTTACTCTTTCTTCAAGGCTGCTATTTTTTGATCAGTTCTGGATCTTTGCTCTGTTCAGCAACAATGTCATTTAATGCAACGACGACTGAGACTTTATCCATGCTGATGTATTCTATGAAAGCAGTTGGCATTCTTGTGTTTGAGTCCATTTTTCCTTACCACTGTGACATACTCCTGAAGCAACAGTGCCCATCTCCTCAGTCAGTCTGATGGGCCCTTTAGGCTAATCAGCCAGCATAGAGAATGGTGGTCCATCAATGGTGAATGGTTAGCTAGATAAATAAGGCTGAAATTTGTTGATGGCACAGCCAACTGCAATGCATTCATTGTCGGGCTTGGAGCATAAGCTATCACCTTTTGAGCACCTTTCAGAGGACAAGGAAAGGTCTGTCTTGCACCTCATTCCAGGAAAATTTGGTGTCTCCCTGCAACAGCTCTTGCAAGGAATATACCTTGATATGGAAGTCCTTTATGGATTGTATGAGCACATTCCAAGGAGTTGGAAAATCTGTGACTGCTCATATTCTCTCTGGATCAGGACAGAATCAATTCCCCCTAGATATTTATTTCTTCGCTGATGGAGAGTCACATTTTCGGGATTCAGTAGGAGGTGTGCAGTCTGAAAAGACTTCAACGTTGTTGTTATGCAGCATGAATATTCTTGAAATGTCTTTGAAAAAATGACAATGTCATCCAGATAGCAAGATAGTACATCTAAGGTGTTAAAAGATGGCTGGAGGGTTACATAGCCCAACCATATAACTTTGAACACCTACAGGCTATCAGCAGTCTTTTTCTGGTCAGCCTCATCTATCTTGAATTGTTTGTAGCCTGCCTGCATGCTCAAAGTTGAGAAATGCTTTGCCCCTTTCAAGCAGTCCAAGGTATCATCAATGCATGGCAGTGGGTGGATATCTTTCATCATGATTTTGTTCAGCCAATATTAGTTTTTACAGAGACCAGGGCGAGGACCAAGGACTTAATAAAGGCTCATTGATGTTATCTTTCAATATCTGCATTTACTACTGGGTTACCACTTGTTCAGCCAGTGACATTCTATACGAGTACTAGCCAATTGTGGATGATCCTAAGTGTTGATATGATGTTTTGCCATGGACTGATTGTGTGTTTCATGTGCTCCAGATCTGAAAGCATCTGAAAGTTGGCACAGAATGGCTAACACTCATCAGTGTTGTTCCTCAGGCAGGCCAGATTCTGTTGACAGTTCCTCCACATCATTGTCTGTAGTGATAATGGAGCACAACACTTTGTTGAGGGTACCATGGGAGTGATAAGTCAATAGTCGACAGGACACTGAAACACTCATCTTTGCAAATGAGGTTCTTTGGGAAAACGACCATGTTTCGTTTCCCGCGTTAATGTATATTTACTTTGTGTTCGTGTGGTATAGTAAAAGTGATTATTTCCAGTATGAAATCCACGCAAGCATTTTCTTTTATGTAGTGTAATTACCCCTACATAAGTGGTGAGCCTGTAACTACAGTGGTGTGGCAGTAGACAAGTATCTCTACACATTTTCCATGCCTTCTCATATCGACATGTTGCCTGCACAGAACCCCTTCCGCAACATCGATGGTGTCATCCAGGATATTGAGAATGAGCTCGACATGATGCAGCAAACCCCTCAGTTCACAGTGCCACGGATTCTTATGTTTTATACCGAGTTCATCCATGACGTTATGTTTCCAACCGCGCCGCGTGTACCGGCTGTTCCCACACCGCCACCTCAGGATATTGCCACACACAACCAGCCCACAGAACACGCTGATATCAAACCAGATTTGGTCACGTTTTCATCACTCAGGTTGGTGCAGCTCCCAAGAGTTTCAAACTTTTCGTTTGCCAGCTCTTGCGGCCCACAAGCATCGCAATTACAAATTCAGCCCCCGCCTTTCGTTCCTGAATGTCCGAAAATTTGGTTTGCTACTATGGAGAATATTCTCGTGCAGCATCAAATAGTTGATGATTTTGAATAGTTTTCGCTAGTGATATGCAACCTGGACGAATGTGCTTCATCAGTGGTATCATATATAATTATGCAACCACCACCAGAACAATCTTACGCCACCTTCAACACAGCGTTAATTTCGTGTTGCACAAAACCTGTGGATCAGCGGATAACACAGCTCCTGTACCACAAGAAACGTGGTGACAGGTTGCCTTCAGATTTTTATTGGCATTTACGTGCTATGGTGGCCCCTTCCGTGTTCTCAGACACATTACTTGTGCATATCTGCCAACAGCAGTTACCTTCACAGGTGCGCTCAACCTTAATTGCGTACGAGTACCGGCCACTAGGTGAGTTGCTGCAAGTGGCCGATAAAGTGGACTCCCTGCTCAACTTGCAGGCCACCATGGCTGCCACTGCAACCACCTCGGCCTAATGACTCCTACCAAGTGCTGCCAGAGCCGATTGATGCGGCGCCTCCAGCTTGTGCCACAATAACCGCACGAGGAGCACCGGGTACGACCAAAAATTTCTGATCTCTCCCTGCTGCCATCAATCAACTGAACACGCAGCTGCAGTGGTTAGAGTGACGTTATGTTGTGGTGGCTGACACACACACACATATTCACCAGCCGATGCACCTGCCGTGTCATAAACAACAGCACCAGTTATTGCTGGTTCCACCAGCGTTTCGGCACGCAAACTACGAAGTGTAAGGCGCCGTGCTCACACCCAAATGCGTCCCACCACCTGCTTTAGGCGCAACCAACCATAACAACAAGTAAATGCACCTAAACTCACAGACACGTGGGAGGAGGATACCCCCATTTCAGCATGAGCCTATGTTATGCAGATCGACTTCTCCCACAGCTGTCGGGTATGCAGCTTCACAAAGACTGTTTGTTCCTGATCACTCTACAGGATGGATGTTTTTGGTTGACACCAGCTCAGATGTGAGCACTCTGCCTGTAAATTTCTTTCCTTCAGGCAAGTGTGCTGAAGAGACCACTTTGAAAGGAGTCAACGATTCAGTCATCCACACATATGGACAGAAAACACTGGCAGTGGACACTTGGCCACCAGAAAAATGCAACTGGACCTTCGTTGTGGCTGATATTGACCAACCTATACTAGGTGCTGATTTCCCGGATAAACATGTATTGTCCATGGATTTACACGAGTCACACCTCGTACATTCTGCCACTGGATGGGTTATCCCGGGAATACAAGGATATCTGACCTGTCATGCATGCCCAAGGATAGACAACCTCACTGCACCCACCTGGGAGGACACCATAGCGACGAAGGAGTCTGACTGCAAATGGCCCAAATGAGATCAAAACAGTTGATGGCAGAACAACAGGCTCCTGTTGTTTCAACCGCAAAGGCAACACCAAAGCCGCAACACAGAACAAGAAAGAACAAGGCAAAGCATGAGATGGTGCACCACATGCTTACAACTCCAGGCCCGCCAGTTTCCTCATGTGTTCGCAGGCTTGCACCTGATAACTTGCGGGAAACCAAGACTGTTTGCAATGAGATGCTACAAGATGTAACTATACCGCTATCTGATAGTCCATGGTCCTCTCCTCTGCACCTTGCCTGTAAAAAGAATGGGTCATGGTGCTCGTGTGGCGATTATCGAGCTTTGAATGCCCAAACTGGTCCGGACAGATACCCTGTGCCAAATATACAGGATTTCACCCATTCACTGGCTGGGGCGACCATATTCAGTGTTTTAGAACGCTGTAAGGCTCATAATCAGATCCCAATGGCGGAGCAGGACATACCAAAGACTGCAGTAACAACCCCATTCGGGCTGTTTGAATTTTTGGTGATGCCATTTGGGATGAAAAATGCTGCTCAAACATGACAACGGTTTCTGGACAGCATGCTAAAAGGGCTACCATATTAGTTTGCTTATCTAGACAATATTCTGGTGTTTTCTGAGAACATTTCTGACCATCAGAAACAAACGAGGTGCGAAGCAGGCTCAGTGCTCATGGAATAACACTTAACAAGGACAAGTGCATGTTTGGGGAACCCGTGGTGACCTTCCTGGGTTATAAAGTGTCAGCTCAGGGCATTTTCCCACGGCCAGAGAAGCTGGAGTTGTTGCATACCCTACCACAGCCTAAAAACTACCACGGTCTCTGACGATTCCTAGGAATGATAAATTTCTATCGTTGCCACCTCCCCGGAACAGCAGCTATCCAGATGTCACTGAACAATGCCTGGGCTGGACACAACAAAATTGGCAAGCACCCACTCCCATGGACACCAGAGATGGACTCTGCTTTCAAGGCATAGCTAAACAGCATGCGCGGCGCAGTGGGGCTTGCGCATACTGCAGCAGGAGCTCAGCTAGCCCTAGTAGTGGATGCAAGCCAAGTTGCAATAGGTGCAACTCTTCACCAGAGAGTGAAGGGTCATTGGCAGCCACTAAGTTATTTCTCACAAAAGCTACAGATGGGACAAACTCGTTGGAGTTCATATGACAGGGAATTCCTCACAATGTATGAAAGTGTCAGGCCCTTCCGCCCTTTCATTGAGGGCAGGCCGTTCACCATATGCACTGACCATAAACCTCTCATGGCAGCTTTCTTCAAAATCAGCGATTCATGTTTCCCCCGCCAGGTCTGCCATATCGAGTTTATATGCCTGTTTTCGACAGATGTGCATCACATCCATGGGGCCTGACAACATTGTGGCAGACTATTTCTCACACATTAATGGGTTAAGTGCAATGTTGGATTATTCTGAATTGGCAAGGGCTCAGGCTTCAGACACACAGCTGCAGTCCTTTTTGCTGGACTCATCCACTGGCCTACGCTTACAACTTGTGGACGCCGCCTACAGCACATTTGGATTATTCTGAATTGGCAAGGTCTCAGGCTTTAGACACACAGCTGCAGTCATTGTTGCTGGACTCATCCACTGGCTTATGCTTACAACTTGTGGACGCCCCCTACAGCACATTTATGGTATGGTGTGACACCTCTATGGTTAGACCACACCCCTTCATCACTCCCCAGTTCCGATGAAAGGTATTCAACGGTATTCACAACCTGGCACACCCAGGAACCAATGCCTCAGTGAAGTTAGTGATGGACCATTTTGTGTGGCCTCCAATCAAGAAAGATACATGGGAGTGGGCCCACAGCTGCTATCAGTGTCGATGTAGCAAAGTGGGACGCCATGTTGACACTCCAGTAGGACAAATCCCTACTCCAACAGCACATTTTGGGCATGTACACATGGACTTGATCGGACCTCTCCCTCCTTTGGAAGGTTACAGGTATTTGTTTACAGCAGTGGATTGGTGCACACGATGGGGAGAGGCTACACCAGTCGAGGAAATTTCTGCATAGACTACTGCGTGGGCATTCTTAGAAACTTGGGTAGCTCATTTTGGGTGTCCATTCTTCAGCTCATTTTGGGTGTCCATTCTTCATTACCACCAACCAAGGACACCAATTCGAGTTGACACTGTTACAACAACTGTCAAAGCTCTGCAGCTTCCAATGAAACCAGACAGCTAGCTACCTTCCGGCCAGCAATGGTTTGGTGGAAATGTGCCACCAAACTTTAAAGGCTGCCCTGATGTGCCACGAGGACTCATGGACTCAAGCATTGCCATTAGTTTTGCTGGGATTATAGACTGCATTAAAAACAGACATCAGTTGTTCCTTGGCAGAGCTGGTATATGAAAACCACTACGTGTTCCAGCAGAATTCCTTGCACTGGTTCCTCTGCCAGATGAGACACAACTACCCCACCTCTTTCAATAAATGCAGACAACAGGCAGAGATGCTACATGTAGCCCCGATGTCTCAGCATGGTATGCACCAAGTGTTCATACACAAGTTCCTCGATACTTGTTCTCACATCTTGCTCCACACAGACCTGGTACCTCATTCTTTACAGCCACTGTACACCGGATGATGTCAAGTGCTAGGATGGGTCACACACACAATGGATATCCTCCTCCAGGAAAAACCGGCCAAGGTTTCCATTGAGCAGGAAAACCTGCTTGGACAGTGATAGCACCGACTGCAATCTGACAGACAAATTCAGACACACTTTGCAACGGATCCACACCCTTCACAGAGCCAGACAGCTGTGACTCATCGGAGCTCCACACCATTGGACCTAATATATCAGCAGAATCATCAAGCAGCACCAACACCCGCACTATCGGCATTCGGACAGGCCAGGAGGTGAAGTTTAAGTACCCCACCATACCTGGTGCTTCGCACTTCAGGGAGTGGGGGTCTGTGTGGGAGTGACAAGTCGATAGTCGACAGGACACTGAAACACAGTCGTTGCGAATGAGGTTATTTGGAAAAAGACATTATTCTGTTTCCCGCATTAACATATGTTTGTATTGTGTTTGTATGGTATAATAAAAGTGATTATTTCCAGTTAAAATCCATATTAGCGTTTTCTGTCATGTAATTACCCCTATAATGGCACTATGATGCTGTTTGTGGACTGGTTCAGGTGTTCCTATGCACATACCTTTAAAGATGAGTGGCTTTTCATGACAACTACTGATCTGAAGTTCTTGTTGACCATCTGGGGCAATGCTTATGATCATCACTGGCATGTAGATTTCTTTTGTTAGCCTGAGTAGCTTTTTCTAATTTGGAAAAAGCTTCACAGTTTAACTGGTCATCTAGGTTGATGGCTGGATCTTGCCTAATTGATGATGGTGGATTATTGTCTTTAACAGCAAACAGCTGCCTAGAGCATTCTTTGTTATGTATGCTTGCTGGAACAACTCTATAAATTTAGGGCTCTGATCTACCACAGTCTGTGACTGCTTGTGATGCCTGCAAGAAACTCCATCCGAGAATAACATTATGACTATATTTTGTTAAAACATCAAATTCGAAGGGCTGTGCTTGGTCATTGATAATTATTCTTGCAACACATGAGCCTGTTGGTGGGACCTACTGCCTCATTTGTGACTTTCAGCCCAAACACTTTTATATCATGAAACATAATCATCTTTAGATGGCGATGATAAGCATTCGACATTACAGAAAAGGAAGCTCTCGAATTGACTAGTGCCCGGACAAGTTGGTCGTCGATGATGGCACCACTGAGATTTCCTGTCATCTTGGTAACTCTTGTTCATGGATAGTTTTCATCTTTGGTGGACTTAACCTTTGTAGATGATACCTTCACTTACTTTTCATGTACTTGGCAAATGGGTAAGTGGCTGGTACTATTGCAAGGCAGTGAAGAATCCCTCAACATGTTGGCAAGTGACCTTGCCCAGGGAGCAGCGATGGGCTTCATTCCAGAGGTTGACTATAATAATTTGCAGTAGATTGGTGTGAATAGAGCATGACGTGGCAGGATAGTAGTTACCAAACACTTGTCTTGTTTTTCTGCAGTACAGAGTGTGTCTGGAGTCCACAGTGTAAACATACTCTCATGTTGTCCTCCATCCTCCAAATTTCTGTTCTTCTGTTGGGCATTATACTTAGTGGAACAGTTGGTTGTACCTGCATTGGCTAGATGCTGGGTTTGTAGCTTGACAGTTACAGTACAAGTTTGAGTTGGCGGAGTCCATTCTGCATGGCATGCTTGACTGGTGACAGACCATCGATACACCTCTTTGTCATTATTCTCTGTTACCTCATGATGTACAGGGTTGACATTCATGGCTGCTGTCTCTTGCTTATTCTTGCAGTTCAGGCTGCCATAAAATGTTGTATCTCATCTCTTACTGTCTGGCTTATGAGATAGGCAATTTTGTGGTGACCGTCCTCAATGACCTTAGGTAAAACATTGGGGAGTCTGTCATATACCTTTGATCTGACATTTTTTTTGGTACATGAATTGCTCTGTTGTTTTGTCACCATTTACTGGAAGAGCTTATAGCATGTATCCTATGACACCTTTCAGCAAGTATGAGATTTAATTCACTTCTGTCATATTGGGGTGCACACTGCAGCATAGGACAAAAACATTCTCTATGTAAAATTGTAATTTTACTTGACACTGGATCCTATTACTCAAACATTCTTCTGCTAAATGGATTTGCTGCTGATTGTCACCAGATGTTTTCTTTAGTTTGGCCTGGAATTTGTCCCAGCTATTTAGCTTCTCTTCTTTGTTCTTAAACCACTGCCACATTTATCAAACACATCACGTCATCTCACTTGTTGTATTTAGCAACTCGGTCAAAAATAAACAAACGTTGTCTGAACAGGGCATGAAGGTCCAACGGTACTGACTGGCCACTGTGTCATCCTCAGCTCTTGGGCTTCAACGGATGCAGATATGGAAGGGCATTTGATCAGCACACCGCTCCCCCAGCAGTTACCGTTTTTGTGACTGGTGCTGCTACTTCTCAATCAAGTAGCTTCTCAATTGGCCTCACAAGGGTTGAGTGCACTCTGCTCACCAACAGCAGTTGGTAGACCCGGATGGTGACTTATCCAAGTGCTACCCAAAGCCACTGGCTGAATTAGCCAGCGTCTTCAGAAAACACTGATGGATGGCTGATGTGCAGCTGACTTACTGCTGTGTTGGCGTCCATTGGTCTCCTGAACGACCTTAGGGATGTTGTACTGCTTAATTTCCAGTTCCTGTCCGTGAAGCTAATGGCTTTTACATTGCCTAATTGGCGCCATAGTGGTGTAGATGTTCTGAAGTACCCAACATCTTCACCAGATAATGCCACATGATAATCAAAATCAAATCCAAATCTGAAAGTGAGGTTGTCAGTGAAGTACAACACTTAACATCAAAAGCATGTTTGTTATTGACACTAGTGCACAGACAGAACAGAATTGAACTTCTGGACAGAGAGTGCTGCTATTTATATAGACATTGAATATTCCAGAATATGCAAATGTTACAAAAATAAGAAATTTCAAGAACCTCCCAGAAATGATAAATACTTAGCAACAGAGAAAAGAATGAAATGATGTAATGACCATATGGCATTGCTGGCCGGAAGTTCGGCCACTGAGTACGAGTCTTATTTCAGTTGACGCCACATTGGATGACCCACAAGCCGGTGATGAGAATGAAATGGTGATGAGGACAACACAATATCCAGTCCATGAGCGGAGAAAATCTCCAACCCGGCCGGGAATCATACCCGGGCCCACTGCATGGGAGGCAGGCACGTTACCATGCAGCTAAACAGGCAGACTTAGCATCAGATATTTGCTGATAGCATCAGATATTTGCTGATGTTTGAATTTGACCCAGCAACCTGCAGCATGGCAGCCAGCAGCACTAACTGCTGCAGTACAGTACAGCTTACAGCAATAGGTCAGTGATACATCTTTCATTAGGAGAGTGTGAAGTTCAGTATTGAAGGAGAAGTCATACAAGAAGATTCCATGTCGTGAAAACAGTTTGCAACAGCCTTACTACATCTTTACCTACTTATATATTCTGCAAACCACTGTACTGTCAGTTCAGCATGCTAAAATTATTGATTTTTTTCTGTTTCATTCATGTATTTATTGAGAGAAAAATTACTGTTTATGTGCCTTTGTATGTGCTTTAATGTCTCTTATCTTATGCTTATGACTGCTGCGTGAGATATATGATGGTGGCAAGATGAGGACTAAACAGTCTTCTATGGATCTACATCTACATCTTCATGTACATGGATACTCTGGCAGAGGGTTCATCAAACCACCTTCATAATAATTCTCTATTATTCCAATCTTCTACAGCACGCGGAAAAAACGAAAACCTATATCTTTCCATGCAAGCTCTAATTTGTCTTACTTTATTATGATGATCATTTCTCCCTACGTAGGCCGGTGTCAAAAACATATTTTTGCATTGGGAGGAGGAAGCTGGAGATTGCAATTTCTTGAGAAGATTCTGCCACAATGAAAAACACGTCTGTTTTAATGATGTCCACCGAAATCCTGTATCATGTCTGTGACACTCTCTCCCCTGTTTCACGATAATACAGAATGTGCTTCCCTTCTTTGAACTGTATCGAAGTACTCCGTCAATCCTATCTGGCAAGTATCCCACACCATTCTAACAGAGGACAGACAGTCATAGTGTAGGCAGTCTCTTTAGTAGATCTGTTACACTTTCTAGGTGTCATGCCAATAAAACACAGTCCCTGGTGAGCCTTCCCCACAACATTTTCTATGTGTTCCTTCCAGTTTAAGTTGTTTGTAAATGTAATTCCTAGGTATTTAGTTGAATTTAAGGCCTTTAGATTTTGCTGATTTATTGTGTAACCAATGTGTAACAGATTCCTTTTAGCACTGGTGTGGATGATCTTTAGAGTCAATTGCCAATTTTTGCAACATACAGATATCTTTTCTAAATTGTTTTGCAATTTGTTTTTATCGTCTGATAACTTTACTAGTCAATAAACAACAGTGTCATCTGCAAACAACCTAAGACGGCTGCTCAGATTGTGTCCTAAATTGTTCATGTAGATAAGGAACAGCAAAGGGCGTATAGCACTACCGTGGGGAATGCCAGAAATCACTTCTGTTTTTCTCAATGACTTTCCATGAATTACTATGAACTGTGACCTCTGTGACGGTAAATCACGAATCCAGTCACACGGCTGAGATGATATTCCAGAAGCAGGCAGTTTCACTACAAACCACATCTGAGGTACAGTCTACATGATTGTTAAGTATGGAGTTATTGTATCAGCATACTCTGAAAGGAACCTAAGTGGTATATAGTCTGGACTGGAAGACTTGCTTCTGTTAAGTGATTTAAGTTGCTTCACTACTTCGAGGTTATCTACTTTTATGTTACCTATGCTGGCATCGAGTTCTGGAATACTTACCTCGTCTTCTTTGGTGAAGGAATTTCAGAAGGCTGTGTTTAATGTTTCAAGACAAAGTTTAGTTGCGGAAACTATTATATGCATCTCACATTGAAGTCCACCTTAAATTTTGAGCTTCTGTAAAAGATCACCAATCTTTGAGATTTTGCGTGTGTTTAAATGTGACATGTTTCTTACATTGTTTCTGCAACAGTATTCTGACCCATTTTGTATACCAAGGAGAATCAGCTCAGTCATTTGTTAATTTATTTGGTATAAATCTCTTAATTGCTGCCAACACTATTTCTTTGAATTTGAGCCCCATCTGGTCTACACTTACGTTGTTAATTTGGAAAGAGTGGACATTGTCTCTCAGCAAGACATCAAGTGAATTTTTATTTGCTTTTTTTAATAGGTATATTTTTCGTTTATTTTTGGAACATTTGGGGATTGCAGTATTCAGTCTCACTATGACAACCCTGTGTTCATGAATCCCTGTATCCATTTTAATACTTGTTATTAGCTCAGGATTATTTGTTGTCAATAGTTCAAATGTGTTTCCACACTGTTTACTGTTCACGTGGGCTCGTGATCTAACAGCTCAAAATAATTTTTACAGAATGTGTTAAGCACAATTTCAGGTGATGCTTTATGCATACCTGTGGATTAAAACGTATTTTTGCCGTAAGCATCTATTTTTGCCAACATATTGAGGGTAAATTAAAGTTACCACCAACTATAATTGTATGAGTTGGGTACATGTTTGAAGTCAAACTCAAGTTTTATTTGAACCTTTCAGAAATTGTATCATCTTAATTGGGAGGTCAATAAAAGGATCCAATTATTATTATATTCCAGCTGCAAAGAATGACATGTGCCCATACTAACTCACAGGAACTATCTACTTCAATTTTGCCACAACATAAACTACTTCTAACAGCAACAAATAACCACCACCATCTGTGTTTATCGTATCCTTTCGGAACACCGTTAGGTTCTTCGAAAAATTTTCATGTGAACTTTCTCTGGCTTTAGCTAGCTTTCAGTGCCTATAACAATATGAGCATCAGTGCTTTCTATTAGCACTCAGAGCTCTGGCACTTTACCAATAAGGCTACGACAATTTACAGCTGTCATACTGATGGTTCCTGTGTCTACATTTTTCCTGTGTTTCGCCTGCATCCTTTGAGACTGAAGCCCTTTTTGCGTTTTTCTGAGTTAAACCGCCCAGTCCATGCCACACAGCCCCTGCTACCCAAGTAGCTGCCTCCTGTGCATAGTGAGCTCCTGATCTATTCACCGGAACGCAAAACCAAAAGACTCTATGACGCAAGTCAAAGAATCTGCAGCCTATGTGGTCATAGATCTGTCTGAGCCTCTGATTCTGATCCTCCACTCGGCTCTGTAACAGAGGTCTGCAATCGGTCCTGTCAGCTGTGCTGCAGATGGTGAGCTCTGCATTCATCTCGCAAGGAAGACTGGCAGCCTTTACCACTTCTGTTAGCCACTTGAAACCAGAGGGAATCTTTTACGATCCAAAGGGACACACATAATTTGTTCTGACATGAGCAACCACCTACAGTTGGCTGCACCCTGTGCTCTTCGTGGCATATGGAAGGACCCGTTCCACATCTAGAATGACTCCACCAAATATGCACACGGAGTGCGCATTGGCTTTCTTCCGCTTCTTGGCAGCCATGTCCCTAAGGGGCCCCATAACACGGCTAACATTGGAGTTCTCAACTACAATAATCCCACCCTCACTGATTGCCCTGATATTGCAGGCTGAGAGGTTTCCTCTGAAACAGGACAGGTGACTGCATCTGGCTGAGTGAAAGTGCCAGCCACAGACAGCACCTGGAACCTGGGGAGGCCTTGTGTGCGGCTCCCTGGGAAGTCGTTCACTGCCTGCCGCGCCCCGAGGTGACCTCCCAGTCAACCATGGGTGAGGCGTCAACCTCAGTGTGAACAGTACAGGGCTAGTAACCAGTGAGGACCGATCTTAGGACTCAGATGTGCTGGACATCATTGGATCCTCACAGCTGGCACACAACAATGATGCCCATCCGATGCTGCTTGAAGCTGTGTAACCAAAGCCATCACAGCCTGGAGCTGAGAGCGAAGTGCCACCAACTCGGCTCACATCTGCACATAACAATCACAGTCCCTATCCATACTAAGGATCGTGGAAAACTACATTGCTCAGACAAACTGACTATCAACCCATGCTGGGAACTCTACTGTAGAACTTGACAAAATCGCAAGAACTGTGTCTCATGCAAAGTTTCAAAAATTGAATTACCGAAGCACTTGGGTGAGACTTAATAATTTGCTTCTGATTTGGAACTTGTAATATGTCACAAGATCGGTTTACTTTCCAATGCAAATGGAAACACAGGAACTATGTCTATTACATATTAAATTAACAGTATTATGAAAAGAAAAGTTGCTACTAACCATATAGCACAGATGCAGATTTGCAGATGGGCACAACGAAAAGACTCTCACAAGTATAACTTTCAGCCATCAACATTGTCAACAATAGATGACACACACACACACACACACACACACACACACACACACACACACACACAACTCGCACATGCGATTGCAGTCTCAGGCAACTGAAACCACACTTCAGTTGCCAAAGACTGCAGTCATGTGTGCAAGTTGCATTTGGGGGAGGGGGGGGGGGGCACACTATGCATATTAGAATCTGCTATCCTGTGCATAGAAATGTTTGATTCACATTTCTGGAATTTCGTCGGCATGTCAAACCATCCTGAAGGTAACGACGTAGATGAAGGATAAACCACAATGCTTTTAACTGGAAGGTTATCCATGTTGTTGTTAGGCGGCATGCACTTTCCATGTTGTGGCTGTTGTTTTGCTGCCATGCTAGGAGGTGGTCATGTTGTACTGGTTAAGGTTAGGTGGCTGCCGGCGTGGCTGGGCGTAAATAATTGTTCGGTTTTAATCAAATTTGAAGTAGGTACACTTGTCCACTTGTGGTTGCAAGCATAGTTAATGGGGTCCGTTACACATGCACCAAAAGACACTGGTAAATCAATTGTGGTGGAAACAATGTGAGCTGGCACACAAAGTTCATAAATGATGCCAACAAGCACAAGAAAACTCACAATGAGATAACGACGATGTTGGGGTCACCACTGTGGTTATCATGTAGGATCAGTTGAAGATAACACACAGTAAGTATTGAATATGCATTTATTAATGACTGATACATAACAAACATGGCAGTAGTACAAGTTAAGCTTGGAGAGAGAAGTCTAGAACAAAGCAGGCCAAAGAAGCAAAAGTCACAAAGATAGGGCACTCTGCGCCAGATACACCACAAGCTAAATGGTAGCAGGAAACATTAAAGAGTCCAACAATAACTGAGTAGTATTTATTTAAATACTTGTGTGAATACAGAAAAGCCATCATTATTCATATTTTTCAGTTAGGCAGTCAGCACGACAGACTGTCAATCCTAAGGGCCTGGGTTCGATTCCTGACTGGGTCGGAGATTTTCTCCGCTCAGGGACTGGGTGTTGTGCTATCCTAATCATGATCATTTCATCCCCATTGACGCGCAAGTCACCAAAGTGGCATCAAATTGAAAGACTTGCACGAGGTGAGCGGTCTACCCGACGGGATGCCCTCGTCACACGCCATTATTTATTATTTATAGTTAGATGGTAATAGGAAGCATGACACAGAATGATAACTGAGATGCATGCATGTTTTAATGCATAAAAGCGGATATTATTCCTATTTAAAACTGTGTAATGAATGAAGAAATGACCAGAAAGATTTATTGTAGTAAGAAGAACTGTACTACACAGCTCTTATTGGTTTGCCATCATGTCCATAGTTAATGAAAATGATGAACAGGATATCACTAGATGATTGTATATTTATGCAATCAATTTTGAACCCTTTCTCCAATTTTATAATGAATTACAGATTCAGGCCATTATTAGATCACTGCTTCTATTTAGTGGTAAAATTCTTAAACCATGTGAAGTACAACAGATACGGAGCAAGAATATGCAAAAACTAGTACTGCTGCTAAAGTAAGATCAAATATAATGAAGGCATTGTACTATTAAAATAAATTTTGAAGTTATATGTAACCTTACGTGTGTATGTGTGTGTGTGATGCAAATGCCATCCCACAATCTGTAGATATTTACTGGATGAATAAATAAATAAATATAAAAAGAATGACGACATTGTGTTTTATTTTGTGTGAATTTTTATTTTATTGGTAAAGAAATACATTTCTACATGTTTTGTGATTTGTTTAAGGATTACGATAACATTTACATGAAATATTTACTTTCAGGCAAGATGTCCGTCAGAGGTGGACAAGATGATAAAAGCATCACACAGTTTGTGGATTTGGAGACTGTTTTTGATAAGCTCTTACTCCATGCAGATAGTAATAGAAAAGTGCATGTACTTCATTCTAGAAGTATTTTCCATCCAGATTCTCTTTCAAATTATCCAGACATAAAATGCAGACATATGATGCAGTTTTATGAGCAACAAAGTTTGTTATTTGATGCTGAAAATGATGAATGTGCAAACAAAGAGAGCACAATTGGGAAACATACCATGGAAAATGTTAGTGAAACAGACCTTGAAATCACAACTGGAGATATTAGCTTTGAAAGAATTTCAGAACTGGAAAATAGCTACACAGAAGAAAAAGTATCGGATGTTTTGAAAGTTCTTACTGCAGCAGCTACAGAAATTAACACAAAACTTAAAATTATAGAGTGGTTGGTTGAAATATGTTCAACTGGTAAAATGCCTATAAATTTAATCATTACCAATGATTTGTTGCATTACTCACAGAAGTTGCTTTTTGCTTACTCCAATATGCTATTGAACAATAAGAAAGTAGTTAAAAACATAGAAACTGCTGAGCTGACATTGATGGTGCCACTTCTGATGCTTCTTAAGTTTTCACAGAATATGACAGTTGAAAATATTCGTTCAGCATATATTTATAGGTCTTACGTTATGTTGGAACTTATGCAGGCAATCACTCATTGCTTTCATAGTGCTGCTGAAATGGGCAATGGAATACATAACTATACCAGTGGAAAAATAGTTATCAGTGCAGCTAATAAGATGGCCCATAAAGACACAGTAAATGCATTTGGAAATTGTTATGGGTTCTTCATACAAAGTAAAAAATTTCACATAACTGGATACAAAGTAATTTTGTTTGATACTTTGAATAACTCGTGCAGTTCAAGAGATGTTAGTGAACATTTATTAAGAGTGAAGATGGATGTCATGTCCTCTGTTAAAGCAAATAGTGGCTGCAGTTTTAGTTATGAAGATGCAGAATGGATTACTTTAGTAGTGGCGAGGTTGCTTCCACTTAATTACATGCTGGGCTACACAGAACTGATGTGGAAGGAGCATCTCTTGCATATGAGTGGACAGATACATATTTTTCTTACAGAAAGTCACCAGCATGAAAGCATGCAGCAAAAGATGTGTGAAGAAGGTGATGTGGTTGGCTTCAGAAGTGTGGTGAGTAATATTGAATTATGCATGCAGAAACATTATATTTCAGGAAAAACAGTTAATTTGTTTTTGTTTTATACCTATTTTTAACTGGAGTTTCAGTAGCTCTTCGTTTACATGATAGGTGACACATATGCTGACAGAATTTCAATTCAACATTTTTGTCAACACGCAACAGTAGTGGGGTTATATGTGTAATATTAATGTGTATTTTTAAAAATACAATAATACACACATTTTAGAACCATTAAATTATTTATGTAAAACCATATAATACAAAAATAACGTAGTCTGTAATACATTAAAAATATGCGATTTAGCTATTCAGGGGATACTTCGCAATGTAGAAGTGGGTGTGACACAGCTTACCACCAAGGCTGCACAATGCCGATGTCTGAACTTGTGAATGAAATAACAAATTACATTTTGTGGCACTTCCAACCAGAGATAAATATTGATATTTAAAGGTGTGTGTGTGTGTGTGTGTGTGTGTGTGTGTGTGTGTGTGTGTGTGAATCCGCGCACGCACGCGCGCGTGTGCCATTTGCTTGACAACTAGGGTATTTGGAAATTCCCATTACAAATTTCTAGGGAGTGAATTCATAATATTTTGAATAGGAACCATGTCCAGAAAAGTACTATTTTCCATTCTAAGACAGTTTCAATTCAGATATTTAACTCGTCCACTTCTGCATGAGGAATTGAATTAGGCATGATGCAGTTCAATTGTTTGTCAACAATTCAAAAATAAAAGTAATGAAACACCCATTTATCACTTAAGCATATTTCTCTGTGTTAATGCTTAACATTATGTGTTTACATTATTCCAAAACAAAAAAAGAACCCAGCACACTGTACATCCAGAACATTACAACGCAGCTCGATGTGGTGGCCACCAATGTTATTACAAACATTGCACATATGAAGCATGTTCTGGTTCACACCTTTCACCATATCGTCTGCTGAGATGTCTCTGAGCTACACCTGAGAAGTGAAGTGGAGCACCAGCATGCTGAAACCACATTTCCTGATAGACACTCAGGGGCAGTTCATGCTGACCTTTGTATTGCATACCAGGACAAGCAACTCCGAGACTCCTCTTTCTCTCGGCAGACATGGATGCATTATATATCTGAATTGAATTGAAACTGTCTTAGAAATGAAATGGTACTTTTCCAGACATGGGTTCCTATTCTGCTGCTGGTGCCATTGTCTTCAGTGCATAGACTGTTTTGATGCAGCTTTCAATGCTAGTCCATCCTGTGCAGATCTCTTTCGTTGTACATAACTAATTCAACATAATTTACAATTAAACTGCTTGGTGTACTCAAGCTATGTTCTCACTTTTTTTTTACCAACCCCAACTCCCCACTGTCCCCACCACACCTCCATCCATTATCAAATTAACTATTCTTTGGCACCTCTGGATGCATCATATCAACAAATTACTTCTTTTATTCAAACTGTACCATAAATTTCTTTTTTCCCCAATTGAGTTTAATAGATTTTCATTAGTTATTCAATGCACCCAACTTATTCTCAACATTGTGTTTCGTAGTGCTAGATTTCAAAAGGTAGTTTGCTGTCTTGTGTATGGTTTATCAGCCATGTTTCATTTCCATATAAGCTACAATCCTTACAGATAGTTTCAGAAAAGGATTCCTAAGACTAAAATTTATATTCCTTGTAAATATATCTGTCTCTTGCATGAAAATTTTTCTTGTTGTTGCCAGACTGCATTTTATGTCCTCTTTACTACAATTATCATCAGTAATTTTGCTACTGCTTTTGGCATCTCATTTTTTAATCCAATTCCCTCGACAACATCTGCTTTAATTCAACTGCACTGCATTACCTAAATTCACTTTTGTTGGTGTTAATTTTATAACCTCTTTTCAAGGCTCTAACATTTCTGCAGTCTGGCAACAACAAGAAAAATTTTCATGCAAGAGACAGATATATTTACAAGGAATATAAATTTTAGTCTTAGGAATCCTTTTCTGAAACTATCTGTAAGGATTGTAGCTTATATGGAAATGAAACATCTTCATCTTAAAGTGATTTACTTTTTATTTCATACAGGGTGACAATTATTGAACTACATGAGAAAAAATGTAAATTAGTTACAAACTACAGCATGCACACACTTTATTCAACATGTAAATGTCACCACAGATATTCTGTATTGGCTTATGATATGTTCGATATGCCTGCCATCATTAGTGATGATGTGGCACAGACAAATAGTGAAATTCTGCATGACCCGCTGAAGTGTCAGAACATTGATGCTGTCGATGACTTCCTGAATGGCTGTTTTCAGCTCAGCAATGGTTTTGGGGCTATTTCTGTATACCTTGTCTTTTTTCATATGTTCAGATCCAGAGAATATAGTGGCCAATTGAGGCCTCTGGGTACACCATAGCCAGATGTGGTCCCCAAAGTGCTCCTCCAGGACATCAAATGCTCTCTCCTGCTTCAATAGGTTCAAGCTCCATCTTGCATGAACCACATCTTGTCGAAATCAGCGTCACTTTGGATAAGGGGGATAAAATCATTTTCTAAAACCTCATGTACTGTTTGGTAGTCACTGTGCCATCAAGGAATATCACACCGATTATTCTGTGACTAGACATTGCATAGCACACAGTCATCCGCTGAGGGTAAAGAGACTTCTTGGTCGCAAAATGCGAATTCTCAGTCCCCAAAAAGTGCTAATTTTTCTTATTGATGAACCTATCCAAATGAAAGTGGGTTTCGTCGCTAAACCGAACCGTATTCATATCAAAGTCCTGTTCGTCAATTCTGTGGACAATAGTGTTGGGGAAACTCAACCGTTGTTCCATGGCCGTGAGGTTTAATGGCTGATGGGTTTGAATTTTGAATGGGAAGAGATGCAGGTCTTCAACAATAATTTGTCGCAGCGTCTCCCAGTTGATTCCCACCTGTTGTGCAGCTCATCTGATCGGTTTGAAACACAGCATGTATCGTCTCAATGTTTTCAGGTGTTTTCACCCTTTTTTGACAACTGACGTTGCCAACACTGTCATCCCGAACACTACATGTTCTCTCAAACTTGTGAATCGAATTCTTGATTTTTAGCACATTTGGATCGGTTGTCTTCAGCTTGAACTCAGTCACAAACTTCCTTTGAGCTGCAGCTGGGCTGTTATTATTAGCATAGTAGGACTTCGTAAGCGCTATATGCTCAGGCATGCAGTACAGTGACATTTTCATGTGCAAGTGACCAACCACAACAAAGTGTGTATGCATGGGCATACTAATCCCCATCATACCCCAGGCCTACTGTGCAGTTTGAATGTCCTAACACAAACCGTTCAGAAGATATGATGATTTCATTTAATATAGTTCAATAATTATTACCCTGTATTTGTCCTTGGTTTTGGTTTACTGCTTGATCTGTGTAAAGAGTGGGTAAAATGGGGATTGTCTGTGACACTGTCTCACTTCCTTATTGACTATGCTCCCTTTTTACTCCTTTGACTCTTTATAATTGAAATCTGGTTTCTCTGCAAATCATAGGAAAAACTTTTGATTCCTGTATTTTATCCTGACATCTTCAGAGTTTGGAGAGTGTACTCAACATTGTTAGACGCTTTTTCTAGATTTATAGATGTGGATTTGCCTTTCTTCAATCTATTTTGTAAGATAAGTCTTAGGGTCATTTTTGCCTCACATGTTCCTACAGTTCTCTGGAGCTAAAATTCGTCTTCTCTCAGTTCAATTTCTACCATTCATTCCATTCTTCTGAAGATACTGCAGGTTAGTACTTTGCAGCTATGACTTACTAAACTGACTGGTACTAATGCAGTTGTCTTTTTTTTGGAATTGGGATTATTACATTTTTCGTAAAGACTGAGAATATTTTGTCCATTTCATGTATCTGGAGTATTAGTGGAACTGTTTTGTAATGATTGGTTCTTCTAAGGATCTCAGTAATTATGAAGAAATATTATCTAGTCCAGGTGCCTTCTTTTGACTTACGTTTTCTTCTTGCAGTAATTTATCCCCCCATCTCATCTTCATCCAATCCCTCTTCCCTTTCCACAATTCTGTATTCAAGTTTCTATCCTTTATATAGGCTTTCTATATATTCCTTCCATGTTGCATCCTCCCTTTATTGCTTATTTCTGGCTTGCCATCTGAACTGTCGATGTTCATGCAGCTGCTTCTCTCCTCGCCAAACGTTTCTTTCATTTCCCTCTAAGCAGCATTTATATTTCAAGTAGTCATACACGTTCCTATAGCTTTGAATTTTTCCTGTAGTCCTTCCTAGCACCTAGTGCCTTGTCTTTGTACCAAGTTGTTCTTCAGCTCTCTTCACTACTTCATTTCTCAATGTGATCAATTCATCTTATATTTATTTAATTTATTTCATTATTTTGTCTCTCAAAATTTCCATTCATCTTCTGCCGTGTTTTTTTTTTCTTTTTTTTTCCCCATCTGTTTCAATTAGTCATGACCAATGCTTGCTTTAAATCATGGCAACCTCTTATCATTTCAACATACCCAGGTCTCATCTCCTTAATTGCTATATTTCCACAATTGCCTCAGCTTTAATCTGCATTTCACAACTAAAAAAAATTTGCTTGAAATCTACATCTACTCCTAAAAATGTTTTGCATTTTAAAATCTGGATTCTTACTCTCTGTTTTACCATTATATAATCTGTATGTTACAACAGCTCTTTGATTTTTCTGAATTTGGGCTAAGAGTAAATTTAAAAGAAAAGTCTTACCTGTAAAAAGAAAAAAACCATCTTGATCACTCTCAATTTCTTGCGTAAGATTGCTGAAAACAGTTGTCTGTTCTGGATTCAATTGCAGAATGTATTCATTGAGTGGCTGTTGCAATGAAATAGTGCCCTAACTCATTTCTTGTAGGAAATCACTACTAACTTCCTCAGTTCTAATTGTTGTATTCAAACCGAAGTCAGATAAATATTTCCCAGTTTTCATCATTACATAATTTTCCACCTACCTGAGGGCTTCATTGCAGATAAAATCATTGTTTGTAGCGGCAGGGCCTTTAAATCTTTGCAACATATGTTCTGCCATGTCATTTTTGTATTTACCCCACATTTGTTGGACACTTGAAAGCCAACAGGTTGCTATTAATATTGCAAAAAGCTCTGCACTTTGGCTGCTGATCTGCATTGTACGGCCTCCTTCAGAGTTCATCCCAATGATTATTATTTTGTAATAACCCTTTTGCCTCACATGCCTCACTGAATGTTAACAATTACTGACCATCGTGTTTTTTAAGATCTTTGAAAGAGGTTGGTCCTTGTACATCATTCCCAAGCAAAAGCATTCATGTTGCTTACATGCACCACAAAGAGTCTACCTGTGTAAAACGTCTGAATTTAACACCAAGCCAGTTGGGAATAGGGATTCCTTGAACTGAAACACTTTCATTCTTTTCTTGTTGTAGTTTTAGGTGTAACATCTTTGCACCTCAGTAAATAGGAAAGTTTTTGTGAAATTCTCTCTTTCACGAAGACTAAAAAAAAAAAAAAATGCAGTCAATATTGATTTTAGCAGGCTTAATATTTGCTGAAGAAACAACTTTTCATGAAAATACACCCATTCACTGTTCTCTAAATTAACACTGAGATGTGTCACAAATGGATGTCGTAATGGATCTGGGAGATGTGTTATTTCCTACCGGATTTGTCGATACCAAATTGTAAATGTTTTCTTACATTTTTTTTTGTCAGAATTTTTTTATTATAATTTGCCTTATTATATGTTAATTTACTTATATTTTTGTGAGTGAAAGCATATTGATTACTATTAGTAAATGTGTCGAAGAATAGCAAAGAGACTGATTACAAGTGGAAGCTTGTGTGTTGTGTAAAATGTCTTTGACACTGGAGTTGTCTTTGACTATAGTCAGTCGGCAGTTAACTCTTGGTGTGTGTTGACGGTAGAAGAATGTGCAGGTCGCCGTCATAAATAATTTTGAATTATGTTACTTTTTTTTTTAATATAAACTTTAAGAAGAAACTACATTCGAAGAAATGGTATTTGAAGCACCAAAAATGAGGCAAACACATTGAACCAGGTCATTTCTGCAGCCGACAAAGATGCATTGTGGAATCATACTTCCACTAGACAACTGAAGCCAAGACCAATATCGCCTTGTAAATCATCCAACGGAAAAGGTACTGTCACGAAATATGCCAAATTTAAGTAAATAAAAAATAGTCAGCATATTTCAACTTTGTGTCTCAGTCGGGAGACCATATTTCAATGTCTTTCATGTTGCAGAAAACCTAAAATGCACCCTACAGTTCCATTGCCACTTCATAACGGCCAGACTAATGTGTGAAATTCATCTGTGAGATTTGTGAGATATTTGTTTCTGAAATTGAAAATAGCTTGATCACTGCCTTTGTTAATGTATTTACAGATTTATTTTGTAGCATGAATTGAACTGTTAGCATCCAAGTTGGACCACCCACCTCTTACTGACATTAACATAACTGCTGTTTGAAAGCTTTAGTATTGCCATCCGGTCTTCGTCTTGCGGTGGTCTTTGTTGGTCCAAGGGATATCCGATTTTGTTGTATATGGTCTCTTTGTGATTCCTACATGTGAACTTTTTTGTGCATTGTCTGTCTTTCAAGCAAGGAGATGGAGGACTGTTAGAGCCACACAGAATATGGATCATATTCTTTTACAATAATGTCATGCAGTATCTTCCCATGGCAGAATTTCTGCACTGATGATGATAACAGTTTCATAAGGGCTCAATTTCTCTTATAACCAAGGAAAATATGTATATATGGTAAGCTCCTCTTTTGCCATTTAATGGAATATTTTAAAACATTGCATTTCTCTGTAATATTTTTCTCTTATGGTTGACAATACCTTCTGTACTTTTAATCAAAAATCTCTAGCAACTATATTATGTATATCAGTAGCAGCCTGCTCTGGTAATAGTTCATTGACTGTTTCTTTCCATGCTGCTGGGTTACAAGTGAGGATTATAAATCCATCAGGACAAGAATATGTGCGCACATAGGCGAAAGTATCTTGAGTATACTTATGCAGTTAGCACGGACTATTCACAAACAAAGAGAGTAGAATTACCATCTTGCCCATTTTATTAGGATATAAATTTGCCATAGTATCTTTAAGATGAATATAATCTTGTGCTCTCAACATAGCTTGATTTAATGATATGTATCACAGTTGTTCATTTTCTACCTTCATATATATACTGTCATAAAACTGATAGGCCTGTCTCTTGCATTGCGATATATCAAAATCATTTTCTCATGTCATCATATGACACATTTCTGTTTGGCAAGGAGAAGTTGATTACAGGGCTTAATTGTGGTATTTGAAAATATAACTTCTTTGTGCCTTGCTAAAAATTAATAGATACTGCAGTGCATCATAATATTTATGGGTATCAGACACTTTGGTTCATCTGTCATGATGGACATACGACTTGTGAAGTGTTTGCCTGTACCCAAGGCTGCTACTTCATTTATCAACAATGTGTTATATCATTTCTTGTGTTCCTTACTTGGTGTTCTGTGTGGGTGAACCACTGATTTGTAATCATCTTGTGGCATTTTCTCTAAAGCAGTTATAAAAGTGGTTATTAGATGGTTATGTTCATGCAAAATTCTCTGAATATTGAAAAACAATTTTCCATGCCTTGGATGTTATTACACCTAGAGTCTGTTTCACTGATTTCATCCACCTGTATGAACTTAAGCTACAGATTATTGGTGGAAGCAAATAGCCAATTCTGTGGCAGATTTGACCTTGAATCATAAAAGTAGGTGGAAACCTGGTATTTTAATTTCTATATCAACATTACTGTATCCACATGGGCTGTACTGCTGTGCACAACAGATGCGTATTATGAATGGTTACATTGTAGCTTCACACAGTCTCCATAGTGTTGTGCAGAGCCAAATTTCCCAATAAGTGGCATGCCAAAATCGCACAAACAGAACTGCTGTCACAGGAACTGCTTTCCTGTGCAACATAATGTGCTCCTTGAGTGCTGCACTAGTAATCCTCTGCTGGAGGGTATTTAGGTGACCACTCTACCACACTGCAGGGGGTTGCACACTTGGGGCTTCACATAATCCACATCTGGAGCCCACTGATTGGAGTTGCCTTCACATTTGCTGTGAGCACCTGCCATCATTGCTACACTGGGCTTCCCTCACCGTCATTCTCGGGGCTCACCCTTATCTGGTTGGGTCCTATCGTCAGTTGTTCTCACCGTCCTTCTTCTCTTGTGACTACTATGACTTTGCCATTGTTTGTGCATTCCAGGCAGTGTCAAAAAGTGACAAGCTAGCCACTGGAGAGGATGCTCCCGGACACGCCGATCTAGGTCTCCATCACCATTTAGAAGCTCCAGCCAATCACCTAGCTGCTGCAATCTGGAAAACTAAAGGGTGCGACCGTCCTTGGAGGTGTGGCCGCCGAAGAGAAAAATCCTCCGCCTTCAATCACTACAAAAATGACAGGAAACTACATTGGTATTCTCCTGGGTGACCCACCAGCCCAAGCTCTTCTGGACTCTGGAGCATCATATTCAGTCAGTTTGGAGAAGTACCATCACCAGTTGGAGAAAAGCGTATTCGTCAACAACAAATCTCTGCTGAAGGTGGATAATGAGATATATGTAAAACCCACAGGAAGATGTACATTTCGTATGGGTATAAGTGGCTATACACAGCCCTTAGAATTCATTGTCTTACAAGAGTGTAGTCATGACGGCATTCTCAGATGGGACTTTTTGAAAGCTTCTCAAGCAATTATAGATTATGGTCGCTCGAACAGTATGCTACATGAGATAAGATACGGTGGACAGGAAGATGCGCATCCGTGTGTGCTGGATGAAGTTATCATTCCTGCAGTCAGCACTAGAAAGGTAACCGTCATGTGTCATGCCATGCATCAACCCATGTATCTTGTAGTGGAATGTAAGAGAAGCATACCACTGAAGAATAACTTGGTCATCCTAGCCTCTGTTGTCTCATTTAAGAATGAATTGTGAATAGTTAACTTGTCACTGAGAACTGCAGATCCTTCCAAGGTGCATGTGCGTAGCAAACGCTGAGCTGTTAATTGAAGAACAGCTGAGTGTCATAGAAACCTCCCATGCCAAGTCTGTGGGCAAAATTAGCGCTACCACTACAAGACAAGATCTTCTAGCTCGACTTTCACCAGATCTCACTAAGGAAAAACAGAAGGAGCTACTTGCCATTCTTCAAGAGTTCTCTGAATGCTTCAATCCACAGGTGATGAGCAAATTGGACAAATCAACAGTGAAGCACCAGATTAGCACCGTAGACCATCAACCAATAAGCCAAAGAGCATACGTGTGCCAGCAACGGAACGTTGAATAATTTGTGATGAGATAGTGAAAATGATGAAGAATGACATAATTCAGCCTTCACAGAGCCCATGGCCATCACCAGTGGTCTTCGTCAGGAGGAAGGATGGCATTTGGCGCTTTTGTGTTGATTACAGGAAGCTTAATAAGGTAACTAAAAAGGATGTTTATCCTCGTCCAAAATTGACAATACACTAGATTGTCTGAAGGGGGCTAAGTTTCTCTCAACCATGGACATGTACACGGGATACTGGCAAATCGAAGTAGATGAGGCTGATCATGAGAAAACTGCATTCATCACCCCTGATGGCCTTTATGAGTTTAAGGTAATACCGTTCAGTTTGTGTAATGCACCAGCAACTTTTGAACGGATGGTGGATAATATTCTAAGGCACCTGAAGTGGACGACGTGTCTTTGTTATTTAGATGACATTATAGTGTTCTCAGAGACATTTGATGAACATATAAAAAGACTGACGGCCGTTCTTAAGTGTCTCCAACAAGGCAGACTGAAACTTAATCCAAGAAAGTGTCTCTTTGAAGCAAAAGAAATCAAAATACTTGGACACCTTGTGTCAAATGAAGGTGTGTGGCCAGACCCAGAATAGGTGAGATCTATAACGGAATTTCCTATTCCTAAAAGTATTAGAGATATGAGAAGCTTCCTCAGATTATGTTTTTAATACTGTCATTTTATCAAAGACTTTTTATAAAGCCAAGCCACTCCAAGAATTGTTAAAAGCTGATGAGAGAGCACCCACAGAACCACATACAGATGCTAGCGGGTATGGGATCGGTGCTGTTCTGGTGCAAATTTTGGATGGAAAAGAGAAGGGTATAGCCTATGCTTCTAGGACACTTACAAAAGCCAAGAGAAACTACTCAACTACAGAAAGAGAATGTTTTGCTGTGATCTGGGCCATGGGCAAATTTTGACAGCATCTCTATGGAAAGCCATTCACAGTTGTTACAGACCATCATTCACTTTGTTGGTTGACAGATTGTAAGGATCCAACAGGACAACTTGCCAGGTGGGCACACTACGCCTACAAGAGTATGACATTACAATAGTGTAAAATAGCAGAAGAAAGCACCAAGATGCCAACTGTCTCTCAAGAAACCCTGTGCAAGACCATCAAGACTTTGATGAAGATAGTGACTGTCTCATTGCACTCCAGGATCTCTCTGCTGAACAGAAGAAGGATGCCAAGATATCTCAAATTATGCTTGGCTTAAATCAGTCAGAGGATGGGAAATGACAATTTAAGGTAGTTAATGGATTACTTTGCAAGAAAAACTTTGATTTGTTTGGAAAGATGTGGCTATCAGTGATGTGCTTAGATGTTCTACAGAAATTCCATGACACACCTGAGGCCAAACATTTAGGATTTATTAAGATATACGATAGAGAATGAGATTTACACTCTGCAGCAGAGTGTGCGCTGATATGAAACTTCCTGGCAGATTAAAACTGTGTGCCCGACCGAGACTCGAACTCGGGACCTTTGCCTTTCGCGGGCAAGTGCTCTACCAACTGAGCTACCGAAGCACGACTCACGCCCGGTACTCACAGCTTTACTTCTGCCAGTACCTCGTCTCCTACCTTCCAAACTTTACAGAAGCTCTCCTGCGAACCTTGCAGAACTAGCACTCCTGAAAGAAAGGATATTGCGGAGACATGGCTTAGCCACAGCCTGAGGGATGTTTCCAGAATGAGATTTTCACTCTGCAGCGGAGTGTGCGCTGATATGAAACTTCCTGGCAGATTAAAACTGTGTGCCCGACCGAGACTCGAACTCGGGACCTTTGCCTTTCGCGGGCAAGTGCTCTACCAACTGAGCTACCGAAGCATGACTCACGCCCGGTACTCACAGCTTTACTTCTGCCAGGAGTGCTAGTTCTGCAAGGTTCGCAGGAGAGCTTCTGTAAAGTTTGGAAGGTAGGAGACGAGGTACTGGCAGAAGTAAAGCTGTGAGTACCGGGCGTGAGTCGTGCTTCGGTAGCTCAGTTGGTAGAGCACTTGCCCGCGAAAGGCAAAGGTCCCGAGTTCGAGTGTCGGTCGGGCACACAGTTTTAATCTGCCAGGAAGTTTCATATCAGCGCACACTCCGCTGCAGAGTGAAAATCTCATTCTGGAAACATCCCTCAGGCTGTGGCTAAGCCATGTCTCCGCAATATCCTTTCTTTCAGGAGTGCTAGTTCTGCAAGGTTCGCAGGAGAGCTTCTGTAAAGTTTGGAAGGTAGGAGACGAGGTACTGGCAGAAGTAAAGCTGTGAGTACCGGGCGTGAGTCGTGCTTCGGTAGCTCAGTTGGTAGAGCACTTGCCCGCGAAAGGCAAAGGTCCCGAGTTCGAGTGTCGGTCGGGCACACAGTTTTAATCTGCCAGGAAGTTTCATATCAGCGCACACTCCGCTGCAGAGTGAAAATCTCATTCTGGAAACATCCCTCAGGCTGTGGCTAAGCCATGTCTCCGCAATATCCTTTCTTTCAGGAGTGCTAGTTCTGCAAGGTTCGCAGGAGAGCTTCTGTAAAGTTTGGAAGGTAGGAGACGAGGTACTGGCAGAAGTAAAGCTGTGAGTACCGGGCGTGAGTCGTGCTTCGGTAGCTCAGTTAGTAGAGCACTTGCCCGCGAAAGGCAAAGGTCCCGAGTTCGAGTCTCGGTCGGGCACACAGTTTTAATCTGCCAGGAAGTTTCATATCAGCGCACACTCCGCTGCAGAGTGAAAATCTCATTCTGGAAACATCCCTCAGGCTGTGGCTAAGCCATGTCTCCGCAATATCCTTTCTTTCAGGAGTGCTAGTTCTGCAAGGTTCGCAGGAGAGCTTCTGTAAAGTTTGGAAGGTAGGAGACGAGGTACTGGCAGAAGTAAAGCTGTGAGTACCGGGCGTGAGTCGTGCTTCGGTAGCTCAGTTGGTAGAGCACTTGCCCGCGAAAGGCAAAGGTCCCGAGTTCGAGTCTCGGTCGGGCACACAGTTTTAATCTGCCAGGAAGTTTCATATCAGCGCACACTCCACTGCAGAGTGAAAATCTCATTCTGGAAACATCCCTCAGGCTGTGGCTAAGCCATGTCTCCGCAATATCCTTTCTTTCAGGAGTGCTAGTTCTGCAAGGTTCGCAGGAGAGCTTCTGTAAAGTTTGGAAGGTAGGAGACGAGGTACTGGCAGAAGTAAAGCTGTGAGTACCGGGCGTGAGTCGTGCTTCGGTAGCTCAGTTGGTAGAGCACTTGCCCGCGAAAGGCAAAGGTCCCGAGTTCGAGTCTCGGTCGGGCACACAGTTTTAATCTGCCAGGAAGTTTCATATACGATAGAATCCGCAAGAGATTTTTCTGGCCAGGTTTATTTAGGAGTGTCCGTCACTATGTGTCACACTGTCAAGAGTGCCAGAGGAGAAAGAAAGTTCCTCAGAAACCACCGGGCTGACTCATACCAATTCCACCAGCCGAAGTGCCTTTCCAGCGTGTTAGGATTGACCTCCTAGGATGACTTCCAACGTCTGGTAGTGTCAACAGGTGGATTATTGTTTGCACTGATTATCTGACAGGCTATACCATTACAAAAGCCGTGAAAACAGCCAAAGCATCCAAGGTAGCCAGATTCATTGTGGAAGGCATTGTATTAAAACACAGTGCCCCAAGGTCATTAATTAAGGATTGAGGGAAAAATTTTCAATTGAATCTTGTGACAGAGATAAACCTCGGTGCGACTTGACTCATCACATGACGACTGCCTACCATCCGCAAATTAACGGGCTTACTGAACGCCTTAATAAGACCTTGGATGACATGCTATCAGTGTTTGTCAGTGTTGAGCAGAGCAACTGGTATGAGGTGCTACTTTTCATGACGTTTGCCTACAACACCGCCAAACAAGACACCACAGGATTTACACAATTTTTTCTGGTGCATGGGCGTGAGGCAACTACGACGATGGACACTGTGTTCCTATTACATCCTGATGACATGAACAACGACTACATTGGTCAGGTTTTAACCAGAGTTGAGGAAGCTTGGCAGTTATCTTAACTCTGCACGCTGCGGGCTCAAGAAAATGATTACCGAAGGTATGACGCGAGCCACCGCCTTGTTGTGTAGCAGCCTGGTGACCTCGTCTGGATCTTCACTCCTGTTCGGAAGGTTCATCTCTCTGAGAATCTCCTCAGGTGCTACTTTGGACCTTATAAAGTTGTAAGACAGTTGTCTGATGTTACTTATGAATTTACAACAAAAGATCAGAGATACGGTACACATCCTTCAAATGAAGCCCTATAAGGATCCTGAAACACAGGGTAACTTGGAAGTTTCAGTGACAGGTGACAAAGAGCGTAACATCAAAAGAAGTTCTAAGATCACCACCAGGGCGAGAACAAGTCATCAGGAGTCATAGTATGCAGGACCGATGACTTGTTCTCGGTCTAGGAGGATGTAACACTGAGACGCTGTTCTCTTAAGGAGGGAGCAATGTCACAGAAGAAGCTGAGTAGCACCATGGGGTAGTGGTTATGACACCAAACTGTTGCTTAGAGGGTCGTGAGTTCAGAACTTGCCTGGACTGTACAATTTTAATTTCTGTATTCGTTTCAAGTACATTCGAGATGTATCCACAAATGTCAAGAATTATTGTACTGGAACGTTCTGTAGCTGTATATATACTGTATGTGTTCTGGCCAGAAGCAGTTCGCTCTGCGCTCTTGTATGTGCAGATGCTGAACGAACCTTCATTAAGTGAAGTTAGTGTTTGTCATTCATCTAATTACACCTTCTCCTACATGGCAATATTAATAATGCTCAAAACTTCGTACAACATTCTAAGCAGCCTTCATTCTTCCTTGGGGTCCAAGCTACCTCAACATCAAATGTCATCGAAATCAGTTTAGCAGTTTGGTAATGAAAATTTAACAGTTACTTTCACATTTCATAATGTTAGTGTGGAAGTATGGATTAAGTACATTGAGGATTGTATAACCATAGCATTTGTTATGTTGAGTCATATTACATAGAACGTGTCAACCAATAAATGCATTTTCACACATATGATACAGTTCAAAAGTAAAAGGCTTTTTGTAAGAATAAGTATTTTTCCCTAATTCAAATATTATTCTTCAATCAATAAATATCTTGTACTAGACCCTTTCTAAAGTAGCCCATGTTCTACCTAAGGATTTAAGCTATCCCCATACCAAATTTAATTGGAATCCATTCAGCTGTTTAGTCGAGAAAATGTAACAGACAAGAGATGCTTTTGCACTTATAATATTAGTATAGACATTGGTAATAAATATTTTACATTGTTTTGTAAACATAATAACTAAGTTAAAAGTTACATAAAATGGAAAAGACTAGTATCCCATACTTTGTTTTGTTTATTGTTTAGCATTGTTTACAACATTATTAAGATCAAAAACTGACATTTGCTTAATTAATACACAATAATTCAATTTTAACCAAGTTTTATGAACCAGTCTGTGTGGCATAACTTGGCAAACCAAATTTCTGTAAAATAGAATTTATTTCAATATGTTCCCACTGGAATACCATCATGAAACTTGGGAGACACATTAACAAATAGTGTTTGATTGACTTTTTTTTTTCACCAAAAAAACTCCCATTTTTGAAATTTTATAATTGAGAACAATTATTTTGGGAAAGTTTAACTTATTTATGAATATGGTCAAGGAGCACCTGTTTTTAAATCTTATTAGAAACTGAATAGACTGGTACAAATTTCAGGTCTGTAAGTTAGTTTTGGAGATATGGCCGTAGGTAGCAGTCTTGGGAGGGGTGTGAGCCAACAACTTCAGGAGAAATTAGGGACAGAGTACTAGGCCGCAAGTTTTGTGAAACCAAGTGCTAGCCTTAGCCAGGTGACAGAAAACTAAGGTCAGCTATACAAGGACATTGAGAAGGAAGATCAAGTATTTATAGTTGGGAGAGCAGGAAACAGCCTGGCTATGAATGCAAGATATAGTATTAGGAGTGACCTGGATAAAATAGAAGCAGAAACTGGGCACACCAATGCGGGTTTGTGGGGGTCTTCCAGCGCCATGATCAGCCCTGGGTAAACACTGCTGTAAGGCGTGTTAACACTGAGCTGAACGGGATGCTCCAGACACCAGCAAAGTCTCACATGAGTGTTGTTCCAGTTGATGCTATTGGTAGGTGGGGTTACATTACACATGGCCTGCACCTTAATAGGAAGGGGAAAGATAAGTTAGCTTCTCTATTAGCAGATACTGTAAGGGGGCCACAGTCACACAAGGGGTGATCCCTGTGGTTATTGGGACCAGGCAGACAGGTTTTTTAGGTTAAAGCTAAATTCCAGACAGACAACAACCAGGGAAAATAGAAGGAAAGAAACTTCATGCACAGCAAATAGGGATGAAGCTAAGATTGGTATCAACTTACTTCACCAAAATATCAGGGGAATAAAAAATGAAGTAAATGAGCTGATAATGTGTTTAGATGATCACAAAAATAAGAATGAGAGCAATATACTTTGTCTGTCTGAGAACCATGTAACTGTGGGGGTGGAAAATGTCAGTATAAATGGGTATAATTTAGCATCTTACACTTGTAGATCTAGTATGGATAAAGGAGGAGTTGTCATTTTTATAAAACAAGGGTATAAATACAGAACTGTAGAAGTAAGCAAATTTTGTGTTGATCAGTACTTTCAGGTTTGTGCATGTAAACTTCAGCTAGATAATGATGTGTTGATATTAGCACCAGTGTACAGGTCTCCACTAGGAGATTGGGAGCTATTCATAAAAAAGTTTGACTCCTTATTATGCTTTCTGTCAGACAAAAAGAAGAAGTTATTATTCTGTGGTGATTTCACTGTTAACTTTCTAAGCAATTCTGATAGGAAAAGTGAACTATAAGTGTTGTTAACAACATATAACTTAGAATCAGTTATCAATTTCCCTACACATGTAGCTCAGGACAGTAGTACTCTAATAGATAATGTATTTATACAGCAAGAGGATGTAGAACAAACACATGCTTTCCCTGTCGTAAATGGATTACTGACCATGATGCACAACTGATTAACTTACAAAACCTAACAGGGTGTACACTTCAGAAACCACTAAATAAAAGTGTGAGGGTGCCCAACCTGGTGTCTATAGATCACTTCAGAGGAAGTTAAGGAAATGTAAACTGGGAAGATGTATATAATGAGCCAAATGCTAATGATAAATGCAACATATTTCTTGATAAATTTTTATCCCTTTTTGAATATTGTTTTCCAAAGAAAATTACGAAATGTAACACCACAAACTTTTCAAAGAAACCTTGGATTACTACAGTTATCAAAGTGTCTTCAGAAAGAAAAGAAAACTGTATGAGACAGCAAGAACTAGTAAAGATCCAGAACTAGTTTCACACTATAAAAATTATTGTAATGTACTGAGAAAAGCTGTAAGGAAATCAAGAAATATGTATGTTAGGGAAGAAATTAACAACTCCAGCAGTAAAATCAAATCAATATGGAATGTTGTTAGAAGGGAGACAGGAAAAGTAACCACTGGGGTAGGTAGTATTACTGTTAAAGAGAACAAGACCATCTTAACCAACAGTACACAGGTAGCCAATGTATTTAACAATCAGTTCTTAAGTGTAGGAGAAAAAATTGGTGAGAATAGTTTAAAGAAAAAGCCATGCAGTACATGGAAGAGTCAGTTTTGAAAAATTTTAGTCAGATTAAGTTTCATCTAACAACCTCTTGTGAAATAAGGAAAATTATTAAATCTTTGAAAAATAAATGTTCTGTTGTAGTAGATGAAATATCTAAACAAGTTATTAAAACAGTGTGGAGCAATTACAGCTGATGTTTTGAGTCACATAGGTAATGCATCACTGACTCAGGGTAATTTTCAGACAGGTTAAAATATGCCATTGTCAGGCCTCTCTACAAAAAGGGGGAAACCACAGATGTCAATAATTACCGGCCAGTATCCTTGCTTACAGCATTTTTAAAAATCTTTGAGGAAGTAATGTACTCGAGTGGTTAGCCATCTCAATAGTAATGGGATACTTAGTAAATCACAGTTCGGATTTCAGAAATGCTGTTCCACTGAGACAGCAATATACAATTTCACTGTCCACATAATAGAGCCTTTAAATAGTAAAATGACACCAGCAGGAATATTCTGTGACTTATCCAAAGCATTTGATTGTGTTAACCATGACATTATGTTAGAGAAATTACAATTCTATGGTATAAATGGAACAGCAGATGAGTGGTTTAAGTCATATCTACAGAACAGGAAGCAATAAGTCTCTTTATATGCTTCAAGTGATTCAAAGGAGTTTGCCACTTCATCTAACTGGGATGAAATTACATTAGGTGTTCCACAAGGGTTGATCATGGGTCCCCTCCTGTTCTTGATGTAAGTGAATGACCTCCCTTCTTATGTGAAACAAGATGCAGAACTGACACTGTTTGCTGATGATACAAGCTAATTATTAATCCAGTAAAAGAATGTCCGATAGAAAATGATACAAATTAGGTCTTTGGAAAAGTTATTAATTGGTTTTCTGCAAATGGACTTGCTCTGAACTTTGAAAAAACACAGTACATCCAATTTTCTGGTTCAAAAAGTATAATTCCTTCAATAAACGTAACAGATCAAAAGAAGTCAGTAGCCAGGGTATAGTACACCAAGTTTTCGGGTGTACATATAGATGAGAATCTTAATTGGATAATTCATATTTTGGATCTCCTAAAGTGACTAAGTTCAGCAACTTATGCAATCAGAATAATAGCCCATTTTGAGGCTGTAGAAATTAGTAAGCTAACATACTTTGCATACTTCCACGGAATAATATTCTGGGGCAACTCAACATTTAGACAAAAAGTATTCACTGCTCAAAAGAAAGTAGTTAGAATAATGTGTGGGGTTCATAGTCACACATCTTGTAGGCATCAATTTAAAAAGTTAGGAATTCCTACAACTGCTTCACAGTACATTTACTCAGTAATGAAATTTTTTCTCAACAACATGGACCAGTTTAAAATCAACAGTGACATTCATGATTACAGTACCAGAAAAAAGAAAGACCTACACTATCCTTGGCACAGAAAGGGGTAAAATATGCTGCTATAAAACATTTTGATAATTTACCAGATGAAATAAAATGTCTGACAGACAGCAGTAATAGTTTCAAAAACAAATTGAAATCATACCTCCTTGACAGCTCCTTCTAATAGATGAATTTTTGAATATGAGTAAATAAATCTGGAGATATAATATATGCATATTGTGCCATTTAACGGAATGGGATAGATAATAGAAATATTTAGGTATAACACTATAATGTAAAGAAAAAAAGAAAAAAGAACTTGTTTCCTGTGCGCATTTCTTGTGCATTTGACACGTTCCACATCATAACGCTTTTCCATGCTATTGATCAATGGAACACATAACTAACTAACTAATTAACTTAAGGTGTAAAAATGTGACAAAAATTAGAAATTTCAGACATTTTAAAAATGAAAATTAAAAAAAAATTAATTATGGATTTTACCTGATTTTAATAAGTAGAGTAAATGTACAAAAAATTATAAATCATCAATGTTAATTTCTTTTTATTGGTTGATTTCATCTGGAATGATCCTGACATGATTCTGTAACATATGACAATATTATGAGAAGTTTTGATTGCTGCTCACCATATTGAGGAGACATTGAGTCACAGGCAGGCGCAACAAAAATAATGCTATAGATATGAGCTTTTGACCAAAAGGCCTCCTTCTGTAGTAGAAAACAACACACATTCATACAAGCACAAGTCACACATACACATGACCACTATCTCTGGCCACTGAGGCTGGCCTCAGCCTTTACAAGATGTTCTTTTGGTCGAAAGCTCAAATGTGAAGCAGTCTTTTTGTTGTGCCTGTCTGCAAAGTCTTCTCTATATGACGAGTAGCGATCTATTCTTTTCATGAGACATTCGTTATTCTGTCATGTATTTTTCATTGTTTGATTTTGCCTAACATGATTCTGGTATTGAGCAAGGTGGGGCAACCGTTAGCATACTTTGGTTGCCCTCTGGAGGATGATGCTTCAAACTCACATCTGGCCATCTTGATTGAGGTTTTCCGTGATTTCACTAAATTGCTTCGGGTGAAACCTGGGAAGTTTCCTTGAAGGACACTGCCGACTTTCTTCCCAACCCTTCCCTAATCCAATGGGACTGATGATTTTGCTGTTTGGACCCCTCCCCAAATCGACCAACTAACCATGATCTGGTAGTTCTAACCTGTTCTTCTATTCTTATAGCATAATGCACAGCACACTAGCTTGTGAGACAGGGAGGCAAGTCAGAGCTGGACCATATTCGTGTGGCATATTAATGATTGTGGATGTACACTGGTCAACTTGAGTGCAGCTTTTAGGTGGTTTCCCACACATGTTTAGGTACATGCTGTGCTGGTTCTCAAAATTCCACCTCAGAGAATACGATATGTAAACAATTAAAATATAATTACACACAGAACAAAGTTTACACAATTCAAAGATAAGTGACTCAAAAGACTCCCCTTCCTTATATTACCTTGACATGTGTGGAATCTAGAAGAGTAGGAGGGGAGGGAGAAGGAGATTAGTATTTTAACATCCCATCAACAATGAGGCCATTAAAGATGGAGCATAAGCTCGGATTAGGGAAGGATGGAGAAGGAAAGCGGCTGTGCCCTTTCTAAGGAATCATCACAGCATTTGCCTTAAGTGATTTAGGGAAATCATGGGAAACCAAATCAATATGACCGGACATGGGTTTAAACCATCTCCCTCTAAATGCAAGTTCTGTGTGTTAACCACTGCACAGCACTGCTTCGTATCAGGAAGAGCATACAGCCACAAAGTTAAATAATAAAATTGGCTAAGTCTGGAAAACTGGGCTCCACATTAGACAGGATAACTGTTAGAGAAAAGAAAGAAAGAGCCTGGCAGTTCTAATTACACTAATTAGAAAAGTTAGTTCAAAGAAAACAATTTAGTACATTCACTTTTGGAAAATATAAAAATGGATAATAAGGCATTCACATTTATTTCTTAACATTTGTATAAATCTTCCAATTAGTTTAATATAATGCTTTATCCCAAAGGAATCTTGAAGTTTAGGTCAGTATAAAAGCAGAAGGAGACAGTTAACATTTATCAGTAAATGCAAATATGATCCCCCAAAAGTGGAGCAGCAGTGGTAAGTTTCATAAAAATTTGACTGTGTCACTCAACAATAGTTTCACTCACTACACAGATTTATAAGAAGGCATATGATAACAACTAAACTGTTCACTCTTGAGATGGAACAATGAATAAAAGTCAATTAATATTCGCTATTATATCTACTGTGAGAAATTCAAAGCAACTCAAGTGATGCACTCACAAAGAGACAAGAGTCCAAAACACACTGTGAAAATATTTCAAGTCCATTACAAATTTGAAGTTTATGCTTTGTACAATACTATATAAATGGCAGGTCTGTGTGAAACACAACTTTGGTTTTACCTTATGATGGACTGCTTTCTCAAGGTATGTGTTCCAGGCCTTATGTAAAAATTGAAAGCTCCATCACTGTGGCATCAGGTGAGACAGTTGGGGCTGACCAACCACTATATTACCCCCAGCCAGTGGCATCATTTGGATGTGGTATGGACAGGTGTGGGGTTAGTACACTGCTCTCCTGGCCATCATTGGCTTTGCAGACCGTGAAGCCACTACTTCACATTCAAATAGCTCCTCAGTTGGTATCATGAGACTGAGTGGAACCCGTTCCAGATCTCCCAACAAGGAAAAATATTTTGCAGCCATCTAACCTGAGTACTCAGCTACAGGGAGTGACAGGACATATGTAATCTTGCTTAGAAAGTTTATTCTTGACTGCCAAGCATGGATGATGATGGACAAAAAGTTGCTTTTCCTCTCAATTTGTAATAGTTAAATCCAAAGAACCCAATAGGAAGCCATGTGTAAAAACTGACATAAAGATTTTTGGCAGAAGGAAGAGAAATCTGTTGAAGAGCTTAAAAAATAACAATCCCACTCCGTGTCAAGGTAGATATATTAATCAGCCTGTCAAAATCCGTAAGAAAATTGTAGCACAAACCAAATGAATGGCAAATGATAACTATGTGGCAACATTCTCAAATGGAGCAAAGACAGTGTGGAACATCATAAGAAATGAAACAAATCAACTGCCTCATGAATATGTAAACACTGCCGTGATCCACAACTCCAAGAGTCACTAATCCATAAAAAGTTGTAAACATATTCAACAATTACTATGGAAGTAATTTAAAGAAATTATTACAAATCATCAACAAACCCACAAACTCTTTGTTCTCTTGAGAAACCACAGCTGATGATATTAGATTAAGCACAAACAGCCTCAAAAATAGACTTATATCTTGAATTGATGATATTCCAGATTTTATCATTAAGAACTGCAAAAGTAAAGTCACTGTTCCACACTCTATTGTGTACAGTTCATCGTTGATGACAGGTACATTTCCTGATTTTATAAAAGTGGTAAACATTATCCCAATTTTTAAGGAAGATGAAAAAAAATAATCTGGAAAATTACAGACCCATGTTATTGTTACCTGCATTCAGTAAACTTCCGAAAAGATTAATTTTCAAAGATTAATTAATTTTAGGGAAAGGAATCAAATCGTCTCTGATGCTCAGCATGGTTCCAGGAAAAATAAATCCATATCAACTGCTAAATATGAGTAGGTAAACTCCACCCTAGATGCTCTAGACAAAAAAGCAATAAGTGGTTGGGATCTTCTAAGCTTCGCCGAAAGATTTGAAATCATAGACCACAAAATTCTATAAGACAATCTGCATGCATATGTTATCAGAGGCACCCCTGTAAACCAGATCAGCCCATATCTCACATACAGGAATCAAAAAGTAACAATAAAACACAATTATCAAAGTTACATCAGAACATACTACTTCATCTATGGCTATGTTGCACAAAGCATGCTCCAAGGAGTATTTCTGTTGATTCTGTACATAAACTACTCAAAATTGAACATCAGCACCACTACCAGTACATTCTTTGCAGATGATAACTAGTCTCCTCATAACCAGCAGAAATGACCAACTCCAAGTGAACTGGGCGATTGATTCGACAGAAGTGACCCTATAGCCAACACAAAAAGAAGCATCTTCCTGAATTCCCACCTGAGATCCAAGAAATTTATGCCTGATTTGAAACTAATGACTCTGAAATCATCAGAAACATGATTTGTAGGCCTGTGGATCGAAAAGAACTTAAAATGGCAAAAACATGTCAGCAACAGTAATAGTAAGCTGGGCAAAGTGTGTTATGTCTTACACATTCCTTGCATACTGCACAATGCCAGACACTGTTTGCACTGCGTACTATGCACAATATTATAATCTGACCATTTCGGTCATGAACTATTTTTTCCCCTGGTGGGGTGGGGGAGGGGGGGGGGGGGGGGAATTCATGGCTTTGCTATCCAGTTCTTCAGATTAAATTACGATTTTTCATATGTATAAAATATTCCGAGGTGTCCCCCATGGGGGGATACTAGTGTCCCCAAATGAGAACATTGTGTTCAAGTGGGTGCAGTATAAGTCGAAAAGTCAAAGTATTTTATTTGATTTTATTTCATCAGAATACCTAAATTAGACAAAGCTTACTTAATGATTATATACATAAACTATGGTTTTATGATTGTGAAGAATGATAATCAAAGAAACATTTTTTTTCTATCCAGACATAGGTGAATGTCACATTTTACACAATAAAGCTTTTGACACCGTTCCTCACAAGTGACTTCTAATCAAGCTGCGGGCCTACGGGGTATCGTCACAGTTGTGCGACTGGATTTGTGATTTCCTGTCAGGAAGGTCACAGTTCGTAGTAATAGACGGCAAATCATCGAGTAAAACTGAAGTGATATCAGGTGTTCCCCAGGGAAGCGTCCTGGGACCTCTGCTGTTTCTGATCTATATAAATGACCTGGGTGACAATCTGAGCAGTTCTCTTAGGTTGTTCGCAGATGATGCTGTAATTTACCGTCTAGTAAGGTCATCTGAAGACCAGCATCAGTTGCAAAGTGATTTAGAAAAGATTGCTGTATGGTGTGGCAGGTGGCAGTTGACGCTAAATAACTAAAAGTGTGAGGTGATCCACATGAGTTCCAAAAGAAATATGTTGGAATTCGATTACTTGATAAATAGTACAATTCTCAAGGCTATCAATTCAACTAAGTACCTGGGTGTTAAAATTACGAACAACTTCATTTGGAAAGACGACATAGGTAATATTGTGGGGAAGGCTAGCCAAAGGTTGCGTTTCATTGGCAGGACACTTAGAAGATGCAACAAGTCCATTAGAGAGACAGCTTACACTACACTCGTTCGTCCTCTGCTGTTAGAATATTGTTGCGTGGTGTGGGATCCTTACCAGGTGGAATTAACGGAGGACATCGAAAGGGTGCAAAAAAGGGCAGCTCGTTTTGTATTATCTCGTAATAGGGGAGAGAGTGTGGCAGATATGATACGCGAGTTGGGATGGAGGTCATTAAAGCAAAGACGGTTTTCGTCACGGCAAAATCTATTTACGAAATTTCAGTCACCAACTTTCTCTTCCGAATGCGAAAATATTTTGTTGAGGCCAACCTACATAGATAGGAATGATCATCAAAATAAAATAAGAGAAATCAGAGCTCAAACAGAAAGGTTTAGGTGTTCGTTTTTCCCGCGCGCTGTTCGGGAGTGGAATGGTAGAGAGAGAGTATGATTGTGGTTCGATGAACCCTCTGCCAAGCACTTAAATGTGAATTGCAGAGTAATCATGTACATGCAGATGTAGATGTAGAAAATATGGTTTTGCCTTTGCAGCCCTGTTTCGTGCACCTGTCAAATGATTTTTTTGCCGCTGACATGTGGAAGTTGCCCAACGTTGTCCAAACAAACATCAGCTACTGGACGAACTTCCGCATTGGCTCATTTTGAAGTTCTTGGAGATGGCTTTGGACTCTCACAAATGGGACGCTTCCTTTTCCTGGCAGCTGGCTTATCTATTTTTGTCAGTACTTTGCCTCACATGCCCTAAAGTGAAGCAAATCAAAGGTCTTATTTTTAGGAGCACCTAATTTTGATGCATTTTTCTTGTACTCAGTCCTTGCATTTACACATGCAATATGAACTGCATGAGCAAACGTGCGAAGCATTTACTTTCGTGATCCGAAGAGTGTGCGATAAATTGTGATCAGAAAATGCATTTTGTCGACCACTCCCGTACGTTGATTGTAAACTTGAATAACTTCTGACTGTTCGATTTCAACATATTTCTCCAGACCCTATAAAAAAAATTCTATTACAAAAAGAAAAACTCATAAAAAATGTACATCTGAGTAACCCAGATGAAAAAGCCACTAAATTCATTTTTGTCGATTTTGAGGTGGACACATGGTGATATAGATATTTTCAATGCCTAAGTGATGGAATACGTTTCAGGTTGCAAAACTGTCAAAAATGGTGTTTGGTTTCAACAGCAGCTAACTGCTGTCTTCGGGTGGAAAACCCGCTAAATGCCCAGTTGGCGTGGCTGCCGCCTTGCCATGTCCAGATGAAAAGCATGTTAACAGACATCAGACTTACCAATCTGGACATTTAGATCTACCTGTCAGTCTGTCATGATTAGAATGGATATTTTTCTTATTCATCTTTAGGTTGGTTGCACTGTAAAAAATTCGTAAGCAACTATAACATTCTCGCTGCCAATGCATAGTCGTTTGGATGGGACGAGTGTTTTGTGATTATCTCAGTGTCACTTATCATACTTAGGCTACTCAGCTTACAATGTACTGTATGATATAAAACGTCTAACATTACCTCCATCACTGTCTTGTTCAAAATTATCACCAGAATCATCGGATAGTTCGTCAATTTCAGATGAATTAAGGAGCTCTGTAATTTTTTCTTCTGTAAGTGGCCTTTGTCTATCTTGGACTCAGGGCATTGTGAAATTACTGTAAGATGACTAAAAAGACAGCAAAATAATGTCCTAAATTTCTATGCTATTTCAACCTTTCAATCACAATGTCCTCATTTGGAGACATGTATAAAGTTATAAATATGTCACTTAACCTTTCATTCTGAAAGAAACCTGTAGTTTTCACCTTCAAGAATGCATCTTTCTATGCAAGAATAATTTTTGTTTTTCCTAAACTCAGAAAATATTTACTGGCTGATGGGAGGTACAAAGATTACTGGGAAGTGCCCATGTGACTGTGCACATTCAGTTTTGTTTTGTGGTAGCACAGATTGACAGGAGATGTTGACACTGTTTTCAAATAAACTCTCTGCTTGTGACAATATGAGGGCAACAGTCACAAATGGTAAAATCTCACGAATTTTAATATACTACGCATTTATTAATATGTCTTTATATGAGGACACCATGACCGGAAGGGCAAATGCAGTATGGTATTATTGTGGGGAGACTCCACACATAGTTCAGTTGTTCTTCTCACCCTGGAAAGAGCTGTGAGAATAATGAACAGGGCAAAGCCCCACCTGCAGACCTCTCTTCCAAAAACCACTCATTCTACCTCTTGGCAGTCATCTCATATTACAAAAGTGTAAGTTTGTAATAAAGTAATGTTGCAAAGTTCAGCAAAAATACGAATGTCCATGATCATGGTACAAGACAAAAAATGAAGCTTCATGTTCAAAAAATGTTTGCCTCTGCCTTTAAAAATGCACCTTTTAACCAAGGCATTCAACTGTACAACAGTCTGCCTTAAAAATAAAGAAAAAACAGCAATCCCTGATATTGTTTAATAAGGATCTAAAACATTCTTGCTTGATCATCCTGATTATGAGATTATGATTATGAAATCAACCTGATTATGAGATCCTATAACATGGTTTGTATATTTAACCTTCACTTTACCTATTGGGGGGAGGGGGGGGGGGGGAGTTTACTTTATCCCCAGCTCTTGAAAGTATTGTAATTTAGTCGGATCCTGTATATTATAAAATTCTGAAAAGTTATTGTTTTTGTTTTTAATTAAGTCTCTGAAAATTTTCCACAAACATATTAAATTTTTCAGTTACACTTAATCCTAAATTTAAGCCTTAATGGTAGATGTGACATTATACAATGCATGTCACATTCAGTATTTTCAAGTTCACGACCCTACTTACACATCAATATCTCATTCAAAAACATGTTGTGAGTAAAAGTAAACCAGTATTAATTAAATCAGTATTGGAAAAAAAAAAATGTTTGCAGTGGGCATAAAGCAGCCCCTCCCCCATAATAGATGCTACTGAAAATGCATTGTATTGTTAGGGTCAGTATTCCTGGTACTTAATGTAATGTACTTAATATGAAAATGTAGAAAGTAGGTAACACCCTTGAATATGTTGAGAATATTTAAAAGTGCTCTTTACAGTGTATGTTTATATTAAGAAGACATCTACTTCCCAAGTTTTAGATCGGCAGCTCCCTCAGAAAAAATAATTTACAGTTAAATTAGAGACAAATCTATAAAACAAAAGTAATGAAATTGGGATTTGTGATATTTATACTGTTTTCCTTCATTTGACACAAAATATATTGTGTTGTCGTACAAAAATTCTGAAAGGTAATTTTGGTATCCCTGTCAGACTCCAGTATATTGGATGAGTAATTGTTAGTGCTCAAGAGTTGGAGTGAGCAGCAAAGTCAGCATAAGCCCTGTGAATGTCATGTACGTTGCACAGTGACTTTAGAATTGTAGCTTTCCTTGTGTGACCACACAGATTCTGTAGTCATTGCATGCTAGCATTAGCCCAGATTCTCATTTGATCACTTATGATCGTTTGCATTTGTGTTGTGATTTCTTATACTTCCATGTTTTTCCCTGACTGTGTTTTTGAACTCTCTGCTTACCGGTTATGTTGACACTTCATGTTTATTGTGGATGCCTTGCATCATGGTATTCCACACTCAGCCTGGGTGTTTTCATCAATTCTATTGTTTTGCTACACGAGACATAAGAACTGACAATGAGAACTTGCTTTTGTGTATACGTCCGTTTCTGTGTTAGTGTGGTGGGTTGTGGCCTCATGGATGTTGCAGTTTTTGGATTTTGGAGACAACAAATGCAGCTGCAAGAAGTTCAGCTGAAGCAGCAACACCACCAACAACATTGGCAACAGCAGCAGCCAACAGGAGCATGTGTAGGAGCTTATTTGTTTCCTGACCACACAGCCAGCAACATGAGCACTGGCAGTGCAGCCTCTGCTGCCGCCTCCAGTCCCATTTGCAGCTTTTGATGAGACCACAGAAAAGTGGGAAAATATTTATGCTATTTTAAGCTTTACTATCATGCTGAGCATATCACCAAGCCTGTAAATTAGAGCACATTGATGTAGTCTAGTAGAAGGTGATTGTGTAACATGGTACAGAAATTGCTGCCCCTTGTGGACCCTGAAAAAGCAGAATTTGCAGTGATGTATACATTACTCACATACTACTATGGTCAGCAAGTACATGTGGCAGCTACCTGCTTACATTTCAGCCAATGTCATAAGCATTCCAGGCGGTCATGTGCAGCTTGGGTGGCCCACTAGGAGAAGTTCGCATGCAGATCTCATTTTGAGTGTAAGCAATGCAAAACAACCTATGCAGTCTCTTGTAAGTCATGATGTAGTGGTGCTGCCGTCACTAGGAAGTTCAGTACAGACTAAAGCAATCTAATCTAATGTCAGACAAGGTAGCACAAATTGCAAAATTGTAGTATTTGATTTCTGCAGCTCAAAATGTGTTTTTGTGCAGTTGATAGGTGGCAAAAGTCCATGCATCACACCAGAGTTTTTTCAGGCTTTAGCAACAATGTCATAGAGTTTGTCAGTTGAGTGTAGTAACAGTGAGGATGCATTTTTGAATAATTGGCGGGTGGCAATACTTGATGAGTCACGCCAGTCGAATGGGTTTCCATCAGTGGCTGTTAGACTTTAGTGATCACATTGTCAAGTGGTTGATTGAGAGTAGTAACAGTGTGGATTCTGTGACATTCCAGTGCCTGTCAGCTACAGAAGTGGGGACCAAAGCAGACCACTTTCAGTCCCTGACTCTGTGAACAAATCACTGAATTTACAGCAGGCACAGAGCACATCCTTCCCAGCGTCAAACTCCTGTTCCCCCATTCAGGCACAGCAACCTTGCCCAAATTGCTGGTCATTACACAAAAGGAGAATGAAGCACACATTTCTTTGCAGCTTGTTGAGCCTCCCATATTCCAGGACACTGAGCATCTGTGTACAGAAAATGCTGTGAACAGCAATATGGTACAACATTCCAGTGTTCGCAGTCGAGTCTGTGAGCACAGCAGTGAGCCTTCAGGTGCACCCTATCACTGTAGACTTGGAGATAGATTAGTAAGCTGGGCATTGCACAAAATGTCAATTAAACACAGGAGCCTCATCCTGTCTGATCAGTTTAGCAGTTTAGATATTGTATGTAGCACCAGCCGGGGTGCTCCTTCTCACCCCCCCCCCCCTCCCTCCCCCCCCTCCCCCCTTATAGTATTTAATAGTGGGTAGTAGATCTTTTGTTGAGACAACTGCTAGTCACAGTCAAAAACAAAAATGTGGAATGCCACTTCTTGCTGCTGGTTGTCAATTTGCAGTTGGCAGAAAACATTTTCGGGTTTGATCCTTTCACAATGTTTCAATTTGGACTAGTCAATAAAGTTAACCTTGTCTCTCAGGTAGTATTATTTCAGAACTTGGAGGCATTCCTACAGTCATTCGATGAACTTTTTTGTAAGAATATTGGTAGAGTCAACAGTTTTGGGGCTCAAGTAACAATATAACCTTTGGCAGTTCTGTTGAGCCTGCCCCATGCTGTTTGCTACACGAGATAAAGTGAAGACAGAACATGACAGATGGCAGAAGCTTGGGGTGGCGCCACTAGTTTCCACAAGCCCGTGGACGACCACCATGGTCATGATTCGAAATCCAATGGTGATGTTCAAATCTGCATGGATTTCAAGCTCATAGTCATCACACAAAGTGAAATAGATATTAATTCCATATTCTGTCCCAAGGAGTAGCAGGATAAGTTGGCCAGCGATTTCGATCAGTATTTTTACAATACTGACCTCAGAGGTGCATATTTGCAGTTGCCATTGGATTCTGAGCCATGGCAGATTTTAATATTAACTATTCCTTTCAGGATGTACCAGTTTAACTGTTTGACATTTGGGGCAGCTTCAGCACCAAGAATATTCCAACATTTTATTTAGCAACTTGCCCAGGTATTCTGTGCAGCATCAACTATTTGGATATCATTTTGGTCACTGGCACCATGCAAGAACAGGAACAGCATTTACAAAAAATTGTAAGCAGTTTTCAGGGACTGTTAGATGATGGATTGTGTTGCGAGCTTGATAAATGTAGTAGTTTTTTTTTTTTTTAACCTAGAGGGCAGTACTTAGGGCACGTGTTAAGCAAGTATGCTACTGTACTGATGGCAGATCATATTGCAGCATTAGAAAATTTGCCCATTAGTAAGAATGTTGGAAGTTAAAGTTATTTTTAGGGAAGGTAAATTACTGTTCAAAATTCATTCTTAGGACAGCTTACCTTTGTCATTCATTGAATCAGATTTATCAGTAAGGAGTAGAGTTTATGTGGCTGGAGGCATGTCAGTTGATGTTCCAGCAATTGAAGAAATACCTCTGCTGTGCTCTGTGTTTCGCCACTCTCACACAGATATCCTTATGGCTCGGGGCAGCCTACTGCATTTACCTCAAAGACCTTGTCGGCAGCACAGAGAAATTACTGTCAGATTGAGGAGGAGGCACTTGCAATCATATATGGAGTAAAAGATATCCATGTTTTCTTGTATGGCACATAAGTTCTTCCTCCTTATAGATCGTAAGTCACTCAACTTGCTGTTTAATCCTTGGTCCAAGCTCCCAGACAGAACAGCACAATGTTAACTGCATTGGCTGTTGTTTCTGAATAATTATTCCTATGACATTCACCATAGGCCCATGCCACTGCATGTGAATGCAGACTCCTTGTCTTGGTTACTAGTGAGCCCCAGCTTTGACTTCTATAAGCAGGAGGCAATCTGTTTTGCACAGGACCTGAACATTTGGGATATCCTCAATGAATTTCCTTGTACAACATGGGAAGACACATCAAATAATAGGTGGGGATCCACTCTAGGGCAATGCAGTTCCAGTAGTCCATTACAGATGGCTGAAATGTTTTCCCACGGAGTTAGACCTGGCACTCGGGACTATTTCAAACTTAGCAATAGTCTCAACATTGCAGAAGATGCCCTACGGCTGGATGCAGAAGATCAGAATTGACACATTCTTATTCCACCTTTCTTGTGGCAACACATTCTGAACATTACATCCATTGGGGGATGTCATGCACGAAAGCACTAGCCTGGTGACATGTCTGTTGGCCAGCAACTAATACAGCCATTGAGCACTCAGTAGATGGCCATTCAATGTCCACCCACAGCCAGGCGGCCCTGCCACAAAAATATTATCCATGGCAAATGCCAGTCTCTTCTTAGTAATCATGTGGCTGTTGCTGAGAGACACCTTGTCTGATTTTCCGTATGTTGCTCATTCATCCTCCACGACATTATGTGCTACAATACAGCCATAGCTGCCATTATCACTGCCAAGGGTGTGCTGTGCACAGTGGTTGTAGACAGTGCTCACTTGTTCATGTTGGAAGATACTGAAGTGTTCTGCCACTGAAATGGAATTCAGTGTATGACCATTATGCAGTTCAGTCTGATATCAAAAGCAGGGTCCAAGCAGTTAATCAGGATGACCAAATCAGAGCTAAGGAAAACAGTCTCGGCAGTACCTAGAGAGGATGCCCTGTCTAGTTTTTTGGTGTCTTACTGACCAGTTACAGTCAACAGGCACAGTCCTGCTAAGGTGTTATATGGCCATAAGCATTGCAATGTCTTTCACCCATTGCGCTCACTGCCACATGTCTCTTGCCATGACCCATAACGTGTTATCATCAAGGTCCTGCTGTCTGGGCATCCATATTCAGGCCAACACCTAGGTGGACACAAAGCATAACAGTGGGACATAAGTGATGACAGCTTTATATACACGTGGTAGGTCAGCAGCTCATGACATGCCATGCAAACCAGGTGTGCCTGTGTCAAACTCAGTACTGGGCCCACAAATCAGGCACTCTTAGCCCAGGTGGGAGGGACCAACCAATCTTTGCCTCCAGCACCAAGTGGCACCTGTAAACATTCCTACTGCCTGTGTACTACTCACCCTATGATTGCTGCCCTCATCCTGATAAATACACCACCCAGAAGACCTTTTTGCCAAGGGGTATCTGATGGAGGTAGAGTACCTCTATCCATCTTCGCTGCAGCTAGCAGGAGGTGCTCCCCAGTCTTCGTCAGGTCTCAGTCACCAGTCTCTGGTAGAGTGGTTGCCCATCATCACCCCACTAATGACCTGGCAAAGAGTGCCAGGCTAAGAGATCCTTGTCAGTCAGCTTGGCAGCTCTGACACAAACTGGGCCATTTTTGACCCTGTGTGCTTTTTAAAGGGATGAGGGATTTGGTATTCATGCCAGAATCCTATATGTCGGACAAGTTTTCCACAGTCAAGAGTAAAGAGTGGTCCATGACTCCCAACATAAGCAGCATGAGTGTCACATACATTGGACAATACTTTTGGAACCATAACATTCGTGGTGTTACCACTCTATACCCGTAGTCAGTTTTGTAATAGTGTTAGCCTGGATTTTTGTTTACTCAGTTTATACTTGCTTGTATTCATGTTGTGAATTCTTTGCATTGTTGCACTGTTACAGATCCATATTTGCCCCTGATTGTGTTTTTGGACTTGCTGCTTGCCAGTTAGATTGAAACTTGGAGTTTTATCAGTGGATGCTTGTGTTGTGATACTCTGCCCCAATCCCTAGCATTTTCATGTACACCACCATCTTGGTGAGATGTAACAGTAATGATTGCATAATGTGGCATGAAATGCATAATTCTCGAAGCTCCTACACAGCAAGGAAACTCACAAGCAGAGTGTGCCACTTTCACTCAAGTACTAACCTGTTAAATTCCTGAGATTGTGGTGCTTTGGCAGTGCATTGAGTTATTTGGATAGATAAAAAAATCTACTTACCAAGCGGCAGCAGAACACACACATAAAAGAAGGCTTAGAATTAGGCAAGCTTTCAGAGCCAGTGGATTCTTCTTCAGGCAGAAAGGTTGAAGAAGAAGAAAGAACGGTGAAGGAAAAGGACTGGAGAGGTCTACAAAAAGCGGTACATTTCGGGAAAGTCACCCACAACTGCCAGTCATGGGAGACTTACTGGACAGGATGAGAAGGAAAGACTGATTGTTGGGGAATGCATCAGATGAGATTTGAAAACCTGAGAGCTTAAAAATGGAAGACAGGGTAAAGTACAAGACAGAAATTATTACTTAAATGCCTTGCATGAGTTAATAAGAGTGAAAAGCTAAGTGCATTGTACGTAACAGAGGTGAGAGGGAGGCAGTGAGAAATAGATGGTAAGACAAAGAAAGATGTAGAAAATTAAAATGGAGTGAAGAAGAGAATAGTTATTGTGAAGAAATGTTTAGATGGAAGAAATTAAGGCCAGCTGGGTGGTGAGAACCATGGACATGCTGTAGTGCTAGTTCCCCTCCTGTGGAGTTCTGAGAAACTAGTTCTAGAGGAAGAATACAGATGGTGCATGTGGTGAAGCAGTAATTGTAATGTTGTAGAGTGTGTTCTGCAACAGATGCTGCATGTTACCAGTGTACACCCTCTGCCCATCTCCATTCACCCTAATTGATAATTTTGTGGTAGTCATGCCAATGTAAATGACTGAACAGTGTTTGTAAACAGTTGGTATATGATGTGCTGTTTCACAGGTGGCTCTTCCTTTGATAGTATATGTTTTGTGAGTTACAGGGCTGGTAGAGGTGGTGGTAGAAGGATGCATAGGAGATGTCTTGCAATTGGTGATGTTCACAGGGGTAGGAGCCATAGGGTAGGGAGACGGGTGCAGAAGGAGCATCAGATCTGACAAGAATATTGCAGGGATTGGGAGGGTGATGAAGAGCTATTTTAGGTGTTATGGAGAAAACCTCAGACAGAATGGATCTTATTTCAGGACATGATTTTAGGAAGTCATGGCCTTGTTGAAGTAGCTGATTAATACATTCCAGACCCAGATAATACTGAGTGACCAGTGGTCCATACTGAAGTTACTTTGTGGAGGGATCAGCTGTACCAGGATTGGATGTGATGGCATGGCAAATCTGCTTTTGTTCTAGGCTGTTGGAATAATTACATCCAGTGAAGGCTGAGGTGAGAATGATATATTGCTGTAAAGAGTCTGCATGCTGGTCTGGAATGTATTAATCAGCTACTTCGACAAAGCCATGACTTCCTAAGATCATACCCTGTAATGAGATCCATTCTGTCTGAGATTTTACCCACCACACCTAGAATAGCTTTATGTAGCTTTCCCAATCTCTGCAATATTCTTGTCAGACCCTATATGCCTTCTGTACCCATCTCCCTATCCTATGGCTCCTTGTCAGTGATCATCCCCACTGCAAGACTTGCTGTATGCACTCTCCTACCACCACTTATGCCAGCCCTGTAACTGGCAGAACATATACTATCAAACGGAAGGCCACCTGTGAAATGACACATGTCATATACCAGCTATTATATAAACACAGTCCGGCCTTTTACATCAGCATAAATATCACCAAATTATCAATTAGGATGAGTGGGCATAGGCAGAGTGTGTATTCTGGCAAAACACAATATGCTGTAGAAGAGTGTGTTCTACAACATGACAGTCATGACCTTGGTGCCTGTTTCACCACACTTGCCACCTGGATTCTTCTCCCAGACACCTGTTTCTCAGAACTTTGCAGGTGGGAACTAGCACTGCAACATGTCCTTGGTTCTCACCACCCACTTGGCCTTCATTTATGTTAACTTCTTCTGTCTCAACATTTCTTTACAGTAAATACTCTTTTCTGATTTTCTATGCCTTTCGTTGCCTTACCCAGCTATTTTTCACCGCCCCCCCCCCCCCCCCCCCCACATCTATTATGTACAATGCACATAGCTTTGCACTCTTACTAACCCATGCATGCTGTTTAAGCAGTAATCTCTGCCTTGCATTTTACCCTGTCTTCCATCTTTAAGCTCTCAGGATTTCAAATCTCGTCCAATGCAGTTCTCAACAATCAGTCTTTCCTTCTCGTCCCATCTGGTAAGTCTCCTCTGACCCGTGGTTCTGGGTGACTTTCCCAAAATCTACCATTTTTCTTAGACCTCTCCACTAATTTTCCTTCACCCCTCTTCCTTCCCCTTCAACCCCTCAGCCTGCAGAAGGAGCCACTGTCTGAAAGCATGCCTAATTCTAACCTTCTTTTATGTGTGTTTTGCCACTGCTTGCCAAGTAGATTTTTTTCTATATAATTAATTTATTTTGTAAAAGAATGACTGTTTTCATTGTTGCATGAATTATTTGGTGTGATGCACTGAAATTGTGTGTTAATTTCTTTTTTTCTGGGTTTCATCAAGTAATATTTCGGTATTAGCCTGAAAAGTTGTGTCATGATAATGTTGCACATCAGAACTACATCATTTTCTGCGTGCTTCATGTCTGAATTCATGTGTCTAATTGCACTGGAGATGCCATATAGGTTTATTGCTGTACTGATTACACACCTTTTCCCTTCCATCAGCTGTGTTGGCACTATCCTTTGCCAACTACTCCAGAAGAGTGAAGCTGTTGGTTTTGTGGATGAATGTAGGAAATACAAGAGCACACACGATGGATAGGAAGAAAGCTGTGTAAGTCCCTAAAAGTAAAGTCAACAGAAAGTGAAAGAACCAAAGTTAGACTGACTAAAAGCAGAATGCAATGACGTTGGGGAAACAGTTGGTAGAAGAACTGTGGTGTATACAAGAAAGTTAAAATCAATTGCTGGTTTGAGTCTTTTACCTATACAGTGGAAGTGTACACTGTTTTGAAGCACCTTGACAGGTTAAAACTATCCTGGACAGGTTCTCAAACCTGGACCCTTGCCTTCCTTAGCAACACTCATTTGGCAGACATATCAAGGCAGACTCATGACCAACCTCACAACTTCTGTCTGCCAGTATTTTTATATCTTACTTTCCCATTTCCATCCAGTTTCCAGCAATTAAGAAGAAAACATGTTAGTAGTGATAGTTTAGGTGAGATATTGCTGTAAGTGCAAAGGAATGAATATTGTGAATAGAAACAATATGCCAAAAACATGCAGGAGAGAAAGTTCAGAAGCATTATAGAGGACAAAGAAGGAGAGGTTGACAGAAGAAATTGATGATTTAGCATCACAGTCTGCATTTGATGGAGGAATGAAATATGTAACTAAAGATGACAGCAGCAAGAACTTAGGTTTCTACTATGTTACTAGGTATCAGTTGTGTAGCAGCAAGGAGTTTAAATAATTTACTGTCTGAAGCCTGTGAAACAGGAAGAATACTATCAAGGTACCAGGAAAGCATTAACAACTGAGGAAATTAGCAGTAGTTTTATGTGGCAAAATTGCACAGACAGTTTGCTATCTTACATCTCCAAATTGTTGCCTGGAATAATAGAACATAGAACAGATATGCAATAAATTTGAAGCAGAGGTGTCCAACTGTTTAGCTTACCTGGGCCACATGGCAGAATATGAGTATTTTTGGGCCGTATGTAATATACTTAACACTGGTTGAGTGGGTGTTGGGGGAGGGGAAAAAGGGGGGGGGGTTGATTTGAGATGGACCAAGGAGAGAATAGCATCAAGTGATGGGAGTTTCAAATTGAATTTATTTGTTTATTTTTTATATAACTGATCATGTGATAGATGGTCAATTCTTGGGCTGCATTTTTACTTGCTTTGGGCCACATGTGGACTGTGGGTTTGACATCCCTGATGTAAAGTATTGAAATAGTAATTCAAGCTTTCGGTTTAGTGATGTAAGGTATCTCTGTGAAAATTCAAAATTTATTTATCAACTTCAAGTAAATTTCCAGCAAAGTAAATTGGAACAAAATTTTCAGCTTTTTGAGAAGAATGTGGAATAACGTACAGCGTAGTGGCTCAATTTAATATCAACAAAAATTAAGAGTGGTTGTTATAAAAAGGGAAATTTAAGAAATAAAGCTCATATTAAATATGTTGCAGAGTTACAATTTTATTACAGCTGCTGTTTCACCTTTACCTTATGTGCAACAGGAGCACTAACACAAGTTAAATAGATACTCAACATCAATTAATTGCTATAACAATGACATTTGTTACTGGCATGTGGCAGAGCAGTTGAATCAGTAATTTGTATAATAGCATAGTTCAGTTTATAACTGCGTGCATTAAGGGAAAAGTTTAACTCATTGCTTTGCATTTGTTCCCGCAGTGTATCAGTTTAAATAATTACCAGAATTAATAACTATATTGCCACAGAAATGAGCTATGTGAATTGTTTGCAGAACTGTTATGAACATTCTGCAATTGCCTCTTCAGGATGTTTAGAACTTTTACAATTTTCATATACTATGATCTTTGACACTACACACAAACACATTATGACACGGTATAAGGATTAGAATAAAAGTTATTAAAAACCTGATTACTAGTCTAAACATCATACGAATGACATAATGGCAGGAAAAAATAAAATGGGAGCTGTCTTCATTGTCCTTTTATAAACTAGCTCAAGCTTTGGTCTATTTTTAAATATTAATTATAGTTTGTAGAAGAAATCAGCCAGAATTTGGGTAAAGATTAACACATTATGTAGTAAAATAAGAACACACAATTGTCCACAGAAACAATGAAGTTGTGATCCATGTAACACCATGTAACTCAAATGAATAACATAAAACATTTTGCAAAATTTACATATGTGCCTATGTATAACATTTATAAAAACTTACTTTATCCTCTGATTCTGCAAAGACTACTTTTATATAACTGCCAAAAATGTAACCGTAGAAGTTTTTCTTAACCCTCAGTTGTGACATACCGTAATGATCCACTCAAATATATAGTGATACCACCTAGCTACTTCCTCTGGTGCTGGTACATCTCTTTACTGGAGTTTATTGGATAGAATGTATTGCAAATTCAGTTTGCAAATCAAGATGTTGGAGAGAAGAAGTGTTTCCATGTAGTACAGATATCGCATCTAAATTTCTGTTCATCTGAATTTCTGTTGATGATTGATAGTAAAAACTGGACAAAAAGTAAGATGTTGGAGAAGAAGTAAAAGAAAAGAATCCTTGATTGTAATAACTTTCAGAAATAGGTGAAAATTCACAAACAGGTTCTGTAAGAATGGATTACAACTGTATGTTGCCAGAGGTTTCCCACTCATATGCATAAAGCTAAGACTTCACATGGTATGAGGTCAGCATAACAGCAGCTCCAAATAGGTTTGGCCCCACAACATGAGGTAGTTTGAAGGAGTATGTCAACCAGTGAGCTGTTACAGTGCACTTTGTGGTATTTTTCATTACCACATGGGCCAGAAACGATATTTGGCTGACTCACATGCAAAAGACTTGTATTTAATCTGGAAGAAGGACTAAGAGCGACAAATGTAGCCCAACCCTTTGGCATTGCTCACAGCAGTATTTTACATGGATGGGGACCATTCTGAACTGCAAGTGCTGTTGCCTGAAGCAGGGGAGATGGTCAACTACAGTAGCAGGTGACTGCTACATTGTGCAACAGGCAAGAAGGGAGCCATGTCACACAGTAGGAGTAATTGCAATCACATTTAACAGGACTGCAGTGCATGCAGTCTCATCCTCCACCATGGCATGGTGACTGTACAGGGATGGTCTCCTTGCCTGATGACCAGTAAGGTGTGTTCCTTTGAAACCCATCTGTCAATGCCACTGTTTGAGATGGTGTCAGGAGCATAGGCACTAGGCCAATGGGTAGTGGGGTTGCTTTCTTTTCTCAAAAAAGAGCAGATTCAGTCTGAGTAGTTGTCCTAGTGTGCCAACATATGGCAAAGAGTGGGAACATAGTTGAACATGGTCGTTTTGGTGGTCCAGGTGTTATGGTGTGGAGAGGCGCAATGTTGCGCGAGTGTAGTGACCTTCAGATCCTTGAACATTGTGCACTCACCGGCCAGCACTACTGTGATTCTGTACTCTTACCCCCAAGAGCATCTATCAGGAAAGCATTTTTATGGATGACAGTGTGACCACATTCAACAATGCAAATGGAGGAGCTCTCAGAATGAGAGGATATTTGGCAGATGGACTGATCTGCCTGTTCCCCTCAACTTAAACATCATCGAGCACTTGTGGGATGTGTGGAGCATACATCCGCATGCACAAATGACCATTCCACAGTTGTCAGCCACGCTGGTGGAGGACTGGAATGCCCTACCGCAAGAACTCATTACCAATCTTGTGGCCAGTGATAGAGGACTTTGCAGAGTGGACATTGACATCCTTAGTGATCACACACACATTATTAAGAACCATGTCTCACCTTGTAATGTCCAGTAGACCATCATAAATCGTGGTATCTTCAATGTACTTATTCTCATTGAATAAAAGTGTTAGTTATGTCCACCTCCGTGCATATTGCTTTCAGTTATCTTCTGTACTGTAGTGTACTATACTGTACTCTACTGTATCATACTGTACTGTACTCTACTGTACCATACTGCAGCAGGTCTTTCAATATGTGGTCCAAGTTTCATCAAGCTGTGTTACTTGGCAATGGCACATGTGAAAGCTACTTTTGTCCTCATCTTTTGCACACCACTGTAATGTAGAGGGGTTTGTGAGTGGGAAGCTTACAATGAGTCAAATCTGGAAGTGTTCTAATTTTAATATATAGGTGTATGACAGAAGTTGAGAGTTACACTACTACCTAGTTTTTAATTAAAATCTTTATGCATTTAATGTCTTATTCATAAAAGTCTCTTTATAAACACAGGATGCCACTTTTGATGGCCACCCACTCTTGGCAGTTCAGTGTCTTCGAGGATATGTGCTTGCAGTGACTGGGAACTGTTTAATGATGTGGGCCATGGACATTGGCCTACTCTGTTATACTTCACAGTCATTTGTCAAACATCTGCCGGCAAGTTCTGGATTTGATAAGCCAGCATTAATAAAATTCTGTGAACTTCAAGGTATGTGATTCAGACTACTTTTGCTAAAATTTGTTTAAGAATGATTGATGCAACCTGGTTCAGAAAAAAAATTAAGTACTATTAAAAATTGTGTCAAACATACGAAATAAAAAAATTCTCATTCTACAAAATATGTTTAAGGTAAATCATAATTGTATGCAATCTCTGCTTTTTTTATGCATTGTTCTTTCTTAGTTTCTCTTCATGTATTGGAAATGGGAATACTTCTCTAAAAGCTTTCAGTGGCTTTGGATAAAAGTCACAATTTTACTTCAGTATTGAATTTCAGGTTTTTGAAGTTTACACTATTTGTAGGTATGAGATATAACTTAAACGTTTGGTCTGATAATGTACTTGCTGCAATTTCATAACTGATGGGTATTGCCTCTTTCTTGTAGTACAGAGAAAGTTTGTGGACATTATTTTCATATATTTTCCATAATTATGGATACTAAACTTCATTTCAGCAGCTGTTAATTGTTAGATAATGGTATGGACATATCTGCATTTATGTGTCCATTGAGAGATCTGTGCATCACTAGTAATCATCAGCTGCTAAATGCAGTCCAACTATGTTACCATGGTTGCCACAAGTTCTGGAAATCAGGGAATATCAGAGAATTTCAAAAGTATCAGGGAAATTTGGAAAAAAGAAAAACTCTGGAAAAATCTCGTGTTTGTATCAGTAGATGAAATCGTTTGTTTACTTAGATGTCATGTATAGTTCCTGGCTGGCTGCTTGTGTCTGTATGTGTGGATGGATATGTGCGTGTGTGCGAGTGTATACCTGTCCTTTTTTCCCCCTAAGGTAAGTCTTTCCGCTCCCGGGATTGGAATGACTCCTTACCCTCTCCCTTAAAACCCACTTCCTTTCGTCTTCCCCTCTCCTTCCCTCTTTCCTGATGAGGCAACAGTTTGTTGCGAAAGCTTGAATTTTGTGTGTATGTTTGTGTTTGTTTGTGTGTCTATCGACCTGCCAGCGCTTTCGTTCGGTAAGTCACCTCATCTTTGTTTTTATATATAATTATTACACTGTTAAGTTGATGCATTGTTGTCATTCTAACCAACACAGTTTCCTTGTCTGAAACTCGGCCGTGGTCTGACTGTCTTGTGACCAAAAATTGGGCTCTTATATATCTTCGCAGTAATAGGTACTGAAACTTCACATTGTTCAATGTTTAATTTATAAAAATTACAATTAAAACTTAACTCAATAAATTAACTGAATACATCGAAAATTTGGTTCTTTTTAAGTTTCTTCTACTACAAAGGTTAGGATGAATTATTTGTTCAAATCATGAAATTAACAAATGTAGTTACGCAAACAATACTTTTGACAAAACTGTTAATTACTTTGGAATTAATGAAGGGCTGGTTTTGCTAACATGTTTTTGAATAGAGCCAAATAAATACTTTAAGATTACTAGTATTTCATCTTCCATATGTTTATAATTAGTATACAATTCATATTTGTTTACACATCAACAATGGAATTTAAGTTACAAAACAACTACTGATTTCACCCTACAGTAAAAGATACTAACTAGTAATAGTAAAAATAAATTAGAAAATCAATTACATACATAAAACTAGGCACAAAATTAGGTCTGGTGTTATTTACTTTAAAACTAAGGGCCAACCTTTCTCTTTCACAAAAATGCACATTACATTCACGTATGTTAATGGTAATTAGTTAAAAGTGGAAAAAATGAATTTTAAGGAGGCAGATGGCAAAACAAGAGGGGAAGTAAAATTATCCCAGCTTGCTTCATCACACAGGCCAAAACTGCAGGCCATTTCTGTGGGTATCTCTAATGGGTCGGGCCTGCCGATCTGAAGCCCGCCATTTCCCGTTAATGTGCAAGCTTTGCCCATCAAATCTAGTCTCACCGATCTGCCAGCAGGTCAGCTCTGTTTGTGTGTAACATAATGCGGCAGATTTTTGTGATTTATCCGTGGACCAAAGACTGTAGTGCTCCTCGGTAGGCCGGGGTGGCGAGCGATGGATTTCAGGAATTGCTGCTGTCACACCTCAAGTACGTTGCACAGTGTGGCGTTTTATAGACATTTTATTTATTCTAGTACATTTTGGCATTTTAAAAGTAGTTTATATGTTAAGAGGGTATGGACGATAAGAAGATGAAAACTGTGGCAGTTGCTGGCAGTTTGTACACTATGTAATCACATATTTGTTGAAGGAAATACCACACAATAGCTGTAAAATAATAGACATAACACAGTGGGCAGTAACCGTTAGGAATGAACATGGTAGAAACAACATTTTATTGGAGGTCACTTACAGCGTTGGTTTGCACAACTCTCCCCTGGTTATACACTTCTTTCGAGAGGCCTACTTTTTTCTGAGATTATTTCTGAAATCATTGAAGGTATTTTAAACCTGTCTTGCAACTCTTAACAAAATGCGTATTTTTGTCACCAAATGTATTTTGTTTTATTGAAATAAAATAACATCAGTGGTCTTAATGAAACACATATACCATTTGGCTTGCTTTCTACATCTAAAAACAGTTCGTGACAAAAGATGTTCACGCCAGTACTTGATTTTTGCTTACACATTTAGAAATGCAGAAGTCCTTACATTTTTTGTCAACTTATTCCTTTAATTACCTTTAAGATCTCAAAATTTGTCAGGTAAAAATGCTAAAACATCAGGGAAAAGTCAGGGAATTTCACTTGGAGAAACTTGCGGCAACGCTGGTTGCTCCAGATGCCACTGAATATGTCCAGGTGTGCTAACTTTCTGCATTTTTAAAATATGTTTGTTTATTGCGTGTTATATGCAGTTTGTAGACCTCTAAACAAATATATGAAGTGTTTGGCCATTACTGTCATTTTATATAAGAAATCCATTGTAGTTAACAAATTATTGCTGCAGATTTGAATGAAGTAAATGGGAATTCTTGAAGGGTTTGTGAAGGGCTACGGAGTGGGTCAGCTTATAGAAAATACCAGACTGTGATGTTGTTCTTCCAACCCTGAGTCAGAATGAAGTCCAGTCAACACACCTCCAGACTGGGCAGTATCCTCTCTCGCAGAGAGAGGATATACTAGTTAGTAGTGCTCATAGTGCATGGCTGCCAACTATTATGGATTGTCCATAATTGTTGCAAATCTATCACCTTAATTATGTAGTTACAGGAAGTTATTAAAAAATACAGAAGTAGACATTTTATGATTTGATTTTTAAAAAATCTGAAAAGGTACTGTTTGTATTTCCTAATTTGACTGGATGTAGTCACGTAGTTTAGTTTACAACACACAAAATGTTAACTTTCAAGTACGTTTTTGTTCATCTTTTGAGACTTTATGCAGGTGACTCACAAAGCAAGTGGCCCTACCATATAGCTAAGGAAACATGGCAGGTAGTTTTGTCACCACACTGCACAAGTTTTAGTGGCGACTAAAGAAATGTTTTCCAGTACCCACACTCTGTGACTTCACAGCCTATGCACTAGTGGGCACAGCCAAGTGAGCAGCATGTGGCTCTACATGCCAAGTTCTTGGCAGTCTCATTTGGCAAGATATTATGGGTCATCTTCAGTAGCTTCCAACAAACTATACAGTTTATGCATGCTTATCTCTCATGCACTTCAGGCAAGTGCAGACTGTATGGATCAAACACATGCCCATAGTCCTTTATAATCAGTCAAGCACTTTTAACATTTTTTAAAATGTTAAGGATAATAAGTTGCCGTCTCTTCATGTAAGAATAGATGATGAATGCAGCTAGCCGCTAACTTTGTGTAATGTCTTGTCTGTATAGACGTGTATCTGTTGCCTTTAAGATCCCTTCACCTTCACACATAAATCTATACGGTAAAGTAAGGGCCTCCTATTTCTTGGCTGATCTGTGATAAGACAGGCGAAAAGTTAGACTAATGGAGGATTATTAGTATTATCTCTATTTTCATTCGCTCTCTCTCTTTCTCTCCTTTATCTATGTACAGTTTTTAATATAATATTTCATTACATGAAATCAGCCAAATAGAATCTTTGGTGGAGTCCTTCGTCTTGGTAATCAGCGGCTGGCTTGCTGCAAGAGATCTTTACATTTATGATTACTGTTAAACACTGCATTAAGTTGGGAAAATCAATCGTGTGGACAATTTGTTCCTTTTACGAAAGATTGCGAATTCCAGATGTGTACGAAGCCTTTTTGGATGATTTAACACAGACTCAGTGATTGCAGGCTCTCTTTGACACAGCTGAAACTTCCCCACGAATTACAGGGCTAACGTGATCATCAAATGATTCAGAAAAAACTCATTCGTTCATTCACTCCAGAACAAAAAAGTCACAAACCTTATTTATGAAGGAAATTGTGTATTAAATCCATCTCCAATACATGTCCAGATCTCCGGTGATTCCACATCTTAATTATTTTCCGTTTACAGTCTCTTTCTCTTCAAACAAACCGCTAGTGGCACAAATGTTAATTGGCTTGCTTTAGCGAGAAGAAAAGCAGAATATGTATCTCTCAGAAACACGTCAATCCCTCAACAGATACTCCAGAAGCTGTCCTAGTTACCACTCTAACAACCATGGAGAATGCATATATGCATCTCTGTTATTTCAAAGAATAAACGCACTAGAAAATACTTTGGCGTCGTCGAGCTGTCACTGCATATGTTACGAGAAAATCAGATCAGATACTTTTCCAAAGTGAATGAATGTGGATGGTTTGATTGACAGTGATTAATTGGTGTGTGGTAGAGGGTATTTTCTGTGGGGACATTACAATGCCCCTCGCAGTGAGTGAAGTTTGTGAGCCTAATTTTGATTTACCGAACACATTTCGCGAGCTATCTATTAGTGTGGGTAACCCAGAAGTGATGAGTGTCAGTCCTCCGACTGAAAAAAAAAAAATATATTTAAGACAGACGAAGAAAAGGAACATTGAAAACAGAAGAAATGAAGAGACAGGTACCGCGGCTGTATTGCTTTTACGTGCATCAAGGTGTTATGTCTGCTGTGCACAACCAAGGAAGATGATATTTCATGAAACTGTTATCAGGGTCTACCCATTCGGGAACTTTCTTAAGCAGGGAAAGCTTGGAAAACCTCTTAAGCCTAGACCCCCAGTCTATGGTACATAGAAGATAGGAAACCCTACAGAAGAGAAAAAATAATTTTTAAATTGAAAACAAAATCCTTATGGCTTCATGCATCCTTTTTCTTACGATGTACTGCAAGGAATTTAGCCATTGACTTAAAGTTTCCATTTATCCATTGACTAATGCTGTTGCCGAAAACATCATAATATTTACTCTAGTTTGAATTTTCTTTTGGACTTCGCATCACCACTTGTGCTTGTAAGTCCAAAAATTCTGACACATTTTCTGTCAATGATTTATTCTTCGTAATTTAAAGGATTCATGCAACTTGCAGTAGATTTTGGATTCAAATCATCGAATAATTGAAAGTGTGGTTCATTTTATACAAAGACATAATCCATCATTTCCTTGAAAAGTCATATCGTTTATCTATACTGATAAAATTTTTATCCTAAATACATATATTTCTCCGCTTGATTGCTGTAATGTAAAAGTTATTAGTAGTGAGGAATGTGGATTCACTTCTTTCATTTATTTTTCTGATTCATCCGGCATTCATACATGCACATACATGGAAATGGATTTTCAAACACAATTCCGAAGTGAACAAGACCCATTAAATAACTACTAATTCTATGAATATTACTTTCTTTTGACATTCAACAATAAATCAAGAACTCTTAATGTCTAATTATGACACTTTTTTGAAGTTCAACATCAATCAGTTTCCCCTCGCGTTTGATGCGAGTCTCTTACAAAGCATATTTGTGTCGTCTATATCGATTCTAACTCTTGCGCCGACGTCAATTGTTTTGCATGGGAAATTATCTTTGCGGCGTTAACCGTCACTCATGATTCACTGCCTAAACGCATCACTTCACACGTTTACACATCTAAGCGTGCACTTGAAATTATATATGAACATTCACTGGGAACCTCTTTTGATTATGCAGCGTCATTTTCGGGAAATATTTCTTTCTTCTTGAAGATCATTCAGATCCTTTATAATTCTTGATGACATTAGCAACGCTAAAGTTCCATGTTTACCCACACACAGGTGAAGCCTATCTCCACTATCTTCTTTGCAGCACTCGATAGAAATAATTAGTCACTATTTCTACAATCTGTGTCACTGATTAATTATTTAAGTTTAAAGTTTTCTAACATGAAACACACACAGTTTATTGTTATGTTTTTACGAGCATTCATCTCTGTCACTTGCAATGGGGAGCAGTATGGGCTTGCAGAGGGTTCGATCAAACCCCATTTCAACATGTGATCTATTTCCTTTTGAACTTGAGCCTTTAACCTCCAGGGAACAGGATAGAAAGTTCTACAATACGTTTCGTGTGGCTTAACGTAGAGATGGCATATGTATCCCTTAATAACTCCTGGCCTTTCATCAAAAACGTTTTCATACGTTAATAATAATTCATTGAGCTGCTTCTTCTGATCTTCGATAATGCAGTCGGATTCATTTAACTTTTCAAACACTAATTGACCAAAATCTTCTTTGACTTGGAACTCATTAATTACATGCTCTTTCAAATTTTTGGCCGTCCTGATTACTTGCACACTGATCCCACAATTATATTTTCTCGTAAGGCCTTTTTTTTTCAACAACTCCAACTCAATTTCTTGTTTATTAGCATTCAACCAAATTTTTCCTGTTCTAAAATCTATTCTGCATCCGTATTGACATAGGCTGTCGACTCCGATAATGCAATCTACCACCAAATTTTTCACAACAAGGAATGTGCTTAATATTGCTACATTTCCGAATTCCACACCAAGTAGTGAATGCAACTTTACATTAGCCGATCGAGCCCCAACGGCGCCTATTATTCTGCAATTTTGAACTGGAAATACTGGTACTCGTCTTATATATCTGATCCTGTTGAATAGTGCCTCCAAAATAACATTTGTGGTTGCAGCTGTGTCTAAAACCGCCACTATAGGTACGGTCCATGATGACTTGCACTTCGGCTACTGCCACCTGTTCCTTATCCTTATCTTGTGGTTCTCAAGTCCTCGGTCAGTTCATCTGCCAGTAATCGTCCATCATTATACGTTAGCATGGGTACACATATCCTGTTGCCCCTCAACCAATTGTTGACCGCTCCTCCGGGGCATGAGTGGGTCCTTACAAGTTTGTTGTATTTCGATTTGTCTGCTGGTTGACATCATCCGTCACTTCGGTAATTACCGGTTGATTCATAGATGTCCGTCCCCGCTGATGTTGGCTATTTGAATTCATTCCCCCCCAGTTGATTCCACTTTCTATTATTGTTATTATTCCAGGCTTGGGGTCTGAAATTTCTTTCGTTCCCCCACACGGGATTGTATCTTTTCCCGTTCCTGTTGTTCCTTGAATAGCCCCTCGCAAGACCATTGCCGGGATTACTATTGAGATTTTGAGGGGTTTCTCCATTATTTAACGATCTCTGTTGATTCCCTTTAAGTGTCGATTGATCGCCATTGGTCTAACACATACTTCCACCTTGCCTACCGTTTGGCGGAGGTTCTATCTCCCTATATTGGAATCTGTTATTACGGGCTTTCTGGTTGTTCTCTTCGATAATATCTATACGGTCTAACGTCGTGAGGAATGACTCCAAGTCTTTGTTGTTGCCATAAATCAATTGATTCCAGATGCTAGTTGGTAGTCTTGCCTTAAGTATGTTTATTATGTCTGGCAAGGGCATAGGTCTGTCCCAGTATCTCGTTTTATTTATATATTTTTGGAAATACTTTCTAAGGCTTCCTTTCGAAAAGGAGAAAGGCTCTGGGTAGAGCACCTCCTGCCTTAGGCGTTCCTGTACCCCTTCTGACCAGAACTTTGCTAAAAACGCCTTCTCAAAATCGTCATATGTCGAGCAAACAGAAGTCATGTCCGAGGCCCAGATCGCCCCCGAATCTTGTATATATCCTGTAACAAAACCGATCTTCTGCCACTCCGACCAATTTCTGGGTAGCATTCCTCTGAAACTTCGAATAAAAACAATTGGATGGACCCCCCCCCCTTTTGTCAGGGTTAAAAATCTGGAATTGCCGATGCTTTATCATTTTTTCTTTGGCATGGCAAAGGCTTTTGTAATCTCCGTTAGATAAGAATTCACGCGAACAACCAGCTTGTGGCAATTTAATGTTTGAATTACTTGCACAAGTTGGTATTGTGTGCGAATTGGCAGTAACTGGCTCTATAGTCACTGCCAACTTCTGCTGCTGCCCTGTATTCATTTGTTCTGAGCTTTGTTGTGAAGCGCACATCGACTCTTCTATTGTTTGTTTCCAATGCTCCAAATCAGCGCCTAACTGCTGTCGCACCTCCTCAAGTCCTTTAGCAAACAAATTCTCTTCCTGTTTGCCAGATAAACTCTGGAATACTGCCTTAACATTTTGCTCAACGTTTTGTTTTCTAATGTGATTTCGGATAATTTACCCGTTAATACGTTAATTTGGTGGTCTATAATGTCTTAACGCTCTGTCAGATGTTCAACGATTTCCTTTAGGTTAGTCTGTGTACGTGCCAATTCAGGAAGTTGCGCAATTGCACATGACATGGCGTCTTGCTTTTGTACTAATTGTGGAACCATTAATTTTCGTTCCATCTCTTCGGCCTGATCTTTGAGTTCCTTGGTCTTCGCCTCTACCCGCTGCTCTAATTCGGAAAAACTGTCTTGTAACTGCTGCTTAATCTCAGTCTGAACTAATTTCATTTCTTCTTGAGTTTGAGTGACTGTCACTAATTGTGCTTTAATATCGGTTTTCAGATTTTCCTGCCCTTCAGTAACTGAGGCTAATTTTGCGTTAATGTCGGTTTTCAGATTTTCCTGCCCTTCAGTAACTGAGGCTAATTTCGCGTTAATGTCGGTTTTCAAAGTATTCATGCTCTCGGTTATCATCTGCATCTGTCTCATGATAATTACCAATGGATCTAATCCATGCTGCATACTTGCTGTTACACCTCCAGCCATGTCTACAGTGCGTTCTATTGCGCTATCTGTAGCCATCGGTCCTACAACACTTCTTGTTGTTGTTGTTGTGGTCTTCAGTCCTGAGACTGGTTTGATGCAGCTCTCCATGCTACTCTATCCTGTGCAAGCTTTTTCATCTCCCAGTACCTACTGCAACCTACATCTTTCTGAATCTGCTTAGTGTATTCATCTCTTGGTCTCCCTCTACGATTTTTACCCTCCACGCTGCCCTCCAATACTAAATTGGTGATCCCTTGATGCCTCAGAACATGTCCTACCAACCGATCCCTTCTTCTGGTCAAGTTGTGCCACAAACTTCTCTTCTCCCCAATCCTATTCAATACTTCCTCATTAGTTATGTGATCTACCCATCTAATCTTCAGCATTCTTCTGTAGCACCACATTTCGAAAGCTTCTATTCTCTTCTTGTCCAAACTAGTTATCGTCCATGTTTCACTTCCATACATGGCTACACTCCATACGAATACTTTCAGAAATGACTTCCTGACACTTAAATCAATACTGGATGTTAACAAATTTCTCTTCTTCAGAAACGCTTTCCTTGCCATTGCCAGCCTACATTTTATATCCTGTCTACTTCAACCATCATCAGTTATTTTGCTCCCCAAATAGCAAAACTACTTTACTACTTTAAGTGCCTCATTTCCTAATCTAATTCCCTCAGCATCACCCGACTTAATTAGACTACATTCCATTATCCTTGTTTTGCTTTTGTTGATGTTCATCTTATATCCTCCTTTCAAGACACTGTCCATTCCATTCAACTGCTCTTCCAAGTCCTTTGCTGTCTCTGACAGAATTACAATGTCGTCCGTGAACCTCAAAGTTTTTATTTCTTCTCCATGAATTTTAATACCAACTCCGAATTTTTCTTTGTTTCCTTTACTGCTTGCTCAATATACAGATTGAATAACATCGGGGAGAGGCTACAACCCTGTCTTACTCCCTTCCCAACCACTGCTTCCCTTTCATGTCCCTCGACTCTTATAACTGCCATCTGGTTTCTGTACAAATTGTAAATAGCCTTTCGCTCCCTGTATTTTACCCCTGCCACCTTTAGAATTTGGAAGAGAGTATTCCAGTCAACATTGTCAAAAGCTTTCTCTAAGTCTACAAATGCTAGAAACGTAGGTTTGCCTTTCCTTAATCTTTCTTCTAAGATAAGTCGTAAGGTCAGTATTGCCTCACGTGTTCCAGTGTTTCTACGGAATTCAAACTGATCTTCCCCGAGGTTGGCTTCTACTAGTTTTTCCATTCGTCTGTAAAGAATTCGTGTTAGTATTTTGCAGCTGTGACTTATTAAGCTGATAGTTCGGTAATTTTCACATCTGTCAACACCTGCTATCTTTGGGATTGGAATTATTATATTCTTCTTGAAGTCTGAGGGTATTTCGCCTGTTTCATACATCTTGCTCACCAGTTGGTAGAGTTTTGTCAGGACTGGCTCTCCCACGGCCGTCAGTAGTTCCAATGGAATATTGTCTACTCCGGGGGCTTTGTTTCGACTCAGGTCTTTCAGTGCTCTGTCAAACTCTTCACGCAGTATCATATCTCCCATTTCATCTTCATCTACATCCTCTTCCATTTCCATAATATTGTCCTCAAGTACATCGCCCTTGTATAGACCCTCTATATACTCCTTCCACCTTTCTGCTTTCCCTTCTTTGCTTAGAACTGGGTTTCCATCTGAGCTCTTGATATTCATACAAGTCGTTCTCTTATCTCCAAAGGTAAAGGATGTAGAGGCCTATCTCACTAGGGGTAAGATAGATACCGCCTACAGGAAAATTAAAGAGACCTTTGGAGAAAGGAGAAACACTTGTATGAATATCAAGAGCTCAGATGGAAACCCAGTTCTAAGCAAAGAAGGGAAAGCAGAAAGGTGGAAGGAGTATATAGAGGGTCTATACAAGGGCGATGTACTTGAAGACAATATTATGGAAATGGAAGAGGATGTAGATGAAGATGAAATGGGAGATACGATACTGCGTGAAGAGTTTGACAGAGCACTGAAAGATCTGAGTCGGAACAAGGCCCCCGGAGTAGACAATATTCCATTGGAACTACTGACGGCCGTGGGAGAGCCAGTCCTGACAAAACTCTACCATCTGGTGAGCAAGATGTATGAAACAGGCGAAATACCCTCAGACTTCAAAAAGACTATAATAATTCCAATCCCAAAGAAAGCAGGTGTTGACAGATGTGAAAATTACCGAACTATCAGCTTAATAAGTCACAGCTCCAAAATACTAACACGAATTCTTTACAGACGAATGGAAAAACTAGTAGAAGCCAACCTCGGGGAAGATCAGTTTGGATTCTGTAGAAACACTGGAACACGTGAGGCAATACTGACCTTACGACTTATCTTAGAAGAAAGATTAAGGAAAGGCAAACCTACGTTTCTAGCATTTGTAGACTTAGAGAAAGCTTTTGACAATGTTGACTGGAATACTCTCTTTCAAATTCTAAAGGTGGCAGGGGTAAAATACAGGGAGCGAAAGGCTATTTACAATTTGTACAGAAACCAGATGGCAGTTATAAGAGTCGAGGGACATGAAAGGGAAGCAGTGTTTGGGAAGGGAGTAAGACAGGGTTGTAGCCTCTCCCCGATGTTGTTCAATCTGTATATTGAGCAAGCAGTAAAGGAAACAAAAGAAAAATTCGGAGTTGGTATTAAAATTCATGGAGAAGAAATAAAAACTTTGAGGTTCGCCGATGACATTGTAATTCTGTCAGAGACAGCAAAGGACTTGGAAGAGCAGTTGAATGGAATGGACAGTGTCTTGAAAGGAGGATATAAGATGAACATCAACAAAAGCAAAACAAGGATAATGGAATGTAGTCTAATTAAGTCGGGTGATGCTGAGGGAATTAGATTAGGAAATGAGGCACTTAAAGTAGTAAAGGAATTTTGCTATTTGGGGAGCAAAATAACTGATGATGGTTGAAGTAGACAGGATATAAAATGTAGGCTGGCAATGGCAAGGAAAGCGTTTCTGAAGAAGAGAAATTTGTTAACATCCAGTATTGATTTAAGTGTCAGGAAGTCATTTCTGAAAGTATTCGTATGGAGTGTAGCCATGTATGGAAGTGAAACATGGACGATAAATAGTTTGGACAAGAAGAGAATAGAAGCTTTCGAAATGTGGTGCTACAGAAGAATGCTGAAGATTAGATGGGTAGATCACATAACTAATGAGGAAGTATTGAATAGGATTGGGGAGAAGAGAAGTTTGTGGCACAACTTGACCAGAAGAAGGGATCGGTTGGTAGGACATGTTCTGAGGCATCAAGGGATCACCAATTTAGTATTGGAGGGCAGCGTGGAGGGTAAAAATCGTAGAGGGAGACCAAGAGATGAATACACTAAGCAGATTCAGAAGGATGTAGGTTGCAGTAGGTACTGGGAGATGAAAAAGCTTGCACAGGATAGAGTAGCATGGAGAGCTGCATCAAACCAGTCTCAGGACTGAAGACCACAACAACAACAACATGTGAGACCAGTGAGAATATTTTTGTTTTCTCAATTACTAAAGATTTCATTTTGAGGTAATATGTGGAATGTAGGTTACTTTGCATATGGTATGAAGGTGAGGGCATATGTGACTTACAGCTTCTCTCACTCACCATCTAAAGGATGAGACATACATGAATGACTGAATACTCAATAGTTTATTCAAAACACACACACACACACACACACACACACACACACACACACACACACACACACACACACACACACACACACACCGTAAGTTCTAGGTTCAGTGCTATATCACTATGTAATGCATTATTGAGTAAAGACATGATACATTGTTTATGTTTCGCTGTTGAATTGAAACTTATATCTCAGTGGTCTCTTGGTGCTATTCCAAAAGAGCAAGCTTTCTGCTTCCACCAGATTACAAATATTTATTGACTCTGCTTTATCATTGAGCGCAAATTGTATACGTGATAGAAGATGGCAATGAGCAAAATATTGTCCATAAATTGTTTGCAAAAAAGCTGTGTTGATGTGAGTATCTTGTGTGTAAAGCACAATAAATTATGTCAAAAAGGGTGTAGAGCTTGCACTGCATGTGCAATGAAACTAAAAAATGTAAGTCCACTTCCTATAACATCAAAAACAGAGAAGGCTTGTACTGGTAATGAAAGTGTATCAGATAACATTGTGTGAAATTATAGCATGAGATTTCGAGATTCAAAAAATGTAAACAAACCAGTGAAACACATCAGAGTGAAAATATACATTTCAAAGTAGGTGACTATTCAATAAAAAACATGAAAAATCAACAAATCTCAGCTAATGAAGACTATTAAAAAAAATGCGAAAGACAAACGAAGGTACGAAACAAAAAAGTCTACATTAGCAGACAGTCATGTGCGGCTTTGCGCAAGACTCTTAAGCCAAAAAATGAAGCACAACTCTGATACGTGTCCACTGATAAAACCAAATGCACCATTTAAAGAAGTCTTGAACATTGTGAAAGGCAGTATCACACGGAAAGACGATTTGATCATCATGGGTGGAGAAAATGATATCAAAAACAAGATTCAAGAATTCACAGAGACTGTTGCTGATCTATTATAAAAAAAAAGCAGGCAGGATATATTAAAGTCCTCCTCTGTACAATTTTATATAGATTTGACGGGTTTCCCTGGAACAATAAAATATATCAAATGAACAACTATTTGGTAAATGTGACTATAAAGCACAGCTTTGTCAGCATTGTAGATATAAAGATGTTCCTGAGATGAATTGATCATACAAAACATGATTTGCACATGGTGACGAAGGGAAGGGAAAAGAAAAAATGTGTAGACATATACAGTAAAATAAAAAAAAATAAACACAAGATATGAAACCAACACTAACATTAGAAATAGCTGCTGAAGAAGAAGTGAAAATATACCCAATGTCAGCATCAGTTACTGGAGACAGACACAGGGCAACTCCTAAACAAAATGTATCTGTACAGAAGAATCTCTCATTGCTTGGAAACCCTGTAGACGATCAAAGACAACCTGTAGGAAGTATGGGAACTTTACTGCACACCAGGAGGAGGACACCAACTCAGCACCATACACAACTAAGACTCATCAAAATGGAGTAGCAAAAGCAAGTAAGCCCCAAATTTCAGGACTAAGTGCTGACCTTGTAATGTTTCACCAAAAAGTGAAATGTGATTTATTAGTCTCATTACATACATTGTACAGATCATATGATCTGTTGTACAGGAGATAAGTCAAGTTTAGCAAAAATATAATGTATAATGATTTACAGAAATTCTTTTTACACTATTTTAAGAATAATGCCAATAAATATAACATTACAATATTTACTATAAATTAACAGTTTACCAATTTCCTTTGTTGTACACAGACAACACTGCAGTATTAGCTACAGATTTTTATTGTCAAAATGTCAGACTGTCTTCCATGAATTCTTCAGTGGTGTAGTAACTTTTCTCTATTAAAATATTTTGGAGTAAACTTTTCAGTGAACCATGGTCCATTGTTAATATGTTTCTTCCTTTTAATTTGTTATATATTTTTAGCCCCATGTACAGTGGTGTCTGAGCATAAAGCTTTAAGTGATGAGAAGGAAATTTGAAGTTTTTCTTGTGAAAAAGTACCACAGCTATGCTTAAAATGGAGCTTTCCAAGATTATGCTGATTATTATATACAAAAATCAAAATTTCAAAAACGTACAGTGAAGTAATTGTTGGTATTTTCAATTTCTTGAACAATGGGTGACATGACTAATTTTTGTGGACAGCGCTCATTTCTAATGATTTTCTTTTGAAGAATTAGTAGCCTTGAACTGCTTCTAGAGTTTCCCCAGAAAATTATCCCATACCGAATTACAGATTCAAAATAACTGTGGTAAACTGTCTCTTGTGTCCATATGAGTGGCACCAGATAAAATAAACATTGCAAAAGCTGGGGAATTTAATTTATTTGCCAGGAAGTTTATATGTGTCTTCCAGTTTAATCTTTTATCAAGGTTTAGGCCCAAGAATGTCACATGGCTCACTTCTGTCAGCAGTTGATTATCATGGGCTATTTGTACAGAATATATTGCTGACAATTTAGAGACTAATTGTATTCTCTGGGTCTTAGTGACATTGAGCTGTAGTCCATTTTTATGGAACCAGGATTCCAGTTTCCCCAGAACATTTTTTATCAGGAGGTGTCATCTGCGAACAAGCCTGAATGAGCATCAATATATAATGGTAAATCATTTATGTACAACAAGAACAGGTAAGGAACCAGTATTGAACGCTGTGGAACTCCTTGGGAAATTGGTTTCCATTCAGAGTGGTAGTTAACTGAAGTTGATATCAAAATAACTCTTTGTTTCCTTTCTGTCAGATAAGAGTTGAACCACTGTAATGCAGTATCTTCGATCCCATAGTCTTCAGTTTGTAAAGTAATAATGAGTGGTTCACTGAGTCAAAGGCTTTCATTAAATCACAGAATATTCATGAGACTTTTGTACCCTGGTCCAGTGATGTGCTTATTTTTTCTGTAAATTCTCTGATGGCATTTATGATGCTTTGAAAACCAAACTGATTTTTACAAATAATGTCATTTACTGTAAGGAAATTTTCTAGTTGTTTTGCCACAAGTTTTTCAAATATTTTAGAAAAAACAGGAAGGAGGGAGATAGGTCAGTAGTTTCCCATATCTCCTGGCGATCCCTTTTTAGATAATGGCTTAATCTCTGCATATTTCAGGACAACTGGGAAAGACCCATGTTCAAAGGATTGGTTTACAATAATAGTCAGTGGGTTGCAATTATAAGGCGTACTGTCTTGGTTACCATGGAAGGTATTCCATCCTATCCAGCTGAATTTTTGTTTTTCAATGATAATATTGTGTATTCCACATCTGTGAAGTTTCCCACTAGGATAGCCACTTGCTCACAAACAGCCATTGATAATATCTTTATAGAAAAGTCCAATGAACAAAATTATATTACAAAACCCAATAGTCAATGGCCTCTCAGACCATGACATGCAGTTCCTTCTGTTAAATGTTAATGCTGAACAGAATATAAAATCTGCTAAATCTGAGCTCAAGAGGGTAATCAAATCAGTAAGCCAAAAATTGATTATTTTAGGACACTCTTCAGAGACATTCACTGGACTGATGTTTACAGTGCTCATGGCATGAATGAAAAATATAACATTTTTGCTAATAAAGTGCTTACCTTATTCGAACACTGCTTTCCCCCAAAACTTACCAAGGTTAGAGCAAAGTCTACAAAGAAGCCATGGATTACTCGAGGAATAGGGGTATCTTGTAAAACAAAAAGAAAACTGTATCAGTCAATCCGAAACATTTCCAATGTTGATGCTATAGCACATTATAAGAAATACTGCAAAATATTAAAGACTGTAATACAGGTGTCAAAGCAAATATATTACAAGGAAAAGATAGTCATATCAGATAACAAAATAAAGACAATATTGGATATAGTGAAGGAGGAGACTGTTAAAACCAGACATGAAGAGGAACAAATAGCATTAAGAGTAACTGATACATTGGTGACAGATGTGTATAGTGTTGCAGAACTTTTTAACAAACATTTTATAACTGTTACTGAAAAGATGGGGTTGTCAGGTTCGGTAGATGCTGCTATGGATTACCTTAGACCAGACATTTCAAGTAACTTCCATAATATGAATTTGACCCTCACTACCCAAACAGAAATAATGTCCATCATAAAATCTTTAAAATCAAAAACATCTAGTGGGTATGATGAAATATCAACAAAGTTAATTAAAGAATGTGATTCTGAGCTAAGTAACATATTAAGCTATCTGTGTAACCAGTCGTTTATCAGTGGAATATTTCCTGAATGGCTGAAATATGCTGAAGTTAAGCCACAAAAATTTTCGAAAAATTAATGTACAGTCGTCTTTATAACCATCTTATCTCAAATAACATACTGTCAAAGTCACAGTTTGGATTTCTAAAAGGTTCTGATATTGAGAAGGCTATCTACATTTACAGTGAAAATGTGCTTAATTCATTAGACAAAAAATTGCAGGCAACTGGTATATTTTGTGATCCGTCAAAGGCATTTGACTGTGTAAATCACAATATCCTTTGAAGTAAACTAGAATATTATAGTGTAACAGGAAATGCTGCAAAATGGTTCAAATCTTATATCTCTGGCAGAAAACAAAGGGTGTTATTAGGAAAGAGACATGTATCAAGCTATCAGGCATCGTCCAACTGGGAACTAATTACATGTGGGGTCCCACAAGGTTCCATTTTGGGGCCCTTACTTTTTCTTGTGTATATCAATGACCTTTCATCAGTAACATTACCATATGCCAAGTTTGTTTTATTTGCTGAAGATACAAACATTGGAATAAGTAGCAAATCAAGTGTAGTCTTAGAAAGATCAGCCAATAAAATATTTGTGGACATTAATCACTGGTTCCTAGCCAATTCTTTGTCACTAAACTTTGAAAAAACACACTCCATGCAGTTCAGAACTTGTAAGGGGTGTCCCAAGAGTATATATCTAACATACGATGACAAGAAGATAGAAGAAGTGGACAGTGTTAAATTCTTGGGATTACAGCTTGATAATAAATTCAACTGGGAGGAGCACACCACAGAACTGCTGAAGTGTCTTAACCAGTCTCTGTTTGCAATGCGAATTTTGTCAGACATAGGGGATATAAAAATGAAAAAGCTGGCATACTATGCTTACTTTCATTCCATAATGTCATATGGGATTATTTTTTGGGGTAATTCATCAAGCCAAGCTAAAGTTTTCCGGGCACAAAAACGTGCAGTAAGAGTTATATGTGGTGTGAACTCAAGAAAATCCTGCAGAAGCCTGTTTAGGGAACTAGGGATACTAACTACTGCTTCCCAATATATTTATTCCTTAATGAAATTTGTCATTAAAAATATATCACTTTTTCAAACCAACAGCTCAATTCATGGAATCAATACTAGAAATAAGAATAATCTTCACAAGGATTTAAAGTCACTTAGTCTTGTACAAAAAGGTGTGCATTATCCAGGAACACACATTTTCAATAACTTGCCAGCAGCCATAAAAAGCTTAACAACCAATGAAATTCAGTTTAAGAGAAGCCTGAAGGATTTATTGGTGGCCAACTCCTTCTACTCCATTGATGAATTTCTTAGTAAAACCAATTGATTTGTATATAAGTACAACATAGCTTCTGCACAATTTCAGTGCAGTAATGTGTTCATTGAAAATTTGTGTGTGTGTGTGTGTGTGTGTGTGTGTGTGTGTGTGTGTGTGTAAGTACAATCTAACTTCTGCACCATTTCAGTGCAGTAATGTGTTCATTGTAAATAAGTATTACAGTAGTTGTATTACATGTTTATTACCTTATAAATAAATAAAAAACTTTTTATTTTAAATTCAATGCATTAGTATTTGTAAAATGGCTCTTAGTGTTCATTAAAAAATGACGATCATTCCAGTTGGGACCTGTGGAATGGTACATTAGCTTATTTGTTTTAGTTGTAAATATTTGTCATGTTTTGTTGTTTTTCTGACATGTTCCACATCCTGGAGGACCTCCTCACTACGGATCAATTGGAATGAAAGTAAATCTAATCTAATCTAATCTAATCTGAGTGATTTTTCTGAATTTTTAAAAACAAGTGTATGCCTGAAAAGCATATTGTCCTGATGGGCTGTCATGTCTATGTCAGATTTTGCTATATTGACAAAGAAATCATTGAAGAAGTTTGACATTTGAACATAATTTATAATAATATCACACCAAACATAACTTGAGAAATTTTTGACTTTTAACATTGACTCCCAACTCTGATTTCACAACAGACCAGACTGCCTTTGTTTTATTTCTTTGTTTGTTTATGAATATACTATTTGCCATTTTTTGTTGCCAGTATAATTTTTTTAATATAGTCTTATAGTACTTAACATAAGTTACCAAATTAGGGTTTCTATTTCCGTTGTGCAGCTCATTGTGCAGCTGTCTTTTTGTAGCATTTGAAACTTTTATGCCTGGTGTAATCCAGTTTCTTTTATTCCTGACTCTTTTGATAAGATTTTGGGGGAAATGTTTCATTGAATACACCCAAAAAACAATTTAGAAGTTTATCAAAATTTTTGTTGCTTGAATCACAGTTGTCTAAAGGCCAGCTTAAAACACTTAACTCATCGCAAAACCACTCTAACTTTTCTTTGCTAAAATTCCTTCTTATATAAGATTTAGATTTCAATTTCTCTGTTTTGGGGAGCTCTATAAACAAAGCTGAGATCTAGGCAAAACTTCCTTTTATCATCAAACTGCTAATTTGTAATAATATTATCTGTGCAGTTTGCTGAGTGGAAGTTTTCTCTAGTGCACATAGTAAAGTTTAACTTCAAACCAGATTTTTGGATTAAATCGCAAAATTTTTCAATGTCACTGCTTTCAATTAATGTATTGAAGTTGAAGTCTCCTGCAATCACAATCTTTTTCTTGCTTTCTTTTTTAAGTTTAAGAGATACTGAAATTTTTCTAAGAACAATTTCATAGCAGAACCCCCAGGAATTCTGTAAGGTGATGTTATCACAGTATTTAAATCACAAAGCTCTACACAACAGCTTTCAAAAATACATTCTTTATTTAGATAATTAAAATCTTCCTTCACTTTAAAGTTTAAGGAGGCATACAGTAAGATACTGGAGCCCCCATAAGATTTTTTCCCCCTAGAAAAGCTGCTGGCGAGTTTGAAATTACTATTTTTATTTAGAACGCCTATGCATTCTTTTGTGAGCCAGTGTTCATTTAAGCAGACTACCTTTATGTTTGCAGTTCAGAAAGTATAACTTGCAGTTCATCAATTTTAGAGTAACCTAGATTTGGACGTTTTTCTGCTGAACTGTTTACATTTTAATGCATCAAGATAGAATTTTTGAGTTTGTTTCTACTTTGAAGAGCCTCACTTGTTCCATGATATTTTCAGTTTCCAGTTTGGATCACCACTTTTATTTTCTCACCCCTTTCAAAAGTTTTCAGTTTCGCTTGCTTTTAATGATTCAGCTGATGTCTACAATCATTTTGCTGAAAGTTGTTGAATCTAATCTATTCAAGTGTAGCCTATCATTTCCCATACACTTACCACTTACAAATTTATTTTAGTCTACAAAAATTGCAATCAGCTTATCACACTGTTCCCTAATTCCACTGTTTATATTATTTATGTATGTATGTATCACTATATTTATTGATATGAATATAATAGGGAAACATTACACGTGGGAAAAATATATTTAAAAACAAAGATGATGTGACTTACCATACGAAAGCGTTGGCAGGTCGATAGAAACACAAACAAACACATACATACACACAAAATTCTAGGTTTCGCAACCAATGGTTGCTTCGTCAGGAAAGAGGGAAGGGGAGGGAAAGACGAAAGGATGTGGGTTTTAAGGGAGAGGGTAAGGAGTCATTCCAGTCCCGGGAGCGGAAAGACTTACCTTAGGGGGAAAAAAGGACAGGTATTCACTCGCACACACACACATATCCATCCACACATACACAGACACAAGCAGACATTGTCATTAAATGACCTTTTTGTAACACCCTGTATACAAGGATATTGGACATGGTTAGGTCTTTACAAGATAAAATACAGTTTGTATTGTATTCCTAAGGACTAGATATTTAAGTAATTTAGCAAAGAATCATATATACAACAAAAATGAGAGGCAACATACAAAGTAGAATATTCATAATGCATCCCTTTTTTTTCCCCAGGTAATCTGTCAGACTGTAAAAGCAATGATCAATTAAATATGCCCTTAGTTCAGCCTTAAAGTTTACTTACTTATTTAATATGGTTAGGCAGATCATTGTAAGTTTTCATCCCAGTATGTAGAGTGCCTTTTTGGCACAATGATGTTCTCACCTGTTTCATACGAAGATCAGATTTTTCTCTTGTATTTTATGCATGTATATCTTCATTTTTAATATGATATCTGGGTGTCCATCAATATATTGTTTGATGAAAACTGACATTTCGTAGATAAAAATGCAGGGAAGAGGAACAACTGACAGTTTTTTGAATAAGGGTCTGCATGATTCCCTATTGTTTACCCCTTCAATAATTCTAAATATTTTCTTTTGCATCCTGAAAAGTTTAATATTGGTTGCTGCATTGGCCCAGAAGATTATGCTGTATTTAATTACAGAATGCATATTGGAGTAGTATACATTTAACAGGCTGGCTTTGCTGCAACAGGTTTTTAAGATCCTTATCATGTAGCAGGTTTTGCTTAGTTTTCTTTGCAAATATTCAAAGTGTAGCTCCCATTTCGTGCTGTTCTGGAACCAGATTCCCAGAAATTTTCCGCTGTCAACACTTTCAAGAACTCTGTCCCTTAGTTCTATGTGTATGTTTGGGTGGTCTGAAAATTACAGGATAGTTTGGAAATAGTTGTTGTACATAAGATCATTGACATAGAGGAGAAACAGAATGGGTTCTAATAATGATCCTTGAGGGACTCCGTATTTCACATTTCCACATCCTGAGTAGTAGTAGCTGATTTTCTTATGCTCAGTATATTGCACCTCAACCACATAGTGACAACATAGGTATGTTCTGAGCCTCTCATTGGATATACCTCTTAATTCCTAATTCGTCAAGCTTCTGCAGTTGGGCATTACGGTCAATGACATTGAAGGCTTTGGATAGATCAAGACATATGCCTGTCACAAATTCACTTGCATCCAGTTTACCATAGATTTCATTAAGAAATTCAAATATAGCACTTTCAGTTGAGTAGCCTTTCCTGAAACCATGCTATGAGGGAGAGAGAATTTTATGTTTATTTAGTAAATCAGACACTCTTATTAAAAAAATGCTAAGATTTTTGAAAATACAGGCAGTAGATCTGTTGGTCTATAATTTGAAACACCTTCTGGATTTCCTTTTTTGAACAGTGGTTTCAGTCTTGCCATTTGTAAGCATGAAGGGAAGGTTCCTGATGCCAATGAGCTGTTGCACAAGTATGTCAAGGGTTCAGCTAAATTTGTTCAGTATTTGTGGGTGAAAGGAACAATGATGTAGACACATTTCTCATGCTATTGGATGATGGAGGTGGTATTGTTTTCTTCCAGGCTACTCGCCAACTGTTCACTTATGTTTGCAAAATATTTGTTGAAGGTCTCAGCAATTTTTCTTGGGCATGAAATCATTTTTCCTTCATAACATAAGTTTATATTTTGATATTGTTTGGTTTCATTTGTTGTTTGATTTTTTATAACTTTCTGTATAGCTTTAGATCTGTTTTTTGAATTTTCGATGTAATTGTCATATGCCGTTGTTGTAGCTTTCTTTACAACATTTTTGAGGATTCTCTTGTAATTCTTCAGGTACAACTGAAATTCACTTCATACTAAGTTTCTTCATGTTGTGTCTAGACAAGACAGCCTAGACACAATGAGAGGAAGCCGAAAGGCACGCGCTTAAACTCACGCAGTCTGGCGTGAGGTCTGAAACAGGATACGTAATGAATGCTATAGAGAAAAGTACGTAGCTTCTGGAATACTTAACTTTAATCGACATTTGTAGAACATCACTCTTGATGATACATTAATAGAATCTCAATATCAGTTGAATTCGGCGCCTTGCTAGGTCATAGCAAATGTAGCTGAAGGCTATGCTAACTATCATCTCGGCAAATGAGAGTGTATTTGTCAGTGAACCATTCCTTGCAAAGTCGGCTGTACAACTGGGGTGAGTGCTAGTACTTCTCTCTAGACCTGCCACGTGGTGGCGCTCGATCTGCTATCACTGACAGTGGCGACACGTGGGTCCGGCGTATACTAATGGATCGCGGCCGATTTAAATGCTACCACATAGCAAGTGTGGTGTCTGGCGGTGACACCACACTTCACTCAGTCTCTGTATAAAAATGCTTATTTGTTTGTTAGTGAATTTCCTTATTTCTTTTACAAGTTCCTCTTTCTCATTTGTTTCACTTGGGGTATGTTAATCAATAAACTGTCCGTAGTGATCAATGAAGCCAGTATTAAGATTTTTGTCACAGAAATTGTATTTACATTTGTGTTTGTTAACATCTGATCAATTGTTGAGCCTGTTGTTGGTGTAAGTCTTGTAGAAGAATCTATGGTGGGTTTTATGTTATGTGTTTCCAGTAGGGCCATTAAGTTTCGCTGGTGTTTTGAGATTTTTTTGAAAATCAGTATTAAAATCTCCACATATGATCACTGTTTTGTTGAAGGTTTTTATAGTATTTAAAGCTGCTTCTAGTTGATGACAGAAAGCATTTAAGTTCCCATCAGGGCTCCTATAAACACAGATAATTATTAATTTTAATGCAGAGAGTTCAACTGTGGATACTTCAAAAACTTTCTCTTCTGCTAACAGTTTATGTTATAATAATCAATACCAGATTAAACAAATATACATGACCCTCCATGACTGGATGTAATATTAGTGAATGATAGTAAAAGATTGAAGTCTGCAAGTTTTGTGACCGACAGTGCATTTTTAGGCAGCCAGCGTTTAGTTATACACATTACAGAAGCGTTTTTTAGCTCATCAGTAAATAAAATTTCCAAGTTCACTTAATTTGTTTGGCAGTGATTGGACATTTTGATGAATCAGCATGAAATGAAAAGATTTGTTACACTTCGGCATATTGTTAGACTTTGGCATATTTAATTGATCACTTAAATTTATCTTGTCAATAAAATATCCTTCAGGTGTACTGGAAGTTCTGGTTTTCTTTTCCCTTCTGCACTTTTCTTCTGTTATCATCTTCTGCATAATTTTCTTCTGTGTCAGGTTCCCCTGTTAGTTATTCAGCTGCTCCAGTTGTTGATTCTCCTGCTGATGCTACTGTTGATGATTTGCTGCTGGTGTTAGAGCTGGGTCTGCAATTGGTGGACCTGTTACTGCATTCATTGTTGTTGCTGTGACTGATGCTCTTGATAAAGATGAGTGTGTCACAGATGTATTTTTGGATCTTTCTAAGGCGTCTGATACTGTCAACCACAAGATTCTATTAAATAAATTAGGAGCATTAGGAATAAAAAGGGTAGCTAATGACTGGTTTTGATCACACCTAGCACATAGGATACAAAGAGTACAGATAACACATACTTCACATAGGTCTAAACATTTAGTAAAACACTTATCAGGACCAAAATACATTAATATAGGGGTTCCACAAGGTAGCATATTAGGACCAATACTATTCCATATGTACATTAACGACTTTCCCACTAGTGTTACTCATGGTGAAAAAATTCTCTTTGCTAATGACAGCAATATCATTCTGGAAACATCCCCCAGGCTGTGGCTAAGCCATGTCTCCGCAATATCCTTTCTTTCAGGAGTGCTAGTTCTGCTAGTTCTGCTTGAATCAGCAGTTGTCTTGTGACAGCCAGAGCGAGAGCACCAGCAGCAGCGAGTACTGTTTGTATAAAGCGTTTATCTTGCATTTTGTTTACGACCTTCCACTAAGGAAGGGATTCTATTTGTGTTTATCTGCTCTGCATAGTAACTAACAGTTCTTGATAAAACTTTACGTAGTTTTCGTGTTAGATTTCTTAGTGTTTTCTTGATCGTTTAGAACAGAAAGCGCCCTAAAACCGTCTTTTGTTTGTTTCGCGGCCGTTAGCCACTAGTCACTTGAATCAGCAGTTGTCTTGTGACAGCCAGAGCGAGAGCACCAGCAGCAGCGAGTACTGTTTGTATAAAGCGTTTTTGTACTTATTTGCTGCGCTTAGCTTTTAAATAGTTTTTCTGGGAAAACCTAGCGTAGTTTTCGTGTCTCGTATTTCAGTGAGTGTTTATTGATTATCAGAGTAGCTCATCAGAAGATTATCTTGGGAATTTGTCACCGTATAGAGTAGGGTAAACATAGTCATGTGTAGGGACTGTGGTTGTTGTGAGCGGACGCAAGGAGAATTGGCCACTCTTCGGGGGCAGGTGGAGGCTTTGTCTGTTAGGCTCATCGAGCTCGAGGCGCAGGCGTCGGCTCGTAGTGGCGTTGGGGCAACTGTGGTGAGACCTATGCCTACTTCGGTGGCCTTGGAATCACATGGAACCCCTGATGTCGCTGCGTCTTCCGGCAGTGAGCATCTTACCGGTCAGCCATCACTCCAGGGTGAATGGCGGACAGTGGTGGGCTCGCGCGTGCCTGGCCGAAAGGCGAAGGTGGGATCTGGCCGCGTGGCAGCTGCCTTACCCCTTTCCAACAGGTACGGGGTGCTTCCTAGTGGTGATGACATCGTTTCCGAGCCACCACAGGATGCCTCGCCTGTTGGGCCAGTGGCCGATTCTCCGGCAAGGTCCCGACAGTCACAGAGGGCGGGCCTATTAATTATAGGGAGCTCCAACGTTAGGCGGGTTATGGAGCCCCTCAGGAAAATAGCGGGTAGGTCGGGGAAGAATGCCAGTGTGCACTCGGTGTGCTTGCCGGGGGGTCTCGTCTGTAATGTGGAGGAGGCCCTTCCGGCAGCTATTGAACGCACTGGGTGTGACCGGCTACAGATAGTAGCACATGTCGGAACGAATGACGCCTGCCGCTTGGGTTCTGAGGCCATCCTTGGTTCCTTCCGGCGGCTGGCTGATTTGGTGAAGACAACCAGCATCGCACGCGGAGTACAAGCTGAGCTTAATATCTGCAGCATAGTGCCCAGAGTCGATCGCGGTCCTCTGGTTTGGAGCCGTGTGGAGGGTCTAAACCAGAGGCTCAGACGACTCTGCGACTATAATGGTTGCAAATTCATCGACCTCCGTTATTGGGTGGAGAACTGTAGGGCCCCCCTAGACAGGTCAGGCGTGCACTACACACCGGAAGCAGCTACTAGGGTAGCAGAGTACGTGTGGCGTGCACACGGGTTTTTTTTAGGTTAGAGGGACCCCCCCTTGGGCGAAACGATAAAATACCTGACGGCTTACCAGAGAGGACATTATCATCGTTGATAAAGAACGTCCGTCCTCAGAGACCAAAAACAGGAAAAGTTAACGTAATATTGGTAAACTGCAGGAGTATCCAGGGCAAGGTTCCTGAATTAGTATCTCTTATTGAAGGAAATAGTGCGCATATAGTATTAGGAACGGAAAGTTGGTTAAAACCGGAAGTGAACAGTAACGAAATCCTAGACACAGAATGGAATATATACCGCAAGGATAGGATAAACGCCAATGGTGGAGGAGTATTTATAGCAGTAAAGAATTCAATAATATTCAGTGAAGTTATTAGCGAATGCGAATGTGAAATAATCTGGGTTAAGTTAAGTATCAAAGGTGGGTCAGATATGATAGTCGGATGCTTCTATAGACCACCTGCATCAGCAACCGTAGTAGTTGAGCGCCTCAGAGAGAACCTGCAGAACGTCGTGAAGAAGTTTCGTGATCATACTATTGTATAGGGGGAGACTTCAATCTACCAGGTATAGAATGGGATAGTCACACAATCAGAACTGGAGCCAGGGACAGAGACTCTTGTGACATTATCCTGACTGCCTTGTCTGAGAATTACTTCGAGCAGATAGTTAGAGAACCAACTCGTGAAGCTAACGTTTTAGACCTCATAGCAACAAATAGACCGGAACTTTTCGACTCCGTGAATGTAGAATAGGGTATCAGTGATCATAAGTCAGTGGTTGCATCAATGACTATAAGTGTAATAAGAAATGCCAAGAAAGGAAGGAAAATATATTTGCTTAACAAGAGTAATAGGGCACAAATCGCAGAATATCTGAGTGACCACCATCAAACGTTCATTTCTGAGGAAGAGGATGTGGAACACAAATGGAAAAAATTCAGAAACATCGTCCAGTACGCCTTAGATAAGTTCGTACCGACTAAGGTCCAAAGCGAGGGGAAAGATCCACCGTGGTATAACAATCATGTACGAAAGGTACTACGGAAACAAAGAAAGCTTCATCATAGGTTTAAGAGTAGTCGAATCATAGCTGATAAGGAAAAGCTGAACGAAGCGAAAAAGAGCGTAAAGAGAGCAATGAGAGAAGCATTCAATGAATTCGAACATAAAACATTGGCAAACAATCTAAACAAGAACCCTAAAAAGTTTTGGTCATATGTAAAATCGGTAAGCGGATCTAAATCCCCTATTCAGTCACTCGTTGACCACGATGGCACCGAAACAGAGGACGACCGAAGAAAGGCAGAAATACTGAATTCAGTGTTCCGAAACTGTTTCACTGCGGAAAATCGTAACACGGTCCCTGACTTCAGCCGTCGCACGGACGCCAAAATGGAAAATATTGAAATAAACGATATCGGAATTGAAAAACAACTGCTATCACTTAGTAGCGGAAAAGCATCCGGACCAGACGAGATACCCTTAAGATTCTACAGTGATTATGCTAAAGAACTTGTCCCCTTTCTATCAGCAATTTATCGTAGATCGCTGGAAGAACGTAAAGTACCTAGCGACTGGAAGAAAGCGCAGGTCGTTCCCATTTTCATGAAGGGTCATAAATCAGATGCGAATAATTATAGGCCTATTTCGCTTACGTCAATCTGTTGTAGAATAATGGAACATGTTTTGTGTTCTCGTATTATGACGTTCTTAGATAATACAAATCTCCTTCATCATAACCAACATGGATTCCGCAAACAGAGATCATGTGAAACTCAGCTCGCCCTATTTTCCCAAGAAATTCACAGTGCCGTAGACACTGGCGAGCAGATTGATGCCGTATTCCTGGACTTCAGGAAGGCATTTGATATGGTTCCGCACTTACGTTTAGTGAAAAAAATACGAGCTTACGGAATATCGGACCAGGTTTATGATTGGATTCAGGATTTCCTAGAAGAAAGAACACAACATGTCATTCTTAATGGTTCAAAATCTGCAGATGTAGAGGTAATTTCAGGAGTACCACAAGGAAGCGTGATAGGACCTTTATTGTTTACAATATACATAAATGACTTAGTTGACAACATCGGTAGCTCCGTGAGGCTATTTGCAGATGACACGGTTGTCTACAAGAAAGTAGCAACATCAGAAGACTCGTACGTACTCCAGGAAGACCTGCAGAGGATTAATGCATGGTGCGACAGCTGGCAGCTTTCCCTAAACGTAGATAAATGTAATATAATGCGCATACATAGGGGCAGAAATCCATTCCAGTACGATTATACCATAGGTGGTAAATCATTGGAAGCGGTAACGACCGTAAAATACTTAGGAGTTACTATCCGGAGCGATCTGAAGTGGAATGATCACATAAAACAAATAGTGGGAAAAGCAGGCGCCAGGTTGAGATTCATAGGAAGAATTCTAAGAAAATGTGACTCATCGACGAAAGAAGTAGCTTACAAAACGCTTGTTCGTCCGATTCTTGAGTATTGCTCATCAGTATGGGACCCTTACCAGGTTGGATTAATAGAAGAGACAGACATGATCCAGCGAAAAGCAGCGCGATTCATCATGGGGACATTTAGTCAGCGCGAGAGCGTTACGGAGATGCTGAACAAGCTCCAGTGGCGGACACTTCAAGAAAGGCGTTACGCAATACGGAGAGGTTTATTATCGAAATTACAAGAGAGCACATTCCGGGAAGAGATGGGCAACATATTACTACCGCCCACATATATCTCGCGTAATGATCACAACGAAAAGATCCGAGAAATTAGAGCAAATACGGAGACTTACAAGCAGTCGTTCTTCCCACGCACAATTCGTGAATGGAACAGGGAAGGGGGGATCAGATAGTGGTACAATAAGTACCCTCCGCCACACACCGTAAGGTGGCTCGCGGAGTATAGATGTAGATGTAGATGTAGATGCAGGAGAGCTTCTGTAAAGTTTGGAAGGTAGGAGAAGAGATACTGGCAGAAGTAAAGCTGTGAGTACCGGGCGTGAGTCGTGCTTCAGTAGCTCAGTTGGTAGAGTACTTGCCTGCGAAAGGCAAAGGTCCCAAGTTCGAGTCTCGGTCGGGCACACAGTTTTAATCTGCCACGAAGTTTCAAGTTTGTGATTGATCAATAAGCAATAAAGTGACAGTGAACATAAAGAAAACTAATGGCATGAATTTCAGTTTGAAGAGGAAAACTGACAATGTTAAATTAAATGTAGATGGCACCTTTATAGACTGTGTAACAAATGCAGAATTTCTAGGAATGAATACTGATTATCAGTTGAAGTGGTGTGAACACACAAAGGTACTTGCAAACAGAATGTCATCAGCATGTTATGCCCTGAGAATCCTATCATCAGTGTGTAACATGCAATGTCTTTTAGTTACATATTATTCATATGTACACTCAGTTCTCAGCTATGGCATTCTTTTTTGGGGAACAAATGCACAAAATATGAATACAATTCTCTAACTCCAGAAAAGAGCCATAAGAATAATAACCAAAAATACTAGTCGAGCTCATTTTAAAGATCTGTTCAAAACACTGGGGATTTTAACTGCTCCATGTGAATACATTTACCAGACATTTTATACACATCAGAAATAACACTGGTAATTACTGCACAAACAGCTCCGTCGATGACCATGCAACAAGAGATAGACTCAACTTACATTTAACTCAAAACAGCATTTCCTACCAAGGAATAAAACTACACAATAAATTACCAAAATAGATTAAAGAAATAGCAAAAATACACTTATTTAAAAATGCAGCTAATAAGTACCTGTTATGCAATGGAAGGATTACTCAGATAAAACAGAGTAGGGGTTTGATAAAAAAATCTTGCACAAATAAATAATAATAATAATGATTATAGAACATCCACCATTCCACATAACACCTTCACTTTATGTTTCTTTCCTTCTTTTTCGTTTCTAGAAATACTTACCCCCAAGTTATGCATAGCACAATGCTAACACATCTTCCTCTTTCTGAGCTCAACATCTCACTAATTATGGAGAGATGCTGACTCAGTTTTTCATGATAGCAAATGGGAAGTTGTAGTACAGAAAATGGCCCTGAGATCACCAGTGTGTGTGTGTGTGTGTGTGTGTGTGTGTGTGGTAATGAAGTGTTATGAAACAATGTGTGAATAGTGTATGCAGTGACTGATAGTGAGATATGAGTGAACAGTGTGGCATTACGTTATGTAATAAGTTATTTGTAAGAAAAGTATTGTATATGAGGAGTAAATCTAATGATTACGTCTAACTAGACTTGTAAATACTTTGATATGTCCTATATCCTTGTAAAAAGAGATCTATGGATGAATAAAGCTACTACTACTACTACTACTACTACTACTACTACTATTACTACATGCTACGTTTGTTTACGAGTTGAAACAGCTGATCTTGTGTAAGTACAGTGGACTCATAAATCGAAATTACAAAGTTGCTGCAAAAGGACATTGAGGCATTCAATACCGAAATAGTGACTATAGAAAAAGAAAATTATAAATTAATACGGGAAAACAGGCCTGTACGAAACAAAACCTTCAAAATACACATGGTGTGCAAAATGTGATCAAAAACCCACCCACCAGACTACCTGTAAACAAATATGAATGGGAAACAGTTACGTAAAAAAAGGACAAACTTGAAAGTGCCACAGCAAAACCGATTGAAAAAAGGGACTTTCTTGTTGTTGGTGACTCCATACTGAAAATTGTTACAGCTCCAGGATATGAAATTGATGTTCGTCACAGAATCCAATTGCATCAGATCGGCAGACACTTTAAAAATATTCTAAATGCGAAACGAAGTGAAACTGGAAGTGGAAATGAAGAATAGGACAAATATGAAGGTGTTTTCATTCATATTGTAACAAATTCCATCAGTGTGTGGAAGTGGAAATGAAGAATAGGACAAATATGAAGGTGTTTTCATTCATATCGTAACAAATTCCATCATGAACAGCAGTGAGGAAGGAATGATCAGTGAAACACAGAACTTGATGTGCTCAGCAAAAAGTGTGTTTGCACATTCAAATATTGTCATTAGTGCAATTTTACACCTAAGGTCAATTACTGTTATGAAAGAAAAAGAGTCTGAAAGACTTGAACCCTTGCGTGATTTAAATATCAAGTGTTTGTCCAGCGCTGATACTAAATGTTTTGGCTATAACAGTGGCAGTCCTTCTAAACATGCAGAGAAACCTAAACGAAGAAAAGTAGTTGTGGTGGCAGACAGTCATGGTCGTGGATTTGCTTGCCTTCTGCACGGTCAGTCCAGTGTACAAACAATCGCTTACATAATGCCTGGCGTTTCTATGTCAGAAGTTGGCAAGCATGTACGATCCACAGATGTTGCTGACTTATCCTCTGAAGTTTTTTTTTTTTTTGTGCTATTTGGTGGGTCAATTACATGTACAAAAATGGAACTCACAAAGCAAAACAAGAACTAAAAACGTACTTAGGACAGATGACACACACACAATTTAGAGCTGAAAATCCCACATCGGCGTGATTTACCGTCTTGGTCATGTGTAGGTTAAATAAAGAAATAATCAATGCCAACCAACAAATTTCGTTACTTTGTGAATTCATTACTTTGTTAATTCTACTGTGGCTGACTCCATATTTTTATCACTTCAGAAACCAAACTGTGATTTGCTTAAAAGATTGTATTTATTCAGGTAATTCATGAATCTGTCTTTCATAATTACTTCTATTGTTTTTGAGAATGCTGACAACAGGGAAATGGGCTGGTAATTTTCTATGTCTTCTGTATTACGTTTCTTAAGCAAAGGTACAACTCTTGCCTGTTTTAACTGCTCTGGAAATATCCCTGATGTGAAGGATTCATTTATTACACCTATTTGTTAAGGGGCCTTGTACAATCCCTATGGATTGTTTCAGTACACACAGTATTACTTCATCTAAGCCTACTGACTTTTTATTTTTTAGTTTTTGAACAATTTTATTGACTTCATTCTCTGTGGTTGGAAGTAACATCATTGTATGTAGTGCAACATTATTTACAGGTGTTACATTTGTAGTGGGGAATTTTTGCTATAACTGCTCTGCAATACTTGAAAAATGCTCATTTACTTGAAAAATGCTCATTTACATAATTTGCTAAGTGTTGTGGATCATAAATAAATTTATTACCTTATTCCCTTCCTTTAGCAGTATGTTTTTCTGCGATTGTTTGCCTCTCCCCATTTCCTTTTTTACAACATCTCAGACTGCTTTGCTTTTATTCTCTGCATTATATATTATTTTGTCATTAATTGACTTTTTTGCAGCAATGAACACCTTCCTATAGATCTTTTTGTATCTGTGAGGGAAGTTTAAGAATTCTGTATCAATGCAAATCTTTTTCATGGAACTGACGTGTTTACGTGTTTTGGAGGACTTCTTAATACCTGCTATTATCCATCTGTTTTTGTGAGATGTTGATACAGACATGCATACTTTTGGAAATGCCCAAAGTTCAATTTAAACACTGTGGAGAATTTTGAGAATTTCATATTCACAGTGGTTTCCTTATACACTTCATCCCAGCTTTGTTTTTCTAGTTCTTTTATTTTGATTTCTGATAGATGTCGTTTGTAGGCTTGTAGTTTATGGAATGATTCAGTGCCTGATTTTACTGTTATTTGACAGAGATGGTCTGATAGTCCGAGATCTTTTACACCTACATCACATTTTTCTCTGTCCATATTTGTGGCCACATGGTCAGTTACTGATGCAGTCATTGTAGTAACCATTGTTGCACTATTGACCAATAGGGACATGGTAAAACTTAGAAGGATGTTTATGAAGGTGCTGCTGGATTCATTTATGATATTAGTGTTGATGTTAATGCCCCCACACAGAATTATGTTGATCTTTGTACTTGAGACTTTATCTAGAACTTTTGTTAATTTATTGAAAAAAGTGTCCACACTGCCTCTGGGAGATCTATACACACACAAAATGATTAATTTCTTGGTGATATCAAGCTCTGTTAATTCAATAGCTTGTATTTCAAAGTGTTTGTCTTCACTTAGTGTACTGAGGTCATGTCTTGATTTGAACTGTGTTCCTTTCCTGATGTAAATGCATGATCCTCCACCCATTGAAGTAGTTCTGCAGTAAGAGTTTGCCCTTTTATACAATGATAATACCACACGTTCGATTTCTGTGTCTCTACATCAGTGCTCACTATTACACACTACTGTGCAGTTCAAAGATTGGAGCTAAACTTCTAATAGTTGTATTTTATTTTTTAATGACTGCATGTTTTGATGGAGGATTAAGTCTGTGAAATGCCCCATGTTACCCTTTCCAATGGTTTGTTTTTCTTTGTGACATCTGGTATGTGTCATATTTGAAGTGTTAAAATCTGTTTTGTGAGTGATTGTTTGGGTATTTTATAAACGTCTGGAGATACTCTTTAGACAGGGGAACCTGTTGTCTGGATTTATCCTAAAAAAGACCTACTTTTTCTACCTATGACAACAAGTATTTGACCATGTGTGGCCCGAGATCCACCCCCTATACTCTCATGAATCAGCTGTACCAATCTCCCCTTCCCAGTCCTGTTAAGGTGTAGGCCATGCCTAGTGAAACCCCATCTGTTGATAGTTCCAATGGGCACCAGAGAAACAGAAGCAAAGTTGGCTGTCCTCAGAGCCATCCCTAACCCCACATTGATTCAACTCACAGTTACATCAAGGTGTGGTCGATCATGACGCCGGAACAGCTCAACAAAGTGTACATTGGTGCCACGAGTCAGGGAAGCTATCTTGTCCAGATCACCACCTATGTCTTATGCCCCATCCCTGCCCAAAATGTTTCCCACCCCACCCACTATCACTACATGTTCCTCTTTTGTAAAGTCCTTACATAAAGACCCTAGGTCCTCTATCACATGACTTAGCCCTGCATTTGGCTTGGAGATACTGGCGACCTGGTACGCTGTAACTGAGGGCCTACACCTTGCCCATGGCTACTACGTAGCAGCAGCACTTTCTTCTTCCTAACACTTTGTATATTCCTAGGCTTCTTGGCTTTGGTTGAAGTGTGCTGCACATTTCCTGCTCCTTGTTCTACCTGAGGCTCTTCTCCACTTAACTCTGGCAGTGGTAGATACCTGTTGTTGGTGTTGATGATAAAACTCTCACATCGCATCCTCTTTCTTCCTATCCTCCTACCAGCTGCCATTTCCTAACCGGCCTCCTCCCCCCTATCTCCCTTGATCCTTATCAATTCCTTCCTTGCTTCCTCCAACTGTGCCTGAAGGTCACAGATTTTCCTTTCCTGTTCTCCAATCAAAATGTTCCTACTGCATACTCTGCAGTTCCAGGAGAGAGCCTCTTCTGTTCTCCCAACATTCTCCCCGCTGCATCCCCCCCTCCAGTGAAAATATTTCCTACAAGATTGGCAACAAATCCCTCTACTCACTACCCTGTAAAAGCTCCCACATTTCTCACTCATGGTCGGTTTCGAAAGAATAATCAAGTTTAAAGAATGTTTTAAATTTGTCAAGGATGCGAGATTGGCTGTGAGTAAACAAAAGACACAAAGGTCTTATGTGTGGTGGTTGTTGTTTTTGTACTGACTTAGAGATACAATGTCAGAAGAATGAATTTGTAATTACTTTGCTTTTAGAGAATTTACGTTATCAGGTGTGTTTGGTCAGGGTTTTAAGAGTTTATAATTCGGAAAATTTTAGGCCTAGATTGTGTCTATCTAACTTCGCCAGATGGCCAACACCGAAACCAAATTGATTACATACTTTGTTATCAGAGGTGGAAGAGCGCGGTTCAGTCAGCTACAACAAGACCTGGGGCTGACTGCGGATCAGATCATGAGCTCCTGATTGCAAAATTTTGGCTGAAACTTCAGAATGTACCAAAAAGTATCCCAACTTGCAGATACGACCTTAACTCTATACCCTCCGACTATGCTGCAGAGGTACAAAACAGATTTAATGTATTACAGCTGGAGGACAAAAGCTCGCAAGAGATGTGGACAGAAGTAGCTAATACTGTCAAGGAGGCCACAGAGAAACACATTCCCAAGAAAAGGAACAGTAAGAAGGCTAGATGGCTATCAGTTGAGGCACTGCAAATTGCAGAAGAACGAAGGAAAGCAAAAATCAAGGGAGATAGATCAGCTATGTTTGAATTAAATAAAGATTTTCAGAAATTAGCTAGAAGAGATAAAAATATATTCTTTAATGAACAGTGCAAGGAAGTTGAAGATAGTAACGTAATGGGGAAGACAAGAGATCTGTATAAGAAAATTAGAGAAATTAAAGGAAAATTCCAGGCAAAAATTGGAATGATAAAAGATAGAAACTGGAAAGATCTGAGTGAAGCAGAGGATGTTAAGGAAAGATGGGCAGAATATGTAGAAGACCTATACAAGAAAGAACTGCATCATGACAGGGCTCCTACTGCTGATGTTAATGTTAATTTAGAACTAGAGCCAGATATTTTGGAGAGCGAAATCCAGTGGGCCCTTGAAAATATGGCTGATAACAAAACTAGTGGACATGATGAAATACCAGCAGAATTGTTTAAAGTCACTGGAAAGGATGCAGTAAAAGTGCTGCACTCAATATGTCAAAAAATATGGTTCACGCAGCAGTGGCCAGAAGACTGGAAAAGATCAGTATTCATCCCCATTCCAAAGAAGAAAAGTTCTAAAGAGTACTCAGATTACCGAACAATCGCACTTATTTCACATGCTAGCAAAGTTATGTTGAAAATCTTACAAAATAGACTTCGCCAATATCTAGATCGAGAGCTGCCAGAAGAACAAGCTGGATTTAGGAAAGGAAGAGGAACTAGAGATCAAATTGCTAACATTCGGTGGATTATGGAAAAAGTGAGAGAATTCCAGAAAGATGTGTACCTCTGCTTTATTGACTACGCCAAAGCCTTTGACTGCGTCGATCACAACAAATTATGGAACGTACTGAAAAACATGGGTGTACCAGGTCACCTCATTCATCTGATACGGAGTTTATACCTTGACCAAGAAGCCACGGTGAGAACTGTGTATGGAACAACGAAATGGATAAAGATTCAGAAAGGGGTCCGGCAAGGCTGTATACTGTCACCGTACTTATTCTATCTGTATGCAGAACATGTCATGAGGAATGTGAGGCTAGATGAAGGAGAAACAGGAATTAAAATAGCTGGAATAAATGTAAACAACCTCAGGTACGCGGATGATACGATCCTATTGGCAGAAAGTGAAGAAGATTTGAGAACACTCTTACTAAAGGTGAAAGACGAAAGTGAAAAGGCTGGTCTTATGCTGAATGTGAAGAAAACGAAAATTATGGCAACTACACCTACCAATTCGTGGGATATAGCAGGAGAAACCATGGAGGTAGTGACCACATTCAGTTGTCTCGGTTCCCAGATCTCTGCTGATGGTGACTGCAGCCATGAAATCCGGAGACGCCTGTTGCTCGGTAGACAGGCAATGTCAAACCTTGACAAGGTTATAAGGTCCAGAGATATAACACTAACAACAAAGATCCGTATTGTGAGGGCTATGGTCTTTCCAGTTGTGATGTATGGATGTGAGACCTGGACCATTAGAAAGGCTGAACGGCGAAGAATTGACTCCTTCGAATTGTGGTGTTGGAGGAAACTTCTTAGAGTTCCATGGACTGCAAAGAGAACCAACAGATCAATATTGGAGCAAATTAAACCAGATTTCTCCCTGGAAGGTCTAATCTTAAAACAAAAGCTGACCTACTTTGGACACACAATGCGAAGGCATGCCTCGCTGGAAAAAACATTAATGCTGGGGAAGATTGAAGGAACTAGAAGAAGAGGACGTCAGAGGATGAGATGGATCGATGGCATCACAGAAGCAATGTGTTCCAACCTGGAAGGTCTACGGGAGAAAGTGCAAGACAGGAAAAAGTGGCGTGATTTGGTTCATGGGGTCACGAAGAGTCGGAACCGACTAAACGAATAGAGAGAGAGAACTAGTAAACAATACGAAATGTGTTAGTTAAATATGATTTAGAAACATTTAATTACACTTTTATAGTGACAATAGAAACTAGTAGCTGTCTTATTTAAACGAATTTTGCACTATCAAGAAAACTTCAATAGAATGTTTTGTGTCATGCAAAATTTCGGGTTATGTCGCGATTATCGGGACTTCAGCTAAAGAACATGTTTTTTCAAGAACAAGCTCTGTTGGATGCTAATATTCAGTTGTGTGACAAGAACAGACACTACAGCAAGTATATAAAACAAAGAAAATTTAAATATGACACTATTTTCTCTTAAATAAGTTCTTTTAGTGGACGAAGAAAATACCTGTGATCACACTCGGCGGCCATCTTGCATTATTTTGTTCAAAAGCATTTCATAACAAAAATGAGATATAGAATATTTATACCCATTTTGCTTCTTATGTTAAATTCACAAATTATTTGTGTCTTATGTCATGACTTTACTTCTTCCTGACTTTCCATGAATTAAAATTGCCAACAATTTAACAGTCAACACTGCAATATTGAAAACAGTTCATTTGTATTTTTTGTCTGCTTCTCATTGAGCTTGTATAGCCGAGCTGAATTTACACATGGACAAGGATGATCCAACAAGAGCAGTACTTGGGAAATGGGAACAGCACACTGATCTTTTGATGATGTCCATTTGAAAGCATTAGCAGGACCATGAGGTATCACAAAGGATACGGTTACATCTTGCAGCTCTGACAAACACATATTATCACTCCTACCCACCATTGATTTCATACACACAAGAAATGAAGTGGCTCACTACAAATTCTTCTAATGTATACTGTGGTCTCTGCATTTCACACGGTAATAGGCTGCATTTTGTGGAGGGGAACTGTTCTTGCAATATATTTGCCATTGCGGGATGCAACCCAGTAGTGACTTGATTGAATTCCTGCCATAGGCTTCATAGCAAATTGCTCTTCTCTCTTTTTTAAGTGGAATTCCCTTACTGTACATCCATTTAGAATTAAGACTTTCATGTTTGTTACTAAAGTGATATGGTGTGTACAAGTCCAGGAGCATCCATTAAACTATCAACAGCTTCATGCTGAAGATTAAATCTTGTTGCACAATGTTTACAGAGATCTCTTACCTCATCACATGCACTTTTTCCACAACCTGTTGCTGAAAATACCCATTTTTTGTCTTAATTCCTGTACTACAGCGATGACCAAGCTCATAAAACCTGAAAGCAGTTTTTAAGGTGAGATGCTGCACTATCAGTCACATACACATGTTTAGGAAATGCATGGCTTCTAACTGCTACGTCATCAATTATCATGCTGACAGCATGGCATGGATGTGCACTGTCATGAATGGGATCATCACTGCCAATATGAAAAGTGAGATGTTCCAAGAAAGTGGGCAACACACGTGAATATTGATACCTGTGATGTGTGCCAGTAATAACTTTGAAGCAAAGGACCAGTTCTCAGCAAAGTCAAAATAAAGAACTGATGTTTCAGTATTCTGGGATGTGGCTGATTTTACTTACATCTTCTATGGCCTGTCTCTGTATCCTCGAGATATAATGGTGAGCTGTTCCTTTCATGACCCAATGCCTAACCTCTGTAACAAACTTCTCTGACTCTACTGTCTTCTTCACCAAATCCCCTCACTCCCACAATGCATAGGTTACATCATTGTCAGTATCCTGAAGGTGTAATTCTTCAACAGTCATCACTTCAGCACCAGGTCTCAATGCACATTCCTGCAACCAACATTTATCTTGCAGCTCTTTATGTCTGTCTCTGTGTACTTCTTTCCTGTGACGCTGCTTATGGCAAAACAAACAAGTTTCAAATTAGTGCTGTAAATACATATGCGTACTTCCTTCACTGGCTGGCACTTTACTCATTTTGGTCTTTAGAATTTTGTGAGACCAATTTTTAAATTCAGGTTCTCCTTTTTCATTAGGAGATATGCTTCTCTTATTGATATTGTCATACATCTTTTTAACTTTTTCGCCATTTTCACTAACACAGATAATAATAGCCTGGTTAGGACTTTCCGTGCTGCGGTCTTTGTCATCACTTAGGCATATTTCAGAACAACAGTAAGTGTATCATCTTCAACAGATGCCCATAGTAAGAATCTGGGAATGCCCGAAAGGTACCTTTCTCATTCTTTATTTTAGAAGCTTTCGAAATCAGATAATGTGAGGAAGTAGGTATGTATTTCTGTATCTGCTGTTTAGAGAAACTACCTGGTATCAGTCTCAGTAACAGTACCTTCTCAGTATAGATGGCTGTGGACATAGCAATATTTAGGCTTCGACACCACACATCAGATTTCGTGCACATATCACTATCTTCAGGTTCTGCACCAAGTGCATCTACATTATACACTTCACAAAGTTTTTGAAGATGTTGCTTGTTTCAATTTCTTCCACTTTTCTTTTACATACTGTTTTCTTCTTGTGCTTCTTACCTTTCCTGGATGTTTAGGGGAGGGGCTACAGAAGAAATGCTAACATTCAACACATCAACAACTTGACACCCAGGAATATAAACATGAGCCCTGTCTTCTTCAGTTTCATATTTGGGTGATGGTGATCATTCAGATGGGTTGTCACTAAACTTCTTGTATTCTTCAGTTTCACATTTGGGTGATGGTGATCATCTCTAATAAAAACTTGCTAATTCTGGGCATTAAAACGTCTTGCAGAAGGAAAAGGAATCTGTATGCCTCACTCAAATCCAGTTACAGTATAGAAAAGGAAAAACATTACAAACTATACTGCTCTATCCTTAAAAAAGTTCTAAGAAGGGCAAAGAGTATTTCTATAAAATCAGAAATTGATGTCTCTAATAACAAAATTAAAAACATATGGGGCATAATAAAAAGGGAAACAGGTAAAATCCCTGCTGCAGAAAACACAATATAAATTAAAACAAATGATACCATTCATGACAATGTTGAAATAATCACTGACATTTTTAACAACCACTTTCTTGGATCAGCAGTACAAGCTGGAAAAACATGTTCTGTTAATGAAGCCATGTTATCCCTTCAAAAAGCTATTAATAAAAAAACCAAGCATATAAAGTGTCTCTCGTCACAGTACATGAAAATGAGAATATAATTAGAGATATGAAGAGCAAGAATTCTGTTGGCATAGATGGTATCTCTCGAAGATTAGTGAAGGAGTGCTATAAACCGATAAGCAAAATACTGTGCCACATATTCAATGAATTCATCCAGCATGGGATTGTTCCTGAGAGACTAAAATATGCTGTTTTCAAACCTCTCTTTAAAAAACATGATAAATCTGATGTTACCAACTATTGGCCTATCTCCCTTTTAACAACCTTTTCTAAAATTCTTGAGAAATTGGTTCAGAAAAGACTTATTGAACACCTCATGCATTATAAGGTATTAAACAGTAGTCAGTTCAGATTTCAACTGGGTGTATCAACAGAACAAGCCATTTTTTCCTTCACCCATCAAATCTTAGAGTCTTTTAATAATAAATTATCTCCTGGTGGTATCTTCTGTGACCTTTCTAAGGCCTTTGATAATGTTAATCATGAAATCCTCTTAGCAAAGGCTGAATATTATGGTATAAGTAGCTCAGTTGGCTCATGGATTAAATCCTACCTAGCTGGAAGAAAGCAGAAGGTCATGTTGAACGACTCTGAGGGGTACTCTGTGGCATCTAGCTGGGGCTCTATTGGCTGTGGTGTTCCTCAGGGCTCTGTACTTGGCCCCCTTCTCTTCCTCATCTTTATCAATGACCTTACCTTGCATACTAGCTTTAAAATTCATTTTACTCTTTTTGCTGATGACACCTCTATCCTCATCAACAAAACTCCCAACTTCAATCTTGAGGAATCAGCCAATATTGTCCTTAGTGAAGTATGTAATTGGTTAGTAAATAATGGGTTATCACTAAATGTTAATAAGACCCAGTTTGTGCATTTCCAAGTAAGGGAAAAAGTTGACGATCAATTAAGTATTACATTGAATGGTAGCGAGTTACTACAAGTTGAGTCAACCAAGTTTCTGGGTGTACACATTGACAACAATCTAAAATGGTCTGAACATATTTTGCATCTCCATAAAAAACTCAGCTCAGAAACATTCGCTGTTCGTATTATTTCCACTCTATGTGACCAAGACACCACAAAAACTGCTAATTTTAGTTATTTCCATGCATTATTGCTGTGTGGCATAGTTTTCTGGGGTAATCAGCCACTACCCAAAAAAATATTCATTGCCCAAAAGAGAGTTATTAGGACAATGAGCGGAGTCCAGCCTAGACATTCTTGTAGGAACCTTTTCAGAAAATTAGGGATACTGACAACAGCATGCCAATATATCTACTCCCTGTTATGTTTCATTGGTAAAAATGGACAATCGTACAAAACCAATGATTCATACCATACCCACAATACCAGGAGGAAGCTGGACATCCACTATGAATCAAAAAACCTTACTATTGTACAAAAAGGAGTCCATTACATGAGCTGCAAGGTGTTCAATGCTCTCCCACCATCACTGAAATTACTTATCCACGAGCTTCCCAAATTTAAACAACAGCTCAAGCAGTATTTATTAGATAATTCCTTCTAATTAGTAGAAGAATATTTTAGTAGAGTTAACTGTAATTGATTTTTTCATTTACTAATTTGATGTGCTATTGTGCATTACAATACTCACAATCACTGTTAACATTACTGTGTCTTTCATTTAACTGTTAAGGTCTACCATATTTTTTAATGTAATTTTTTCTATACCTATTAATGTGTATTTTGTCTTATACCAGATATCCTCTTGCAAGAGGTACTTTTATGTATTCCTTTTGTATTATTTGTAATAATTCTGACACGTCTTACATCCATGCGAATGCCTCGCAGTATTGGATTTATGGGATATAAATAAATAAATAAGTAAATAAATTCAGATGGGTTGTCACTAAACTTCTTCTTGTAATGAGTGTAGCAATTCGTGCACAATGGATGTGATACTAATACTGTTCCTTCAGGACCAAGATATTTCGGCAGTACCTCTGACAGATTTCCAACAAGTGTGAAGTGTTTTCACTTTTCTTAAACGGCACCTTCTTGTATCTTTTTTCGTAGTCCACACACCTCACTCTTTCACTACTGTATTTCCTCACTGACATTGTATCTAACAAAAAATTGAAACCAAACACAAAACTCGATGCAGAATGGTTTATGTGCAAGTTGTCACTCGTTTGTTATAAACAGAAGAGAACTGGAAACAGTGTTGTCAACATGCATATTTTGCACTAGAAATTCAGTGATGTGAAATAATGCAGAATGTTGAAAAATATTGAAAATTTTTTAACACTTTACACAGAAAGATATAGCACACTTTTTTTGGGGGGGGGGGGGGGGGGGTAGTTCTTAAAAGATTCCGGGTGGGGCTGTAGAGTAAATAATTTGTAAAAACTCAATAACAATGCAATTTTTTACATTTTTAGTAATTAGTGTTTACATAAAACAGATAGTTGAAACAGAGAAGACACTGTTTATAATTACATCAGTATTATCTGGTAATATGACAGAAAAGATAGCATTCCATAACTTTTCAAACTAGGGAAAAAAAATTATATCGGAAAATTAACTTAAATTTCATATTTTTGTCTTAAATTTATAAGTTAAAGAAAGCCCGTAAGTGTGTGGGTGTCAACTAAATGTCAACACACTAAGAGGGAGGTTTAATGCAAAACAACTGCCAGGTCGTCAGTACTTTTGGTTTATTAGTTATATTTTTTTGTTCTCTGCTTTTTAAAGAGTTATTTACAAAAATTAAGATAAAATGAAAATGCTTTATTTCTTAGCAATTATGATATAGAGGTCTAATATATATTTTTGCCAGAGAAATTCATGGCCATGATTGATATGATTTGAGATTAAATCACACAGCTATTGTTATCTATTGCAATATATATTAGGTTGTATATTATATTTATGTATTGCATTTCAATGATTTACTGTACTGTATTATGTGCTTAAATTATTTATGTTACTGAATCAATGTTACTCTTATGTAACACATATTTAGAATTGTGTTGCCTACTAATGTACAAAGTAAGCAATGTCCCATATATATAGACACACACAAACCATACGAAAGCGCTGGCAGGTTGATAGAAACACAAACAAACACATACATACACACAAAATTCAAGCTTTCACAACAAACTGTTGCCTCATCAGGAAAGAGGGAAGGAGAGGGAAAGACGAATGGATGTGGGTTTTAAGGGAGAGGGTAAGGAGTCATTCCAATCCCGGGAGCGGAAAGACTTACCTTAGGGGGAAAAAAGGACGGGTATACACTTGCACACACACACCTATCCATCCACACATATACAGACACAAGCAGACATATTTAAAGACAAAGAGTTTGGGCTGAGATGTCAGTCGAGGCAGAAGTGCAGGGGCAAAGATGTTGTTGAATGACAGGTGAGGTATGAGTGGCGGCAACTTGAAATGAGCGGAGATTGAGGCCTGGTGGATAACGGGAAGAGAGGATATATTGAAGGGCAAGTTCCCATCTCTGGAGTTTGGATAGGTTGGTGTTAGTGGGAAGTATCCAGATAACCCGGATGGTGTAACACTGTGCCAAGATGTGCTGGCCGTGCACCAAGGCATGTTTAGCCACAGGGTGATCCTCATTACCAACAAACACTGTCTGCCTGTGTCCATTCATGTGACTGGACAGTTTGTTGCTGGTCATTCCCACATAGAAAGCTTCACAGTGTAGGCAGGTCAGTTGGTAAATCACGCGGGTGCTTTCACACGTGGCTCTGCCTTTGATGGTGTACATCTTCCGGGTTACAGTACTGGAGTAGGTGGTGGTGGGAGGGTGCATTGGACAGGTTTTACACCGGGGGGCAGTTACAAGGGTAGGAGCCAGAGGGTAAGGAAGGTGGTTTGGAGATTTCATAGGGATGAACTAAGAGGTTACGAAGGTTAAGTGGACGGCGGAAAGACACTCTTGGTGGAGTGGGGAGCATTTCATGAAGGATGGATCTCATTTCAGGGCAGGATTTGGGGAAGTCGTATCCCTGCTGGAGAGCCACATTCAGAGTCTGATCCAGTCCTGGAAAGTATCCTGTCACAAGTGGGGCACTTTTGTGGTTCTTCTGTGGGATGTTCTGGGTTTTAGGGGACGAGGAAGTGGCTCTGGTTATTTGCTTCTGTACCAGGTCGGGAGGGTAGTTGCGGGATGTGAAAGCTGTTTTCAGGTTGTTGATGTAATGGTTTAGGGATTCCAGACTGGAGCAGATTCGTTTGCCAAGAAGACCTAGGCTGTAGGGAAGGGACCGTTTGATGTGGAATGGGTGGCAGCTGTCATAATGGAGGTACTGTTGCTTGTTGGTGGGTTTGATGTGGACGGACGTGTGAAGCTGACCATTGGACAGATGGAGGTCAACGTCAAGGAAAGTGGCATGGGATTTGGAGTAAGACCAGGTGAATCTGATGGAACCAAAGGAGTTGCGGTTGGAGAGGAAATTCTGGAGTTCTTCGTCACTGTGAGTCCAGATCATGAAGATGTCATCAATAAATCTGTACCAAACTTTGGGTTGGCAGGCCTGGGTAACCAAGAAGGCTTCCTCTAAGCGACCCATGAATAGGTTGGCGTACGAGGGGGCCATCCTGGTACCCATGGCTGTTCCCTTTAATTGTTGGTGTGTCTGGCCTGCAAAAGTGAAGAAGTTGTGGGTCAGGATGAAGCTGGCCAAGATAATGAGGAAAGAGGTTTTAGGTAGGGTGGCAGGTGATCGGCGTGAAAGGAAGTGCTCCATCCCAGCGAGGCCCTGGACGTGCGGAATATTTGTGTATAAGGAAGTGGCATCAATGGTTACAAGGATGGTTTCCGGGGGTAATAGATTGGGTAAGGATTCCAGGCGTTCGAGGAAGTGGTTGGTGTCTTTGATGAAGGATGGAAGGATGGGAGACTGCATGTAATGGGTTGAAGGTGTTGATCTACGTAGGCAGAGATACGTTTCAAGTTGCCGCCGCTCATACCTCACCTGTCTTTCAACAACATCTTTGCCTCTGTACTTCCGCCTCGACTGACATCTCTGCCCAAACTCTTTGCCTTTACAAATGTCTGCTTGTGTCTGTGTATGTGCGGATGGATATGTGTGTGTGTGCGAGTGTATACCTGTCCTTTTTTCCCCCTAAGGTAAGTCTTTCTGCTCCCGGGATTGGAATGACTCCTTACCCTCTCCCTTAAAACCCACATCCTTTCGTCTTTCCCTCTCCTTCCCTCTTTCCTGACGAGGCAACCATTGGTTGCGAAAGCTAGGATTTTGTGTGTATGTATGTGTTTCTATCGACCTGCCAGCGCTTTCGTATGGTAAGTCACATCATCTTTGTTTCTAAATATATTTTTCCCGCGTGGAATGTTTCCCTCTATTTTTATATATATATATATTGCTTGTGTCTGTATGTGTGTGGATGGATATGTGTGTGTGTGCGCGAGTGTATACCTGTCCTTTTTTCCCCCTAAGGTAAGTCTTTCCGCTCCCGGGATTGGAATGACTCCTTACCCTCTCCCTGAAGACCCACATCCTTTCGTCTTTCCCTCTCCTTCCCTCTTTCCTGACGAGGCAACCGTTCGTTGCGAAAGCTAGAATTTTGTGTGTATGTTTGTGTGTGTGTCTCTCTCTCTCTCTCTCTCTCTCTATATATATATATATATATATATATATATATATATATATAATGGAAGGAAACATTCCACGTGGGAAAAATTATATATAAATACAAAGATGAGGTGACTTACCGAACAAAAACGCTGGCAGGTCGATAGACACACAAACAAACACAAACATACACACAAAATTCAAGCTTTCGCAACAAATTGTTGCCTCATCAGGAAAGAGGGAAGGAGAGGGGAAGACGAAAGGAAGTGGGTTTTAAAGGAGAGGGTAAGGAGTCATTCCAATCCCGGGAGCGGAAAGACTTACCTTAGGGGGAAAAAAGGACAGGTATACACTCGCACACACGCACATATCCATCCACACATACAGACACAAGCAGACACGCTGGCAGGTCGATAGACACACAAACAAACACAAACATACACACAAAATTCAAGCTTTCACAACAAACTGTTGCCTCATCAGGAAAGAGGGAAGGAGAGGGAAAGACGAATGGATGTGGGTTTTAAGGGAGAGGGTAAGGAGTCATTCCAATCCCGGGAGCGGAAAGACTTACCTTAGGGGGAAAAAAGGACGGGTATACACTTGCACACACACACCTATCCATCCACACATATACAGACACAAGCAGACATATTTAAAGACAAAGAGTTTGGGCTGAGATGTCAGTCGAGGCAGAAGTGCAGGGGCAAAGATGTTGTTGAATGACAGGTGAGGTATGAGTGGCGGCAACTTGAAATGAGCGGAGATTGAGGCCTGGTGGATAACGGGAAGAGAGGATATATTGAAGGGCAAGTTCCCATCTCTGGAGTTTGGATAGGTTGGTGTTAGTGGGAAGTATCCAGATAACCCGGATGGTGTAACACTGTGCCAAGATGTGCTGGCCGTGCACCAAGGCATGTTTAGCCACAGGGTGATCCTCATTACCAACAAACACTGTCTGCCTGTGTCCATTCATGCAAATGGACAGTGTTTTGCTGGTCATTCCCACATAGAATGTGTCACAGTGTAGGCAGGTCAGTTGGTAGATCACGTGGATGATTTCACACGTGGCTCTGCCTTTGATCGTGTACACCTTCCTGGTTACAGGACTGGAGTAGGTGGTGGTGGGAGGGTGCATGGGACAGGTTTTACACCGGGGGCAGTTACAAGGGTAGGAGCCAGAGGGTAGGGAAGGTGGTTTGGGGATTTCATAGGGATGAACTAAGAGGTTACGAAGGTTAGGTGGACGGTGGAAAGACACTCTTGGTGGAGTGGGGAGCATTTCATGAAGGATGGATCTCATTTCAGGGCAGGATTTGGGGAAGTCGTATCCCTGCTGGAGAGCCACATTCAGAATCTGATCACACACACAACATTGCAATTTGAATGAAATTGATTAGTCTTCATTTAAACAAAAATTGTTATTTTTGCATGTAATAAATTCTTACGTATAGGGTGGTTAAGGAAGCCTTTATTTTAGTTCCTAAATACTAGCTCCAGAACAAGTTTTATTCATTTTGTTATGTTGTTCTATGTTCAGGGTGGTGGCAGCTTATGTCAGTAGCTTTTATTTTCTTGAAGAGTGTACATATTTTGGGGATATGCTTGTTTGCATTAATGATTCAACAGCATACATGTAATCTAATTGGTAAATCATTACTAGAAAATTAAATTTAATGTATAACACACAGTTAATGAAGAAAAACTATATTTGATCGTTAATTTGCACTATTTTCTCAATAGGTTATATGTTTTTTTAAGTTTTATTATAATTTATTTCCAATCCTGGTTTTGCAGACTTGTTCAGCTAATTTCTTCCATTCATTGCTGAAGTTTTCCTGCACTGGAGGAAAACATTTTGTTATCATCTGCAAAATGTAGTTGTTGCAAGTATGCACCATTGACACATGTACCTCCTTTATATTCTGAGTAAGGGTTGAATGACAATAAATGCGACAGTTAGCTGAGAAGTGAGTGAGACAGCACTGTAACCTATCCCCAATCAAATGTCATTCAGTCTGTGCCTTGAGCAAGCACTAAAGGAAATGAAAGAAAAAATTGTGACAGGAATTAAAATTTCAGGGAGAAAAAAAAATGAGGTTTACTATTGACATTGTAACCATCGCAGACAGCAAAGAACCTGGAAGAGCAGTTGAAGGAAATGAATAGTGTCCTCAACAGAGGTTGTAAGATGAATAGAAACAAATTTAAAGCACAGGTTGTTAAATTTAGCCAATTAAATAAGATAATGCCAAGTAAATTAGATTAGGAAATGAAATGCTAAAAGCAGCAGAACAGCTTTACTGTTTGCACAGCAAGTAATTGGTTATGGCTGAAGTAGAGATGATTAAAATCCAGACTGGCTATAGCAAACTGAATGAAGTGAATTGGTTAACAACTAATTTAAATGTTAATTAGTCTTTTCTGACAATATTTGTCTGGAATGCAGCCTTTAAGGCTGTGAAGTACAGGAAGAGACTAGAAGCTTTTGAAATGTGGTGCTACTGAATAATGCTGAAGATTACATGGGTAGATCAAGTAACAAGTGAAGAGGTGGGGAAAAATAAAAGAAACTTATGGTGCAGCTTTACAAAAAAAAAGTGATTGGTTGATAGGACACATATTGAGGCACAAGGAATCATCGATTTCATAATGGAGGAAAATGTGAGGGGTAAAAATACTAGAGAGAGAGGGAGAGAGAGAGAGAGAGAGAGAGAGAGAGAGAGAGAGAGAGAGAGAGAGAGACCAGTACTTACCTACAATAAAGAGATTCAAATAGATGTAGGTTGCATTAGTTACACAAGATGAAAAGGCTTGTGCAGTATAGACTAGCATTGTGAGGTGCGTCAAACCAGTCTTTGGACTGAACACCACAACAGCCACCATAGATTTAAATCAGTCTCTTATTCTGCAAGGCCTGTCAGGTCAGACTTTCTTGAAACTGAATCAGTAGCTTTCTAAAAGTATATAAACCCAGACAAAGTAATCCAATTTATACTCATTACTCAATTCTGTAATGTTATTCACAGCAAGTGGTCTGTTAATTTGTACATACATACCTGAAGTCAGCTCGGCTCTTTTCTTGATTTGAATCTAGTGTTTCATCCATGTGTTTGATGACATTTTCTGTGAGAGTCTTGTTTTTTTACGAAGAGGAGCCTTATAGATCTTTAGTCTTTTAAGTCTTAAGTGTCTTCTTACTTGTGAAATAATACAATTACAACAGTAATCCTGTTCTGTGGAATTGTCTTTCTCTGGAGACTGTTTGTAAAAATATTGCGACTTCTATTTGTATTATTTTGTCTCAAGCTTTAACCATCTCTGTCAAAACATTATTACACCAAGACACCTTTCCTTTCTTAACAATTGAAATGGCTTTGTACACACCATCTGGCATTACTTCTTACACTATTATTTTCATTAATAAATATCCATGTTTCTAATTCACCTGTGGGCCTAGACAAATATTTGAAGAAATCTCGAGAAGTCTGAAAAGTTTTCTCTGTGTTGTTAGTTACTATTCCATTAGCCATATTAACTAATAAAATATGATATCTACCCAGCACAAGTTTTTGTTTCATTTTCTTCATGCTTGTACTGTTTTCAGTTTCACAGATTATTCATTGTGTTACTCATGTCCTTAAGAAGACACTCCCAAATAGTTTTGTGTAATTCTGCATATTCTCTCATGCTCTTATCATCTTTCACTTGAAACTCTCACCTTCTCTTTGGTATTTGTCTCATTTTATTTCAAATGTTCATTTCCTCTCTTCTTTTCTTCAACGTATTTTGCTGTTTGCGTAACTGGCTTTGTTAAAAATTCCCCTTTGATCTTCATGTGTATAACCTATTCAAAGATGCTGTGAAACAGAGAAAGAAATATGAATAGTCTGTTTAGTAGTTCTTACTGCAATAACTTGGTGACACAAAATCTGGTACCCTTTAACTAAATGTTTGACTGACTACCAAGGGTTGACATTGACTGGAGGTGTGTGGACTCGGCTGGCATGTGATCAGCATGAAAACAGTTTGCATTGATCCCATGGTTTAAGAGTCAGAGACACTCATATCTAGGCTAACACAGTGTAGCTCTGTTGAGGTGTACGGGGTGTATATGCTCCAGAGCAACCAGGGAATTTTTAAGAATTCTGGGAAATTTTTATTGTTTTAGTTTTCAGTTAAATTTTTGTACTTTTGCCTGGTAAGAACTGACACTCTAACAAACAATATTACTGTACCCAGCTACTGCAAAATAATACTGCAGCAATAAAATATAAAAAAATAAAGGAAATGCACCATTTACAACAACAAAACACAGTGCACTTAGAAGTTTCTGCCAACAGTAAAATGTGTCAAAGGCTTTAGGATGAAGACCATACAATACTTCATACTAACAAACTGCTTCCAATGAGCATGGCATTACAGCTGCTTACATGAGGTTGATTTGAGCAGTTGCCAGTGGGCTCATGTGCAGTTGAGTCACATGTGAACAGTATCTTCTCCTGCTTCTTGCTACTTAAAATGTGGCTGTTAGCTATACTGGCAGTAGCAACAAGCAGCCATATGATACCAGGAAAATTATTTCTGCACGTGGTGTGCAATTTGAGTTGTAGAGGGGAGGGGGTAACTCCATGTGACCCGTGTTTACATTTAGTGATTTTGATGTTTCCTCTTTGGTTACAGCTCTCACGTCAAATGAAAACAAAATGGATTTCTGTGGCTGGGAACTATCAAATGAATTAAAATATATTCACATCATTATGGAAGGCTAAAATATATTATTAGTTTCAGTTTTCTTATTTTCATGTTTTTGGCAGTCAAGCATTAATCACCTTGCAGAAAAGTGAATTTATTTTTGTTGGATTGCTAAAGAAATTTGGCTTTTATTAATCTTTTTGCTGAGGTAGTCAATTATTTGAAATGAAGTGTTTGACTCCACACTATTGGCTTGTTGCAACCATTTGCTGAATTTCAGGTGTACATTTTCATCTTCTGGCACATATAGCATTATACCATAATTATGAACCAAACAGGAAATAACACAGTAGTGGTATTCCAAGAAAATTAACATCATGAAAACCTCAGTGAAAAGTTTAATATCAGGTTGGGGCCTGCTTCATTGTGAATATGGACATACAAATGTTCCCTTAAAGCTGAATTATACATTTTTGTATGGTGTACAGAATTATGATGCTCTTGTAGTATCCTCTGATGTCCTGTTTCTTTTAAGACATAATGTAATATCCCTTAATACTTTATACGTACAAACATATATGCCTCCTATGTCATCGTAGCTGTGCATGCACAGTAACACCTGTTTTTTGGTGCTCTCTTGCAACTGCTGAAACAAACCTATTTCTAACAGGTAGCAGCAAAATATTGCAAATTGTGGTTTGAAGAGCTTTACTTTCAAAGTAAATTTCCTTTTACGCAGGATGAATTATGTGCAATGAATTTCTTAAGTGACTGAGCATTTGACTCTCATTTGAAACTTAACACTTTGAGGACTAGCCACTTAGAAGAATTTTGAGCCCAGAAATCCAGACATTTATGCTATTATCAAAATTTTACTGGGTCATTTGTGTGATATATCTTTAATTGTAACACATACAAAAACCACCAATATTATAAGGGAAAGCTTAGCTTTTCTTGTAGCTCATTAATCTTCAAAACCAATATTATACATGGAAGCTTAGTTTTTTGTATAGCTACAACATGTACATTAATTTAAACCATTGTCTTTTCATATTTGTGTGTTTGCACTACTTAACAGTGATGTTGCTATTGGCTGAGTACATCACGTGCCCTATGCTCTGAATATCTGCTGTCATCAGCTGGTGAGATCACGTGACATGAGCTATGATTGGCTTACAAAATTGCATCACAATCTCGATTTCAATGCTATGGAACCTAATGTGCTGGTTTTGGTTGACTTTGAATTTATACCTTCATAATACAAAAATATGCAGTGCATCATAATACAAAAATATGCAGCGTGTATGTTGCTGACATCAAAGATCTTTCAAAAATGTGTTATTTTTCTAAATTGGTGGAAATTTCTGTGCTGATATGCATAATAGTTCTGAGGGAAAGTATATTGTCATGTAATTTGAAAAAAGTGCCTTTTTACCAAGGAAAACACTGTATTTTTAACTTGGAAATCTGGGAAAAATCTGGGAGGTTTTTTTTTTTTTTTTTTTTTTCCTTGTCCACATATACACCCTGGGTATAGAAGTCTTTACTTATCTCAGTAAACTCTTCAGTGTTTAGCAGGCTTGTATAACATGAGAAGGGCTCAAGAATCAAGGATCTTTATTCGCCATAAATCATTTCACAATGATATGGGTTTCATCAATTTGATACAAGATGAAGTATACACAATGCATAGTAGTACAATGTGTAGCATTACATATTAGTTCTACAAAGTTTATGGACTACATGTTTATACAATTAAAAGTAACAGTTTTTAAAAGTTTATATAATCATCTGGTAAATCAAAGTATTCTTTAATATTATAAAAACGGTGATCTGTTAACCAGTTATACCACTTGCTGATGGCCTACAAACATGTATTAGATTCTTGGGTGGTGACTTCTGCACCTTAGTGAAAGAAATGCAGGTGTGGTTGCTTGAAGTACTCAGGCAATGACTTCAGGCCAAGGATCATATTCAGCTATATCAGCACCTATACCTTGTTACCCTACATTTGGTTAAATAAGTACAGACCTGGATCTTGGAACAGCAGCTGCTTCTGATAATTATTACTTCAGGACTTGCAGAACTCAAGGATCCGAATACAGATTAGTAGAGTTGATAGAGTAAAGATCAGACCAAATAAAATTAAAGCCAAGAAATATGTTATACTGCAGAGGAACAGACCAGGAGGGAAATTCAGGTGTACACTTATTGTAAAGAAGCAAATTAAAGACCATATTACAGATGAATATCAAATATAACAACAGAGCTTGTTTCTAAAAATAAATTGACAGGATATGGAAATCATTCAAGGCTATGCACCAGTATGCTCACATTCTGTTAAAGTTACACCTTTACAGACTGTTACAGAAGCTGATTAATGACAGCAAACCCCACTACAAGATGATGAACGGGGGATTTTGATGTGAAACTGTGACAAAAACTGAAAGAAAATTTATTCAGTAGGAAACTTTTGATACAGTACCATAAACGATGAATTCTTTTGGATGTAGTTAGTTGCAGAGTATAAATAGGCACTTAGAAAGAACACATAAATCTGCAGGAAATCAGGAAACTTGATTATAAAATATTATTTAAAAATAGGGAGGTACAGGATTAAATTAGGCAAAAAGTTTAGAATCTTAAACTATTCAAAAATGTCTTTCACAGAATTAGATAAGTGACTATGAATTATGGCAAGAAAAAAATGAAAATAATAAGAGTGTGAAGTAGACAAAACAGAAACTGATATTGTGTAGTCACCATATTTTATCAGTTAAAATGGCAGACTACTCAGTAATCAGCAGCAGAGAGAAAACTCTACAAGTATTCAAAAACATTTTTTAATCCTTGTATAAGAGATGAATCAAGACCTTAGATGGTTACTATTGAAGACAATCATATTGGGGATGTAATGTGAGATGAGATGTAGAAAGACATATGAACAAAGGAAAGATAAAGGTGGTAATGTTTCAGTAGAAATAATTAAGGCTGGAAGAAAAAGAATACAAAAGGAAATTGCAAAATTGTGTGCAGAATATCTGTAGAGGAAGACAATTCCCAAAACTGGAGCAGTGCTGTAATTACAGTGGAACCTCTCTTAACAAGCACCTCCCATAATGTGTGATTTGCATAATCAGCAAAACAAATTGTAAAAAAATGACTCACTTTAACAAGCAATGTTTTGTGTAATGAGTGACGATGATTTAGTGTGACATCACCAGCCTTTTGGATGGTGGGGGAACATTCAACAACATGAACACCTTTCATTGTCGGCAGCAGCATATGAACAGTGTCTCTAGTACAAACTACAAATTGGGTTGAGTGCTCTTTCTGCTACCATTTTAGTGCTGCTTGTGATCACTCATTTTTTCTAAGCTTGTGTTTTCACAGTGTTTCTTTGTGTGCAAATTTTAGTAACCTACGTAGAAATGTGCCCGAAGATAAAGCTGCAAGAAGGTGACCATAAGAGAAAGAAAATTGCCTTGGAAATGAAAAATTTGAACTGGTGTGAGAGTTGCTGATTTAGCATGCACATATAATTGGTCTATATCAACTATCTGAACAGCAGCTTCATATTCTGGATGATGTTGAAATTGCTCCTTATATGGGTAATTGAAAAGAAATTGCAAGGTGGCACTATTAATGAGAACATCATTTGTGAGAAGTCCAGAATGATTTTTGCTGACCTCTTTAAGAAGGCGTCAGGATCATCAAAGCCAAAGATTGTGAGAAGGCGAGAATGATTTTTGTCGACCTCATTAAGAAGATGCCAGGTTCATCAGAGGCCGTATAAGCATTTAAGGGAAGCCGTGGGTGGTTTGAGAAGTTTAAGAGAAGATCTGGCATCCACATTGCTGTGAGACTCAGTGAAGCAGCCAGCTCTGACAGAAAGGGAGCTGAGAACTTCATCAGCAACTTCAAGATGCTCATAGATTCTCAGGGTTATCTACCGCAATAGGTTTTGTGTTTTGATTGTGACAAGACAGGTCTGTTCTGGAAAAAGATGGCGAAACATACCATTGTAACAGCAGAGGAGAATGCATTGTCTGGTCACAAGCCAATGAAAGACCGTCTGTCTGTGCCAGTGCAAGCAGCAGTTTAAAAATTATACCACTGCTTGTTTACCATTCAGAAACTCCATGAGCCTTCAATAAGTGTAAAGCCCAGAAGAGCAGGTTAAATATGGTATGGATGTCCAACGACAAGGCTTTGGTGACGTGATCTTTTTTATGATTGGATCAATGAAGTGTTTGGTCCTTCAGTGAAAAAATATTCACTTAAGCTGAATCTGACACTCCATATCTTGCTTGTTATGGAAAATGCTCCTGCCCATTCTCCACGCCTACAAGACCACCTCCTTGAAGAATTCCAGTTACTCCAGCCTGTGGACCAGCAGATTATTTCAAACTTTAAGAAGCGCTGCACTAAAGCACTCTTCAAGCATTGCTTTGAGTTGACTGAAGCTACCAATCTCACTCTTAGAGAGCTTTGTAAAGATCACTTCAAAGCTGTTGCCTGTGTCTAGATGATCGAAAAGGCTTGGGAGGGGGTTACCAAGAGAACTCTCACTACTGCTTGGAAAAAACTTTGGATGGAGTGTGTTGTCGAATGTGACTCTGAAAGGCATTTGAGTAAGTACTTGTGGAGCCTGTGGTCAATGAGATTGTATCTTTGGCCAGGATCATGGGACTAGAAGTGGAAAGCAATGATACTGATCAGCTTGTGGAAGATCACAGCCAAGAAATGACCACTGAAGGGCTTATGGAGTTGCAGTGTGTTTCACAGCAGGAAGTTGGGGAGAGGAGTTCTTCAGACGAAGAGGAGATAACAGCAAAGCAGCAATCTTCTGGTGCAATAAGAGAAATGTTGAAGGCATCAGAATCAGTTGCAGCATACACTGAAAATCATCACACCAATAAAGCAGTGCCTACACGCACTACATGTATATTTGACAATAATACTGTGTCATATTTTTGTCAAAAGTTGAAGTGTTGGCAAAAACAAATGACTATAGATAGAGTCCTGTCAAAAAAGAATTAGTTGTGTATCATGAATAATAAAGTACATAATACTGCATGTATAACTGTCTTTGAATAAATGGCATGAATAAGACAAAACTTCTAGTACTTTTTCTGCGCAGAATGCTTTATTGTATTTTACATTAATTTATATGGAATAAATTGTTTTGCTTAATGAGTGTTTTGTACTAGAAGTAAGATTCTGGAATGAAATATGTTCACTATGCGAGGTTCCTCTGTACTGTACAACACAAGAATGGGAACGGGCAAGTCACCATAAACTGTCAACTTTTCAGTCTCCTCTGTGTAATGTACAAGATGTTCACTAAAATTACCACCAACTACATAGAAAAAAAACTTAAAATTTTAATAAGGGGAAAAAAAAACGGAATTATTTTTGAAAAGCTATATACGGAGTCACAATTATTAAATTATTTACAAACTGTGATATGCACACACTTTATTTACAGATATTTGGATTTAGGTTATGATGGTGTTTGATATGCCTTCCATTGTTGGTGATGATGTGGCATGTAGGGAAATTCTGCATAACCTGCTGAAGTGTCGGAACATGGAAGCTGTCAATGACCTCCTTAATGGCTGTTTGCAGTTCAGCAATGGTTTTGGTGTTACTGCTGTACACCTTGTCTTTAGTACAGCCCCACAAAAACGAGTCACATGTGTTCAGATACAGAAATATGGCAGCCAATTGAGGCCCTTGCTAGTGGCCTCTGGATACCCCAGAGCCAGAATGTGGTCCTCAAAGTGCTCTTCCAGGTCATCAAACACTCTCCTGCTTCGATGGGTTTAAGTTCCATCTTCCATGAACCACATTTTGCCAAAATCAGCATCACTTTGGATAATGGGGATGAAATCATCTTCCAAAACCTTCACATACCGTTCAGTAGTGCCATCAAGGAATATTGCACCGACTATTCCGTGACTGGATGTTGCACACCACACAGTCACCCACTGAGGGTAAAGAGACTTCTTGATTGCAAAATATGGATTATCAGTCCCCCAAATGCGCCAATTTTGCTTGTTGACGAACCCATCCAAACAAAAGTGGGCTTTCTCGCTAAACCAAACCATATTCACATCAAAGCCCTGTTCGTCAATTCTGTGGACAATAGTGTTGGCTAAACATAACAGCTGTTCCATGGCCTTGGCATTGGTTTTAATTTGTTATGGGAAGAGATGCAGGTGTTCAACAACAATTTGTTGCAGTGTCTCCCGGTTGATTTCCGCCTATTGTGCAGCTCATCTGATTAATATCCTGAGGCTGGTTTGAAACACAGTGCATGTCTTCTCAATGTTTGCAGGCAGTTTCACCCCTTTTGGATGACTGACATTGCCAACACTGTCATCACAAACACTACCCGCATTCTCAAACTTGAAAATGAAAGGACCAGTTGTCTTCAGCTTGAACTCAGCCGCAAACTTCCTTTGAGCTGCAGTTGGGCTGTTACTGCCCACAACATAGTAGGCTTTCAGATGTGCTACACTCTCAGGCGTATAGTTCAATAATGGTCACCCTGTATTTTCAAATTAGGTACAAACAACCATATCCCCTGCGAAATACTCTCCTTTACAACTAATACATTTGTCCCACAGGTGCTTCCATTGTTTGAAACATTTTTTGTAGTCATCTTTAGAAATGGCTGAGAGCTCCTCCCCTTTTTTTCTTGACTTCTTCAATGTTGTCAAATCAGTGTCCTTTCATGCCACTGTTCATGCATAGAAATAAGAAAAAGTTGCATGCAGCCAGGTCAGGTGTGTAAGGTGTGCGAGACATCAGAACCATGCCATTTAGCCAAAAACTGTGTAACATGGATGTCTGTGTGTGCAGGTGCGTTGTCATGTTGGGAAAAATCAGTCTCCTGTCTGCCACAAATCAGGTCTTTTCTGTTAAAAACTGTTGTGCAGTCTTCTTAAAACTTCCAAATAAGAGGTGATTGATGGTCTGACCTGGGGGAACAAAATCTGAATAAACTACGCCCTTGGCATCAAAAAAGCAAATCAGCATTGTTTTCATGTTTGATTTGACTTCACGACATTTTTTTTGGAGGGTGCAACAACGACGTCATCCATTGGCTTGACTGTTTCTTTGTGTCTGAGTCATAACCATAGCAGCATGACTCATCACTGTTAATGACATTTGACAGAAAATCTGGATCAGTTTCAAGCTGTTGTTTCAAACATGACATGTTTCAACTTGACGTTCCTTTTAATTGTCAGTCAGAACCCAAAAAACAAACTTGGCAGCAACCCTTTTCATTGCCAAATCTTAAAATACACTGAACCGAGCTCCAAGATAACCCAATAGTCTCTGCCAGCTGATCAACTGTCAGAAAAAGAAGAAGAAGAAGAAGAAACAAGAGCAAAACAGTACTAGCAAAACCAATCACTGCAGATGAACAGAACAAACCAGATCGACAACACAGGTGGCACTGAACTGGTAATGAATTGCATTTACACATCATGAAGAAAAATCAGAGAATGTAGCAATGATGTATTACCATTTTTGTGGGAATCATAGATTTTAAGAAAACTTTTGACTCAGGTCAACTAAATCTGTTATAGTAACCCAAGAGAAATGAGGTAATTGCTCAAACTGTGTAAGTACAATTGACGATTTATATGTTAATTCTTCAGCTTCTGTAAGACTTTCTCATCGTCTATATCTCCATGGTGTGGACAAAAATATGGAAACAGCTAAAATGCAACACATTACCATGCCTAATATAGTGTAGGAAAATTGTTGGCATTCAAAACAGCTTCCAGTCATCTTGGAATGGATAAATGCAGGTCCTGTATGGTTTTCAAGGGAATCTTATACCATTCTTCCTGCAAGAAAGTGGCAAGTACAGGTGACAATGAAAGAGGCAGACAGTGATCATGCACCCTTCTCTCTCACTAATGTTGAGATGTGGCCACAGTAGATGTGACACTTCATCCTTGTGGCCATAAAACCAGTCCTGGACAATGTGAGCTGTGTGAACTGGGACCCTGTCATATTAGAACACAGTTTCACTATTAGCAAACAAACATTGTACAGTTGGATAGACCTGATCAGCCAATATGGTCACATAATCCTTGCAGAGTAACTATGGAGCATATGGAATACCATAATGTGGCTGCCCAAATCATCACCAAACACCTGCCATGTTCCACCCCTGGGACATAAACTCGGCCAGAAGTTGGAAACAGTGTGAAACCAGACTCATCCGATCAAATGACTTTCTTCCATTGATCCATAGTCCAGGTTTTATGGCGTTAGCACAACATTTTTTTGTTATGTGCGTTTGCATCACTGATGAGTGGTTTTCAAATTCCAGCTCATCCTTCATTTGTTTGATTATGTACCTCCCTTCATGTTACTTTGGTGCTGACAGCATTTGTGAGTGCAACATTTAGTTCTGCAATGACTTTTGCAGCAGTGGTTCTCTCATTTTTTATCAGAATGCTCTTCAGTGACTGTCTACCATGATCATTCAGCACACACTTCCACCTATATTGACTTACCGGATGAGGTTTTTCTGCTTTTCCTTATGCCATATAAATCTCCAGGTTGGTGCCTCCTGAAGCACCAAGCAGTTGAGCTACACTGGTTTGGAAAAATCTACCAAAAGAGCACCAACAATTCATCCATCTTCTTAATCACATAGCTCTGTCATAATGCACTCATATCTTCACAATAAATTGTCCTGTGCTTAACGACACCTGCAACATACTGAGGACACTGCACAGGTGATGTTTATGATCAGATATAGCAGCATAACCTGCAGTGTAGTGCCTCAAGAATTTCGGTGTAAATTCTAGAAAGAAATGGCCTTCAGCCATCTCGAACACCCGATATTTTAGGTACGAATGCGGGAGAGTGATAACGTTTCTACCGATCCACCTGTTTCTATGTGCAGGTTGGAAGTTTGTTATTAGAAGACTGTAAGAGGGGTGAGTCAGTGACGACGACAAGTGTTTGCCACCAGTGCCACAGAAGACGTGAGGAGAACTCAAGGAATAATTATGTTGTATTCTTTGATATGTTAATGTCTGTGATGATTTTAAAAATGACTTGTGGACCGTTGAATATAGATTGGTATGCACGTTCATGTATTAGACTTGCTTGAGACTAGAGACTTTCGAATTACTTCATGTCTTGGCTATGAAAGAAACAAGACACATGCATGCTATTTCAATATGTGTAAATCAGTCTAACGTGTAAGGAATATGTTAGCTTGCTGAAATTATTATCTGTGAAAGTTGAAAATATAAAGTGACTGAACTGAAAAGTATCATATGAGTACCAAAATTATTTCAAGGATAGAGAAGTATTTTAATAAATTCCCTTAACCAGCTATAGTCTTTGGAGAAGAAGCTTGTGGGAGATCGACGTAGCAGATTACCCAGAGAAGAGGATCGGCTACACACAACGTGCAAGTTAACTGAATTGAGAGACGTGTGTGCCTTGCAATCCAACCCAATATCACACTGTCTCTTGTCATCCAAAAAACATTAGAGCAGGCTTCAGCAGGCTTCACTAGCATCTGCATTTATGGTCAAGAATGCATTTCTTGTGGTTTTTTTCCCCATATTTTTACCCACCTCTGTTCATCCATTCTCTGCAGATCACTCTGAAGTGAATGGCAGTGACTACCTTCTATTGTGCTAGTTATTAGTGCTTTTTTCCATTCCATTAATGTTTGTTGTACAGGAGGAATGATTTCTTAAATGTCTCTATGCACACTGTGCCTTATCTCGGCTTTGTGGTTGCTATGGGAATGATGCCTAGTGTGTTGTAATGTATTCCTAGATTCATCACATGAAGTTGCTTCTTGAAACTTATTAAGGTTTTCGTCAGATAGTGTGCACCTATCTTCAGTCGTCTCTCTTCATAGTGAAAAATTTAGAACTGATGTGGAGTTAAGTATTGAGATTCTGTATCTTTAACAACAATCTCATATGTTTTAGAGGAAATTTTCAGATCCTCAAAGTGAGAAAATGAAGAAGAAATATGTGTTAATTAATCATGTCCAAAAATTCTTCATTGATGGATGACCTCTTAATTTTACCCTCTAGTGCAGATGAGATTCAGCAGCTAATGAAAGAACTTAATGATTTGAAAGTGGGCCTGAAAATTAATTATAAGGAGACCAAAGCAATGTACAATCAACACACTAAAATAAAAACAGTACAATTGTTCTGCAATGAAGCCATAGAACCATTTGATGACTTTTGTTTTAAAAATTTCCATTTTTTTATTGCTAAAAGAAAGGCAGCTGAGAAAGCAGTTTGTTTACAGTGAAAATGTAAATGACAATGTTGTTAAAGATTTGCAATTTCACATAAAGCTTGTTGTTGAATGATTTGTTTACTGTTTTGGTAAAAGTCTTACACAAAAACCCTTCCTCCAGGCATTTTGTTCAACCTGTGGTAAGCAGGTGCTCAAAAAATATGATTGAGGAAATGGAAAATCTATATACAACATTGTAACAGGAGACAAAACTTGGTTATGTTGACAGTAGCCAGAAACTAAGCAGCAGGCAACTGTTCGAGTGTTCCAAAATGAAACCAAAAACCAACAACTGTGATTTGTTCGACGGGCCCAGGTTTGAATCCTGCCTCGGGCATGGATGTGTGTGATGTCCTTAGGTTAGTTAGGTTTAAGTAGTTCTAAGTTCTAGGGGACTGATGATCTCAGAAGTTAAGTCCCATAGTGGTCCTTTATTTACACTAGACATATCACAACAATTCCTTTAAAAGATTGGAGAACATTTAATGCTGAATGGTCTATGACAACATTTTATTTGCCAAAAGTCATAAATGAAATCTGGGAACAACTATAAACGTTGCATCATTTTTCACCATGACAGTACCAGCTATCAAACAACATAGTGAACAGCTGGTCATTTGATGGATCAATACATTGCCATCATTCACCTGATTTATCATGTAATGACTGCTTTTTGTCTCTTAGTTCAAATAAAAAATACTCAGACAACAGTTTTCATCACCTCAAACCTTCCAAACTCATGTTTCTGAGATATCATCATCAGAGTGGAAAAATGTTTCTAGAATTGATTGAAATGAATGCAGAAGCCCTTAAATTTTAAAGGCAAACATTTTCAGAAACAATAAAACATTTTTGCCAAAAATTTTATTCTCTAGTTGTTTTTACAAAAACTTTAAGAGGTGTGTATAAGAAAGGGAACTGTAAGAAGGAAGAGGGTGTATTGCAGTTCCTTCGTATTGTCTGGCTTTGTAATCCATATTCTGTAGGACCCTGAATGGAGTTTTGGGATGTAAATCAGCACACTGCTTGTGCCTTCAATAACTAGGAAATGCAGTCCATCATATATTGTAGCCCTTTATGACTAAGGGTCACAAGACTGCTTAAACTCAGTTTTAGTGTCATTTTTCTACATTTTTATTTGTCCTCTTCAAGCTACTGCATGGTGTGTAGCAGAATGTACAAGTAGACCACAATTTTACCTTCAAGATAGTTACACAAGATATAAAATAGTTGACATAGTATAACTCTTGTGATCTCTCAGCAGTTTAAGTGGAAGGCTCTGTGAGACATAAAGCACCGTTCTTAAACTTTCTGTTGCTGGAGTTTGTTGATCACACTCACAAATTGTCAAAAAAAACACATGGTAGAGTGTACAGATCTTCTCTGTCATTTCTGATAATGATACTAGGTTAGCTTCTTAGGCTAACAAGCAATGCTGGTACCCAAGAACTGGTGGTTGAATGAGGGTTTGTAATTGACCTTTTCCACAGCTAGTTTTGTGTAGTCATTACTACATGTATCACTCGGGGCAGATATTGCTTGATACTTTAAGGTTATGACTGATACTGCTGATAGTGTAGTTGAATGATATTGGGTCCCTTGTCTCTGTACTCACATTGCACTGCATATATTTATATTGATGGCCAATTGCCAGTCTTTGCATCAAGTGCTGGTGATATTCAAATCATCCAACATTTCATAACATTCTTGTAATGCTGTAGCCTCCATATAATCGACATAATCATTTATGAACACCCATAACATACTAAAAATACTGTCTGCCAAGTTATTTATATATTCTAGGTGTCTCTCGTAAAAATCATCAAGCATAATTTCTCCGTTATTTTGCTATATATTTGGAAGTTAATGTTGGCAATGTCTAGATGGAGCCAGCATAAACAAATACTCAGAAAGTCTCCTCAGTTTTGCTGCTGGATCCTAAAATCAACTTGATTCAATATTTCAGTGATCCTAGTGTTTACCATCTTCAGAAAAATGCTGCTGCTGAGTCCCACTGAAAATTGATGCCAAGGCTGTTAAAGCAAAAAATCAGAACTGTGTGTTTGCTATCCTCTTCTACAGTGGTGCTTGGTTTTGTGTCGTGAACTTCTTTGCTTCTAAGAGTTTCTTTTTCTTGCTTTTACTCAATGAAGTTTTTGTTGCTGTGTGTCATCTTTTTAAATATTAAAGGGACAAGATCACTATTCGTAAAAGTGTTCTTGCTATAAGAATATATCCTACATTCACCACAAAAGGTTATGGCCCCAGGTTTGAATGCTTCAGGTTGTGAGAATATAGTATTCGCTTGCTAGACTATGTTCCATTTACTAGGATATTCGTAAGACTGTAAGACCTATTCAGTTGAATGATGACAGTAGTCATACAAATACTGGCAAGTTGTCAAGTGAAGATCATGGGAAACATGTTGTTGTTGTTGTGGTCTTCAGTCCTAAGACTGGTTTGGTGCAGCTCTCCATGCTACTCTATCCTGTGCAAGTTTCTTCATCTCCCAGTACCTACTGCAGCCTACATCCTTCTGAATCTGCTTAGTGTATTCATCTCTTGGTCTCCCTCTATGATTTTTACTCTCCACACTGCCCTCCAGTACCAAATTGGTGATCCCTTGATGCCGCAGAACATGTCCTACCAACCAATCCCTTCTTCTAGTCAAGTTGTGCCACAAACTCCTCTTCTCCCCAATTCTATTCAAGACCTCCTCATTAGTTATGTGATCTACCCATCTAATCTTAGCATTCTTCTGTAGCACCACATTTCGAAAGCTTCTATTCTCTTCTTGTCCAAACTGTTTATCGTCCATGTTTCACTTCCATACATGGCTACACTCGATACAAAAACTTTCAGAAACGACTTCCTGACACTTAAATCAATACTCGATGTTAACAAATTTCTCTTCGTCATAAACGCTTTCCTTGCCATTGCCCGTCTACATTTTATATCCTCTCTACTTTGACCATCATCAGTTATTTTGCTCCCCAAATAGCAAAACTCCTTTACTACTTTAAGTGTCTCACTTCCTAACCTAATTCCCTCAGCATCACCCAAATTAATTCGACTACATTCCATTATCCTCGTTTTGCTTTTGTTGATGTTCATCTTATACCCTCCTTTCAAGATACTGTCCATTCCGTTCAACTGCTCTTCCAAGTCCTTTGCTGTCTCTGACAGAATTACAATGTCATCGGCAAACCTCAAAGTTTTTATTTCTTCTCCATGGATTTTAATACCTACTCTGAACTTTTCTTTCGTTTCCTTTACTGCTTGCTCAATATACAGATTGAATAGCATCGGGGAGAGGCTACAACCCTGTCTCACTCCCTTCCCAACCACTGCTTCCCTTTCATGCCCCTCGACTCATAACTGCCATATGGTTTCTGTACAAATTGTAAATAGCCTTTCGCTCCCTGTATCTTACCCCTGCCACCTTCAGAATTTGAAAGAGAGTATTCCAGTCAACATTGTCAAAAGCTTTCTCTAAGTCTACAAATGCTAGAAACGTAGGTTTGCCTTTTCTTAATCTTTCTTCTAAGATAAGTCGTAAGGTTAGCATTGCCTCACGTGTTCCAACATTTCTACGGAATCCAAACTGATCTTCCCCGAGGCCAGCTTCTACCAGTTTTTCCATTCGTCTGTAAAGAATTTGCATTAGTATTTTGCAGCTGTGACATATTAAACTGATAGTTCGCTAATTTTCACATCTCTCAACACCTGCTTTCTTTGGGATTGGAATTACTACATTCTTCTTGAAGTCTGAGGGAATTTCGCCTGTCTCATACATTTTGCTCACCAGATGGTACAGTTTTGTTAGGCCTGGCTCTCCCAAGGCTGTCAGTAGTTCTGATGGAATGTTGTCTACTCCCGCGGCCTTGTTTTGACTTAGGTCTTTCAGTGCTCTGTCAAACTCCTCACGCAGTATCATATCTCCCATTTCATCTTCATCTACAGCTCTTCCATTTCCATAATATTGTTCTCATGAACATCGCCCCTGTATAGACCCTCTATATACTCCTTCCACCTTTCTGTTTTCCCTTCTTTGCTTAGAACTGGGTTTCCATCTGGGCTCTTGATATTCATGCAAGTGGTTCTCTTTTCTCCAAAGGTCTCTTTAATTTTCCTGTAGGCAGTATCTATCTTACCCCTCTTGAGATAAGCCTCTACATCCTTACATTTGTCCTCTAGCCATCCCTGCTTAGCCATTTTGCACTTCCTGTGGATCTCATTTTTGAGACGTTTGTATTCCTTTTTGCCTGTTTCACTTACTGCATTTTTGTATTTTCTCCTTTCATCAAGTAAGTTCAGTATCTCTTTTGTTACCCAAGGATTTCTACTAGCCCTCGTCTTTTAACCTACTTGATCCTCTGCTGCCTTCACTACTTCATCCCTCAGAGCTACCCATTCTTCTTCTATTGTATTTCTTTCCCCCATTCCTGTCAATTGTTCCCTTATGCTCTCCCTGAAACTCTGTACAACCTCTGGTTCTTTCAGTTTATCCAGGTCCCATCTCCTTAAATTCCCACCTTTTTGCAGTTTCTTCAGTTTTAATCTACAGTTCATAACCAATAGATTGTGGTCAGAGTCCACATCTGCCCCTGGAAATGTCTTACAGTTTAAAATCTGGTTCCTAAATCTCTGTCTTACCATTGTATAATCTATCTGAAACCTTTTAGAATCTCCAGGGTTCTTCCATGTATACAACCTTCTTTCATGATTCTTGAACCAAGTGTTAGCTATGATTAAGTTATGCTCTGTGTAAAATTCTACCAGGCGGCTTCCTCTTCCATTTCTTAGCCCCAATCCATATTCACCTACTACATTTCCTTCTCTTCCTTTTCCTACTGTCGAATTCCAGTCACCCATGACTATTAAATTTCTGTCTCCCTTCACTACCTGAATAATTTCTTTTATCTCATCATATATTTTCTCAATTTCTTCATCATCTGCAGAGCTAGTTGGCAAATAGACTTGTACTACTGTAGTAGGCGTGGGCTTGGTGTCTATCTTGGCCACAATAATGCGTTCACTATGCTGTTTGTAGTAGCTTAACCGCACTCCTATTTTTTTATTCATTATTAAACCTACTCCTGCATTACCCCTATTTGATTTTGTATTTATAACCCTGTATTCGCCTGACCAAAAGTCTTGTTCCTCCTGCCACCGAACTTTACTAGTTCCCACTATATCTAACTTTAACCTATCCATTTCCCTTTTTAAATTTTCTAACCTACCTGCTCAATTAAGGGATCTGACATTCCACACTCCGATCCGTAGGACGCCAGTTTTCTTTCTCTTGATAACGACGTCCTCTTGAGTAGTCCCCGCCCGGAGATCCGAATGGGGGACTATTTTACCTCCGGAATATTTTACCCAAGAGGACGCCATCATCATTTAATCATACAGTAAAGCTGCATGCCCTCGGGAAAAATTACGGCTGTAGTTTCCCCCTGCTTTCAGCCGTTCGCAGTACCAAAACAGCAAGGCCGTTTTGGTTATTGTTACAGGGCCAGATCAGTCAATCATCCAGACTGTTGCCCCTGCAACTACTGAAAAGGCTGCTGCCCCTCTTCAGGAACCACATGTTTGTCTGGCCTCTCAACAGATACCCCTCCGTTGTGGTTGCACCTACGGTATGGCTGTCTGTATTGTTGAGGCATGCAAGCCTCCCCACCAACGGCAGGGTCCATGGTTCATGGGGGGGGATGGGAAACATGGAAATGGCAAATTCAACTTTTTTTGAAGGAACATTCTCTTTAATTAATTATAGGCGGTACAGGTCAGTGTCCAACATTAGCAGAAAGAGATGAGCTCTCCAACTCATATTGGCACTGGCAGTGGGACAATGCTCTGGCATCTTGTATCATTGGAACAGCACTTGAAGTGAAACCTGTTGTTCATGTACGAAAGAAGACTGAGCGAAAAGAAATCTGGGACACCCTTATGCCATTATATGAACAATCTTCATTGCAGCGACTATATACATTGTTTGATAGTTTCTTGAAATATCAAAAGATGACATCATGACTATAACAAGGCACAACATTTTCCATGGCTTATGCAGTGAACTTAACAGAATTAATCCAAGTGCAACTTTGCACCTTTCATTGCTTCACCACCATATTTTCAAAACATTAGGACCTGAATATGAGTTTTACATGTCGACCTGGTATTGTGTTCCTGACTATGAGCAGATGACTAAGCTCCTTATTAAGAACTTGCATTCGCTTGTGAGTTTTCTAGCTATATAGGCAGCTGGTGCTTTCTACACAAAATCAAAATCAAATGAGCAACATCAAAAACAAGAGAAATCTGCAAAAGAGCTGGACAAGCCAAAGAAAAAAGAAAGTTGTACATGTCTGTATTGCAAGAAAGCTGGACACACTATCACAAACTGCTGAAGATAAATGAATGCAGAAGAAGTAAAAGCAACAGTTGATAACAGTAATAATTCGAGTTCCTGTTTAAAAGTGAATGGCAAACCAAATACATTTCTAGCCTCTAGCTTGTTGTTCCATGTTAATTTTGATAGTGCAGATTCTTGAATTTTGGACTCTGGCATGACAAATCATATTTCACAAAATGAATTCTATTTCACTACATTCAAAAAGTTTCCAATTCCCCTGTGTATATAGACAGCTGACAACAAAGTTATTTTTGCATGTGAAGCTGCCAGTATTCATATTGAAATACTCATAAACAAAAGGTGGATGCCTCCTTTACTTGAAAGTGTACCTGATGTCAGACACCAAATTTTCTCTGTCTGTCAAGCTGCACAACAAGGATATAATGTGACTTATGTTAACAGAGGTGTTATCATTCAGTGACATAGTGAAATAGTTGCAACTGGAAGACTAGTTGGTTCAGTATATGTTATGAACATGCAAGTTTGTCTTGTGGATTCACAAGTAATGATTAACATAGCAGCTTCAGAAGAACAACCACATTGTTGGCATGAAAGACTCGGTCATCAAGATAAATGTCATATATGAGATGTCCTCTCTTGCTTTGATACCACATTGTTTTGTGATTGATGTGTTCTTGGCAAATCCCGCCGCAAATCATTTAGCCATTGCAGAGATCGTCCACAAACTGTCAGTGTGTTGATCAAAGCAGATGTTAATGGACCCATGTCTGTTGATTCTGCAAACAGTTTTCGTTGCTGTGTAATTTTCACAGATGATTATTGTCATTTTGCTTGTGTATATTTCATGAAGTGGCTGACAATTTGCAAGAATTTACGAAGGATTGTAAAAATGTAAATGCCGTGTGGCTAGGGCCTCCCGTCGGGTAGACCGTTCGCCTGGTGCAAGTCTTTCAGGTTGTCACCACTTCGGCAACTTTCATGTCGATGAGGATGAAATGACAATGATAAGGACAACACAACACCCAGTCCCTAAGTGGAGAAAAATCTCCCGACACAGCCGGGAATCGAACCCAGGCCATTAGGTATGACATCCTGTCACGCTGACCACTCAGCTACTGGGGGCGGACTAAAGGATTGTGATGCTACTGGTCATAAGGTAAACATGTCTTGGTCTGATGATGGAGGAGAATTTGATTGTAACATGCTAGCTGCACTGCTATGAGACCATGGTAATGAATTTCGTCTTTCGAGTCCAGACACTCCTGAGCAAAATGGTGTTGCTGAACAAGCAAATCGATATATAGTTGAATTAGCTTGCTCAGTGTTAACATCTAGCCAGTTACCTAAATTATTTTGAGCTCATGCATGTGACACAGCAGTTTTTCTACTCAGTCATACTGGAAAGTCAAGTGTTGAAGGTAAAACACCTTTCAAATTGTGGACTGCCATTGTATGTGACAGTTTCAGCTACCTACCAATTTTTGGATCAAAATGGTGTGTTTATTTGCCAAAGAGATTTCATTCCAAGTTCGTTGACAAAACTATGTCTGGCCATTTTATTGGCTATGTGAATGACAAATATGGGTACAAAGTGTGAATTCCATCAAAACATCTTGTGATGAAATCACATAATGTTGATTTTCAACCAGAGAAGCTATGTGAAACTGGAAATTCAACTGTGTTGGAACATAATTCCATACCTGAAGAGGAGAGACTAGTGAATTTACATTTGATCACACGGAGACTAGTGACTAAGAATATTTAAATGAGTTACCAAATTCATGTCCAGTTCATGAAATATGTCCCCCAGTGAAATTTATTGACTTTGAATTAGGATACTACCCTCACCAGCTTTAAGAAGTAAATGCATTCATTTGCCTGACACCACTAATCCATGTAGAGTGTGCACCAGCTAATTTCAATAAAGCTATGGAGAGTAGTAATTCAAATAAATGGTTTAAAGTGATGAAAGAAGAAATGAAGGCATTTTAAGAGGAATTATACCTGGAACTTTGTAGAACTGCTCAAGAGTAAATGTGTTGTCAATAAAGAAACTGGGACAAACCAGCGCAAAGCATCAGTCACTGTCAACAAAATGCAAACAAAAGGTACAGGCAAGGTAAGCTGTGCTTGTTTCTCAGTCTTTCATCAAAATATACAATCTGTCAGAAACAGAGTGCAACAATTAGAAGTGGAACTACAAACTTTAAACAGTTCAGTCACATGCATTACTGAACATTGGTGTAGAGGAACTGAAATAACATTAATAAATTTAAACTCATATATACTAGCATGTCATTATAGTAGAACCACCATTAAAGGTGGTGGATCATGTATATATGTTAAGCAAGGAATTGCCTATAAAATTAGTAATGATATTAATTCCGTAAGTGTGGAAAAACACGTAGAAATATCAGCCATAGAGATAAGCAAGACAGATGAGGCACAAAGGTTAACTTTAATATGTATTTACCGTTCACCTAGTGGTGATATAGATACTTTCACTGCAAAACTAATCCAGATTCTAGACATAGCTTCGAATCCTAAAGGGAAGGTTCTCATTTGTGGAGACTTTTCTCATTTGTGGAGACTTAAATATAAACACACAAAACCCAGATAGATTCTGTAACTCATTCTTGAATATATTGCGCTGTTATAAGTTATCACCATTAGTTAACAGAGCCACGAGGATAGCCAAAAACTCATAATCAACAATTGATCACAGACATGGATAAAGAAAGTTGTGAAATTATTGTAGATAACCTTGGCCTTTCTGAATTCTCCTGTCAAATCCTAAAATTAAACATAAATATAGACAATACAACTAAAACATACACATACAGAAGGGTTTTCTCCAAACCAAACAGATCAGAATTTGCCAAGCAAATAAACAGTATAACTTGGGAAGAAGTGTATGCTGAAACTAGTGTAAATAAGAAATTTTCTAAATTCATGTCCCTATTTAAACTCAGATTTGATGAAGCATTCCCAAAGGTGCAAACTGCAGTACACTCACACAAAAGAAATACCTGGGTGACCAAAGGAATAAGGAAATCCTCTGCAACACTCAAACAACTGAACAGGTTAAAAAACTACCATAGTGATCCTGGATTCCTAAACTACTACCACACATACAAAAGAATATACAGAAGAGTATTACAAGATGCGAAAAAAGCCCACAATGACAGTATTATAGAAAAGGCAGAAAATAAAATTAAAGCAGCCTGGACTGTTACCACACAGGAAACAAACAGTAATAAATTAAAAACAGTAAACATTCAAATTAAACATAATGGTGCTAGTATACATAACCCAAATACACTAGCAAATACTGTAAATGAGTACTTCAGCAGTGTTGCTGCCAAGCTACAGCAAAAGTTTGGCAAAAAACAGCCTGAACAAAAATTGAACTATACGTTACTGTTACCGACTTCTACGGAAGAAGTAAGGATGGTTGTGAAGAATCTAAAGAATAAAACATCAGCAGGTTTAGATGAAGTGCCAGTGTGCTTACTGAAGGACTGCATTGACAGCATACAACATCCTTTGGCACACATCATAAATGAATCTTTCACTGCAGGTTGCTTCCCAGAATACTTAAAATGTGCAAAGTCCTGCCTCTATTTAAGAAAATATAGAAAACTATAGGCCCATCTCATTACTCTCATCCTTTTCCAAGGTAATAGAAAATATAATGAAAAAGAGACTAATGGATTTCCTAAACAAGTACAACCTACTGTGTAAAGAACGGTTTGGTTTCAGGCCAGGAAGAAGCACAGGTTCAGCAGTAGCTCACTTCACTAATTTTGTCTTCGAAGCACTTGACGAAGGTGAACATGTAACAGGCATATTCCTTGACCTTAGCAAAGCATTTGACACGGTAGACCACAAAATACTACTAAACAAGATGGAGGCACTAGGAATAAGGGGAACAGTAAATAATTGGTTTCAATCGTACTTGGAAAATAGGGTACAGTGTGCAGAGATCTCACAAACGAAGTTCAGCAGATTGACAAAACACATTTCCAAACGAGAACATATTAACATAAGAGTCCCTCAGGGAAGTGTGTTAGGGCCAATACTCTTCCTAATATATATCAATGATTTTCCCCAGAGTGTCAAATACGGGGAAGCAATATTATTTGCAGATGATAGCAGCATCCTTATCAGTGATGAGTCACCAGACAAATTGAGAGACAAAGCTGAAGAAACTCTCGATCATGTATGCAAGTGGGTAGTAAGCAACAAATTAACCCTCAATATTAAAAAAACAAACAGTATTAATGTCCACATAAATAAAAAACATAATAGCATAGGCCTAAAAGTTAAAGATGAACTTATAGATTGTGTAACAAACACAAAATTCCTAGGAATGCATGTTGACTCACAGCTTAACTGGACTGACCATATTGCAGCACTAAAAAAGAAAATTGCTACTGCTTGCTATGCGCTCCGGATAATTATGTCAGTATGTAATAGTTCATGTGTTAAGACTACATACTTTGCATATGTGCATTCAATAATTAGTTATGGCATAACCTTCTGGGGTACAAATGTGCAGAACATACAAGCAATTTTCAAGCTGCAAAAGAGGGCTGTACGAATAATAACAAAAAGCAGCAAGAGAGCTCACTGTACTGATTTATTCAAAACCATGGGAATCTTGACAGTACCATGTGAATACATCTTTCAGACTGTGATATATATAAAGAAACACATTGACCAGTACACACAAAACAGATCTATACACCAACACTGGACTAGATCCTCCCACCATTTGCATCTCAAACGAAAAAACAAAACAAAAACCCAAAATAGTTTATTATTTAATGGAATAAAAATGTATAATAGTCTTCCAGAGGAGATCAAAGCTGAAACTGGAATATATGCCTTTAGGAAAGCTGCAAAAAGTTATTTAGCAGATAAATGTTACTATACTGTCAAAGAATACTGTAAATGACATGTGTTCACCTCAATTCATGCAATAGTACCTTTGTAAATTTATATTTATCTGTAATTAAGATTGGTGTGTATTTGTTTTGTGTAAGCCATGCAAGAATACATTTGTAAATTTATATTTATTTGTAACTAAGATTGGTGTGTATTTGTTTTGTGTACAAACGATTAAGTTGCACCATAGAAATATGTACTACCAGAAGTACTATTATGTATATACTCATTCCATGTATACAGTTGACGACATCCATACAACACAAGTTGTCTACGGATGAATAAATAAATAAATAAAATTGATGGATACTTCATATTAAATATGGATCTGGCAGATCGATTGATTGATACCATGCTGCATGGTATGTTTCAATGATTATGAAGAAAGTTTTAGTGCAGTTGCTCATTATGATGCTATTTGTGCTGTAACAGCAATTGCAGAAGAAGAAAATATGAAAATTGGTTAATTTGATGATAGAACTACATTTTTGTATGGTGACTTGGATACAGAAATATACATGACTCAACCAGCAGGTTTCGATGATGGGTCAGATCGGGCTTATTACCTCAAGAAATCATTGTATGAACTTAAGCAATCACCTCATTGCTGGAATAATGTGTTTCACTCATTCATGAAAAAAATGGCTTTATTAGTTCTACAGCATATCCTTGCATTTACATTTGACAAAGCAAACAGAAAAATTGCTGATTGCTATTTATGTCAATGATCGACTTACCACAGGAACAACACAAAGTGCAGTGAATTCATTTTTAGATATGTTAAAGTCAGAATTCCAAATAACAGTGGGACCTTTAGACTCATTTTTAGGCATGTAAATAGAGCCAGGAGAGTCTGGTTTACTTATACATGGCTGATTTGAAACCATTAAAAGTCTCTGTGATAATGAACAATTAGACAACGAATGTATTGGTACTCTTGACAACAACATTCCATATTATTCGGATGTGGCATCACTAATATACTAGCATGTTCTTCTCATTCAAATCTTGCTTATGCTGTGTCGTAAGTTGCTCGATCTATGGCTAAACCCACTTTTTATGATTGGAACACTATAAAACATATTTTCAGTTGTTTTTGTGGTACTTCGGACTTGAGTCTCTTAATGTGGTGGTAAACTTTGTGCCTATGCTGATGTTGACATTGCTGGCAACACTAAAACAAGACGATCAACAAATGGTTGTGTTTCAGCGATTGGCGATACGGCTGTATCATAGACATCTTGGTTGCAGAAATCAGTTGCATTATCTACCACTGAAGTGGAGTTTGTTGCTGCAGGTGACGACCCAAAGAATAAGCATGGCTTAATAGACTGCTGTTAGAGATCAGTGGAAGAAGAAACATGTCCGTATTGTTCATTGACAATGCAGGTGCCATTAAATTAGTGAAAAATCCAGAGTTCCACACAAGCTCTAAGCACATCAAAGTGGGATATTATTTTGTATGAGAGCTCTATCAAAATGAGGACAGCAATGTGGAATATGTTTGTTGTGAAAATCAACTTGATGATATATTTACAAAGCCTTTAAAATCAAATCAAAGAAATTGAGAGAAATGTGTACCAAGTTCGAACTTTGTAATTCATGTATTTTGACCTCTTATTTTTCATTTAAATGTCGTTCTGTCCATTGCAGTTTGATTAGGGGGAAGTGAAGTAAAATAAACCAGAACTGTGTGTTTCCTGTCCTCGCCAACAGTGGTGCTTGGTTTTGTGTTGTGAACTTCTTTGTTCCTATGAGTTTCTTTTTCATGCTTTTACTCTATGAAGGTTTGTTTCTTTGTGTCATCTTTTTAGATATTGAAAGTAGAAGACCATTGTTCCTAAAAGTGTTGTGTTCTTGCTATGAAAATGTATCCTATGTTCACCAAAACTAAGGCTGCAGATCGTCGTCCTACATAGGCCCGTATACGTACACAGTGTGTGCGCCACCCATCACAGTCGCTGCCCTCCAAGACTGGATAGGTGCACTGCCCTTAGTAGAACACTGGCAGCAATGATATATTGCACTCAAAGACTATTTCCAAACACTTGGACTGGCTCCACTGAAGATCATTCTGTTTTGATGTGGAGTGCAGGGTTCCACATCGTGCTAAGAAGAATTGTCTCTATTAGCCAAATTGGCGAGCCTAGTTTCAATTGCCTCTATACAAACACTGGACCAGAAACGAAGTGTTGACAACTATTATAGTCTATCAAATTTCATCCTGTGTCCCTCGTTTAAGCAATATTTGATACTGCTGATTTTTCTGGCTTTTGATGCCTCGTATGATGGCGATGTTCCATGCACCTGTCCTGAACTGTGCGAATCGAATGACGGGATTTTATACATGTCCTACTTCCTAAGTCCCAAATCATCTTTGATAGAGTTGAGCAATACCCTAATCTTGGAAGGTGGATGGAACATGCTCTTATTATTAAAAGTCCTTAAAATTCTTCCAGTATTAAATGATATGCCCCCAGCATAAGGTATAAAGGCCTCAGATCTATGCTCCTCTTCATGCACTTGCAGGGATGGTCCAGATTCCATAGCCCAATGGACCTGCTTCTCAGAGTTATCCATTTTCCTTAGAAAGAGCCATAAAATCCACAAGTTGTTGGGTTAAAACATCTGCGTCGGAAATGGCATATGCTCTGATTGCCAGAGTCCTAAGGATGCCACTGCATTGGTGGGTGTCAGATAGCAGAACTTAGCATACATATACTGATTGGTATGTGTCAGTTTTCAATGAATTCTGTGGCCCAGAGTACCATCTTGCTTTTTGTAAAACAAGACATCCAAAAATGACAGCATTTAATGTTGGGATGAAGACAGTTGAAGTGGCCCAAAAATCTGTTGATAACATTGCATCCATGAGGTGACATGAGAAATATATCATCTTCATACCTCCAGGACCGTGTTCGTTGTAAAGCTGAAGTCCTCAGTACTGTATCCTAGAAGTCACATAAACAAATACTGCTCATCACGTTTCTTGCAATGCCAAGTATCAACAGAAACTATCAGTTCGTTTCTCATTACAGACAAAATGTTCCTTAAAGCGAAATTTTATGCACTCATTTGTTAGCGTGGTCCCAAATTATTCTCGTACAGCATTGAGTTTAATATGTATGAACAAAAGAAAAAATACTGCAGCATTGACTGAGTAGTGCTTTCATATAGCAGTAGCAGACAGGCAGAGTGGTGTAGGCTAGCACATGATGTAGGGCCAATCGGGCTAGGATGCTGTGGTCAACAGATGTTCACCAATTGTTTTGTGTTCTAATCTGTAAACAAGACAGCCATAGTAGTAACACAGCTCAGCACTGTTAAGCAGTTTCAAGTCATCCTGCAGAAATTTCTTAATATGATAAGTGCTGTGGCTGCCCAGGCTACTCTGAATCAGTTGGTAAAAATAATAGATATTGTGAGATCAGTTAACATTTGCTGCCCCTGTTTTCATGGCCTGACCTAACACCTCACATAACATCCCTATGGCTATGCAGCAATGCTATTCAGTAGATACTGGAATACTGGTTATTCCTTGTATTTTTCTGTTCCTGTTACAGGGTGTATATGCCCAGGACAACCGGGAAATCTGGGAAAAACCCGGGAATTTTTTCATCTGGGAGAAAACTGGGAAAAACTTGGAAATTTTTCATTGTTTTAGTTTTCAGTTAAATTTTTGTAATTATGATGGGTAAGAACTGACAGTCTAACAAAGAATATTACTGTATTCTGCTACTGCAGAATAAAATAAAATAATAAAAAAAATCCTTGTAAAGGATATGTGCCATTTAGGATGAAGACTAAGCAATGCTTCATAACAACAAACTGCTTCCAGTGAGTGTGAAGTCACAACTGTTTACATCAGGTTCGTTTGAGCAGTTGCCAGCGGGGACATGTGCAGTTGTGTCACATTTGAGCAGTACCTACTCCCTCTTCTGGCTGCACGAAGTGTGGCTGTTAGCTATACAAATGTGCACTTTAAACCAAATTATGCACGTTAGTATGGTTTACAAAATTCTGATGCTCTTCCAGTACTTTGTGATGTCCTGTTTCTTTTATGAAGTAATGTAAGATCTCTTAATGCTTTATACATATGAACATATGGGCCCATGTGCAGTAATGCCTGTTTTCTGGTGCTCCTTCACAACTGCTGAAACGAGCCTGTTTCTAACATGTAGCAGAAAATATTGCGAATGATGGTTTGTAAAGTGATACTATCAAAGTAAGTTTTCTTTTACGGAAGTTGAACTATGTTATATGTGAGAATGTGCAATGAATTTCTTAAACTGAGGGCTTTTGACTCTCATTTCAAACTTAACACTGAGGAACAGCCACCCAGAAGAATTCTGAGCCCAGAAAACCAGACATTTATGTCATTATTAAAATTTTACTGGCACATTTGTGTGATGTATCTTAAAGATGTAACACATGCAAATAAGACCAATATTGTAGGTGAAAAGTGAGCTGTTATTGTAGCTTATTAGTCTTCGAGACCAATATTATATGTGAAAGTTAAGTTTTTCTTTTAGTTGTGCTGTATATATTAATTTAAACCATTAACTTCTTCTATCTCTGTGTTTGTGCTGTTTAACGGTGGTGTTGCTGTTGCCTGACACCATTATGTGCCTTATGCTCTGAAGTCTGAATATTTGCTGTCATCCGCTGACAAGATCATGTGGCATAAACTATGGTTGGCTTATAAAATCGCATCACAATCTCGATTTCAATGCTTCAGAAACTAACGGGCTGTGAATTTGAATTTATACTTTCGTAATACAGAAATAAGCAGCGAATCTAACTATGAAAATATGTGGCGTATGTGTTGCTGATATCAAAGATCTTTCAGAAATATGGTAATAAGTTTTACAGTTTGGAGGGAAACTATACTGTCACTTAACACAAAAAAAGTGTATTTTTACACGGAAAAAAACTATTTTTAACTGGGAAATCTGGGAAAAATCTGAGAATTTTTTTCCATGGCTGTGTATACACTGTGTGTTATTAAATGGTGTTAAACTGAATGTTGTACAATATGAAACTGAGATTACTCCATTAAATCCATATGTAAACTTGCACTTTGAAGAACGCTTTGTCTTTAACAAGAAACAAGCCAACATTTTCTATTGATGTCAGGCATTGCATGAAACACATGATAGGCATTATTTGCTTGGGCTGACTCCATCACATAAAACAGAAAGTACAGATACATCCTAAAACACCATAGCAATTGTGCCTGGCAACTATTTGGTGAGACAAGCAGTATATTTTGAGCAGTAACTATCCTATTACGCTTTCTCCAGATACACCAGGTGCAGCCTCTACTTCTAATAATGTGTCCTCATCAATAATGATGTACTCAATTGTATGAGCTAGGAATCTTCAGTCCAGTCTTATGCCTTATCCAGCATTTGCATTGTTGAAGTCAAGAAACATGACATCAACCTTGGCTTTTCTATCAACAGCCTCAGTGATCTCATGAAAGAACAAAGCAAGCTGTGAGATTTGTGTGACAGTTTGTGGTCCCTGTAGAGGAACTGTTGAATCCCAAAAAAATTTTTAAACTACTCGAGCACAAAATATGTTGCACAATTCTACAGAAAATTGACATCATTCAGGTAGATCTGTAGTTCTAAGCCATCTTAAAGACTGGAACAGACAAACTTTTTGCACTTAAAGGCCAGTTATTGCACATATTCAATATAAATTGTGTCTGATACTCACCAGATCCAGCAGCTTTTCCTCTATTAGGAATATTTAGTAGTTTTTCAGGTTCATACTTGCTTATTTCTATATCTGTTACTTTTCCATCTGTGTGTTGATTGAAGGTTCATTTGGTGGTCATCTGGACCACCGGCTTTCGTACACTGGCTGATTTTAATGAAGATCAAAACTTTTTAGGTTTTTTTATGTCCTGGCAGTTAATACCTTTCTTTTGAATTTGTTGAACAGTTCTCACATGTTCTTTTGACTTTATTAAGCTTTAGTTTCTCAGTAAGGATTTGTCTCTGTCGAATTTGCTGTGCAATTTCTCTTGACTTCATAGTGGCTTTCTAAGATTATTGAATGGCGATGGGCCCCTTCCATTTCTCACTAGCTTCCACCAGGGAACCTGACCCAATACTTGTCTTATAGTATTTCTGAAATTTGAGACATGAATAATTAATTTTCTCCTCCCTAGAACTGAAAGTTTGTTGTTGACAGTTCAAGTAGTTTCTAATAAATTTTCATGTCACCCTTATTAAGAAAAATATCTTGGTAGCATTATTTGCTACATCATTCATAAAAACAGCTATACTGTGTCGCACACATCTATGATTCAAAGAAAAATCCCTCATCCTGTTCTGCACCAAGCAAAATGAACACATGTGATGAAGACATTACAGTGACTGCATTATTTAATTGAAAGACAATGTATAACTAACCACATAAGTGTTTTATAGAAAACATTGACATGAACTGAGAGCTGTGTAACCAACTCACACACAATGTAAATGTATCTACTTGTACCTTCAATTTCTTAGGCAAAATGAAAATTGATAAGTGGAAGTGCTGTTGTGTAGTAGAGGCAAGAAATTGGGACAGTCAATGAATGATGTATCTGACAGCCAAAGGACTTACAAGCAGAGTACCAAAAGATTATATCTACAGACTTCTGTTGCTAGAGTGAGTTTCAACAAAATTCTCCTGGCTTTTTGATTGTATTATATTATAAAATCAAACTATGTCTCGGGCACTGTTGCATGTCATATAATCATGACACATCTACTGTGGTGCTACTCCGTGCGTCATGTGGGGAGCCATTAGGTATGACTTCAGGTCATGGCTGCTAGTGACCGAGGGAATTATGATGTATAATAGTATGTCAGGGACATCCTGTGTCATCTTGTGATACCCCCTGTGCAACGGTATTGTGGTGCCATTTTTCAACAGTACAGTTCTCATCCATATACAGCACGACCTCCAGACCTGTCCCCAGTGGAATGTGTGACACCAGCTCAGACATCAAATCTGCCTTAGTGCCAGTATACAGAATATTGAAGACCAATTACAACAGTTGTGGGCTAGCTTGCCTCAAGAGAGGATTCAATGCAAGCCAAAAGTTTCCACCAGGTACAATCTTTTATAGACACTGGCCAGATCACAGTGGAGCAGTCAACCCGAAACTATAAGTAATTCTGCGGTGGCACTATCCTGTTCTGTGGCAGAGTGCACATGTCCTCTTTGGTATAATTCAACACATGCCATACAGGTGGACATCACTCTCAATGACATCCACTATAGCAGGTTGCTTGAAATCGAGGCCAGTTGAGTAGCTTTAGCATCTTGCAGTGATAATACCATCTCCTGTTCAAAGAGAAGTAACTGTAAACAAGGAAAGAAGAATAATGGAGTAGGAGTGAACTCATCCTCTGTACGGGCACAAACTGTACCCACAATGACTGAAGTCGATGAATAGTTTCCTTATAACATCAGTGGCACCTAGAACCACTGCTGAAGAAGCTAAGTTGTAAGCTACATTCCCTGTGGCCAGAATAGAGTTTTTGCAGTTTAACCTCCTCACTATTGAAAGAACTGGATGTCTTCGAAATCCCTAAAATGACTGAGATTTGGGAATTGGCGAACAAAAGATTAATTTGGCAGGATGGGGCTATAGTGATCGAAATGATTCAGTATGACAGTGGAGAAGGCCAGACTGTTCATCATATGCTTCAGTGCCGACTGTATCCAGTCTCCTGCATGGAAGATGAACTTCGTGAAGGAACAGAGAATGAACTGGAAGTGTCCAAGTTTTGGGCAAAAGTAATATTGTCATAACTGTGTGTGATGTGTATGGTTCTGATATGAGAATATTAAACATCCTTCTGAACTGAATTGGTGCATGCATCCATGCCAGAGAGGATAGCAGGCATCCAGGCCAGAGGAGATGCAACGTCTTGTTGATAAGGGTCCTCATACTGTCAAGTTCTTTTTAAATTTGACTCGATATTGTAACCACTGAAATACATCACATACTACTCAACAGAAAAATTTCATTTTTCCTCCCCTTACAGATGCTACACTTTTTTGTCAGGCAGTGTATTTTAAGCATGTGTCTAAATTTGGTGTGAGGTGGTGATAATTATTTTGAAATATGGAATTCCTCAATATGTGTCAGTTTTTAGGTACATTAATGTAAGCTTCCATTTTAAAACTGTCCTGTGAACTTTTCTTTCAGGTGTAGAATGTAACTTTAATGAAAACTTCTTCTTACATGCATCACAACTTTTACTAGTACTTTTAAAAAATAATTCTCAAACTGGAAAGCATATTCTGTTATCAGATAAAGGAGAGAGCATTTTATGCCTGTTAGAGGTGAGTGTCTCCATCATTTTATATATGTTTTTTAGTTTGATTATACAAGTTGTTGAGAATATTCAGTGCAAAATCAATTACAAGATAACTCACTACTGATGTGGTTCAATTGCAGCATCCTGGCTTTCATGTAAGAATCAGAGTCCTAGACATCCTTTTGTGTCTGGCAGGTAATTGCCAAGAAATATGCACATTCATAGAGAAAAAGGCTGTTGATAAATGTCTAGTAGGTATGTAAATACTACTGTAGACATCAAACATCTGCACTATATTCTCAGCTTTAGCAGTCATAGTGCTGTACATGTAGAAGCTAAGTATGAGGGTGAGTTAAAACTTGAAGTCAATTTTTTAGATATGGAAGCATTTTTTGACAGTTGATACATTATATTAAAACTTGAACATTCCTCTATTTTGCTACATGTACACCACTTTGGTTGATGGATTTTTGTAAACACAGAGGGAAGTTTTTGTATATTAATTTTATAGCAGTTTGTTACCATGTGTTGAATTTCATCTTTTATGTTATCATTGTTTGAACCACCTTGTACCCAACTGTTTCTCTAACTTAAGAAACAAGTAATAGATGCTAATTACAACTTCTGGATTACAGGGTGAGCAGGAGAGTGAAAACTTTGATTTTTGTTCACGTACAAAGTGTTTGACTATTTAAGTGGAGAAGAGAGGAGAGGACAATGAAACAAGCAAATAATAAATATTGGGCCAGAAACCAATGGTTTCCCTGATAAAACATATTATGACTGAGTGCATGAACACCTTATAACAGCGCTCCCAAGGACATAAACTGCAGATATGCATTTGAGGACAAACACATTACAAGTTTTCCACATGACCACTGTACATGTGAGGTCAGGCATATATCATCAAAGACCATCCACCTTCAAAAATCCGAGGCATGTTCTGAATGAATTGACGACCACCCACAATGTGTTCCCAGACTTCATCAACAATATCACTAGGGCTGGAATACATCAAAGCTCCGTGATATGTATTTCCAAACAGCAACATAAAAGTGTGCTGCAGCACCGCATGCATGCACCACATACTCTTCTTTTAACCATAAGGAAATCACCAAAGTAGTCAATTATCTTTCATTGTAGGAAATGGAAGTATACAAAACCAGTAAGTCAGCCAGGCAGGAAATGTGGCCACCAATGACATCTGCTGAAACATTAATGGAAAATTCTCTACTGATATGCCATTTCAGTGGTAGCATCTTGGTTCTCATAAACATTTTGTTGATGTTCATAACACTGGTCTTGGTAAAGCATGCTTCATCTGTGAATAACACATGCTTGAGGAATAGTGTCATTTCCACATTGTGTAAGGATTCATTGGCAGAAGGCAATTTGGGCTGGAAATTCAGTTGTGGCCAGGGCTTGCTCACCTTGCACGTGATATGGCTACAACTGTCCCTCATGGTAACATGTGCCATATGGTGGAGGGTGAAATGCATTCTGCTGCAGCAGTCCTCTTCTCACTTGTGTCCAACACTGCATCCATGTGCTCCTCCATTTGGGTTCTCAACATGGCTGTTGCTCCTCCTGCATGTTGCATGTTGGGTTTAAATGAACCAGTTGTGGTACAACATATCATTTTGAACATCATGTAGTGTTACCCAATGTTTACCTAACTGAAGAATGATGACTGCGACAGTTCAAAATACTTTTATTTTATAATGAGTTTTGTATAGTGTCCTGTTGGGAAGTTCGTTATTATTTGTGCATGGTTGTTGGCCTAGATGCAAGCCACATGTCTTCTTGATGGGACAGTGATGGAGGATTTTGCTGTACATTGCTGCACCTTCTCAAGGGACAGTTACTCCGTGCAATGTGCACCATGGAACAATGCATAACATGACAGTGGGAGTGACATCTTGGAGGAAAGATAAAGCTCAACAATTTAGTGGGTCAAGCCTGGAATTTTTGAACATCATACACATTTAATGTAATGTCAGATTGGTGTGTGTTCATGCATTGTGTATGAAGAGTAACCTTACACAACATATTGTAACTGAAGGATCATTATCATAATATTTTGTGGGAAGTGTTTTTGATTGTTAGTAGAAAAGTGAAGAATGATAAGAGTTTTGAGAGTTCCAATATAGATTCAGTTGCAATGGTGAAGAAGTTCACGTTAAGACAAAAAATATGGCTTGTCTGAATGTTGAATTAAGAAACAGCATTTCAGAATCCTGGAATTACAGAGCTTGTATTCTGAACCTACACACATTGTGCACTTCCCGAAAAAACACTCCACACTTTATCACAGGTGCTGATGGAACTGAGTGAACACTCTGCTGTCTGGCAGTCTTCTCTGAGGATACACTTGATGTTGCAATCATGCTCCATCCTGTACGTTGCCATTAGTATACCTGTACATAGAGTGGATGTCAGCCATTCCTTCATTTGAAAATGTGCATGAAGCCATGAAAACCACTTCAAATGCTAAATGTGTCCACTGTGTTTACTTTTCACTATGGAAACTGTAACTTTGAATATGATGCAATACTTCTGCTCGAGCTTCCCTACTCACATATTGCTGGCACAGCCTGAAACTTTGAAACTTGAGCTGTGATTGTTTGCTTCAAGGTGACTCTTCGCATCATACCAATGAAAGTAACATACTCAACTAACTGACACGCGCGCGCACATAAATGCAAGTCACACGCACATGACCACAGTATCTGGTCATTGAAGCCAGACAGCAAGCAGCACATGAAGGGAGAGGCAGTGGATGGTAGGTGTAAGGAGGAGGCGGGAGTGGGGAGGGGAAGGGATAGCAGGGTAGGGGTAGAGGACGGTAAAGTGCTGCTTGTGGTAAGGTACAGGCATCAGGGGAAGAGATGGTAGGGCAGCTAGGTGCAATTGGGAGGTTAGATGGTGGGCAGGGGAAGGGGGGGGGGGGAAGGAGAAAGAGTAAAAAGACCAAGGGTGCATTGGTGGAATAGAGGGCTGTGTAGTGCTGGAATGGGAACAGGAAAGGGACATGGATAAGAACAATGACTAATGAAGGTTGAGGCCACAAGGGTTACAGTAATGTAGAATATGTTGCAGGGAAAGTTCCTACCTACACAATTCAGAAAAGCTGGTGTTGGTGGGAAGGATCCAAATGGCACAGACTGTGAAGCAGTCATTAAAATGAAGAATGTCATGTTGGGTGGTGTGCTCAGCACTGTGGTGGTCCAGCTGTTTCTTGGCCACAGTTTGTCGGTGACCATTCAAGTGGACAGACGTCTTGTTGGTCGTCATGCTCAAGTAGAATGCAGCACAGTGGTTGCAGATCAGCTTGTAGATACTATGACTGGTTTCACGGGTAGCCATGCCTTTGATGGGATACGTGATGTTTGTGACCAGACTGGAGAAGGATTTTTGGGATTGGTCTGTAGCCGGGCAGCAGGACTTCGGGAGGTGGTGGGTGACTGGAAAGATAAGGAACTTATGAACTGCATTTGCCATCATATTGCTTGGTGATGATATATGTGTGCTTTGTTTGGGTCTCCCAATGTAGAACAAACCACATACTGTGAGAAAAGCATGATTCTTTTAAATTAATTCAACAGTAGTTTAACGTTTTCCTTTGTTTCTTATTTATAATCGTACTAAATGCTAATCTTACTGGAAATTGCAGTCTCTTGAATTGAAACAGTAGTTTGGTGGATATGAACAGACTCTCCAGAATAAATACTGTTTTCACTTTATCTTTTTCTTGACACTGTTCTTGCATCAGTTATATCGTTTAACCACTGTTTTATGGTTATTATTATTCCATTACATAATTTTTCTGAATCTGAATTTCTCAACAAAATAATTGGTGATATTATTTTTAATCTGAAGCCACTGGCACTTGCGTCTAATTTGACATTCAGTTGGAAAATTAACACTTTCATTTGCAGGAACCATTGAATCGATTGATTTATATATTCTTCCCTTGGCAGGTATCTTGTTTTGAATTTTTAAATTAATATCTTCAGCTACTCAGTTTCTTATTGCTTAAACGGCTGTCACATAACCAAATTCAAACTGTGAAATTTTGAACAGTGTTTGGATAAACTTTATGAGTTAACTCATCTGTACTGTTGATAATCTTACATAAACCATTTGTAAGTTCAATCTGACCGGTTTCACAATCAATTGGGGGAGTGCCTTCACCAATTTGTAATAGTTTTTCTGCATTGGAAGGTGAACTCTCACATTTATTGTTAATCGTACTTTCTTCACTCGGGGCCAAAGAAATAATTGCTCTTAACATACATTGATCTCATTTCCTGAAGTTGAATTTGGGATAACTGGAACTGTTTGCTGAAAATCTCCAGAAAGTATAACTAATGTACCTCCCATTAATTTCGAATTATCTTGGAGATGTTATAGTGGTCTATGTAATTCTTCAAATGACTTTTTATGAGCTGTCATACGTATCCCAAATGATTACTTTACTTTGCTTCAAAATTTGAACTCATGCAGATGCTCTTAGTACATTACAGATGGGAAATTCTTTTTCTGCGACATTTGTTGTTAGTTTCAAAGCAAAATTAGATGTTCATCCTCTTTGCAGTGTCTGTATTATTCAGAATTACGATGCTAAGTCCAACTGAACTTTGCATTGTAATTCAGAATAACACAAATATTGTAATATCATATTTATCTGCCGACACTGGGCAAGTGACTTTCAAGTAAAATGTCTCCCCTGCATGGAAATATGCATAATGTATGTTTGAGTACAGGTTGTAGACACATGATTGATAACTTATGGAAGTTTGGGTCTGGCCATAAGGCGTGCTCAGATAGCAAAATGGAAAGGAGACTGCTCACGATAAGCAGGAAATCCAAGTTCAAGTTCTGGTCAGGCACAAATTTTCACTGTCATCATTTCATTATACAGCTGATGGTTGTCCATATTCGCATCTATGAAAAGATGTCATGCATCTTTACATTGATGTTGTCCCAATTTCAAATGATGCCAATGCAAATGCAATCTCCTTTTTGGCACACATTTCAGCCAATATTAAACTTATTAGAAAAGTCTATTCAGTACCCCCTGATGCCTTTAAATAGGTTACTTCAACAGTACCTCTGTTCATGTGATCCATGATGAAATCATAAGCTTGCTTTTGATTTGCTGTTAACAGTTGTTTGTTTTGAGAGAGGTATTCTAGTAAATCAGCAACATTATTACTTTTCTCTTTGAATAGTTTGGGATTCAGTGCATTGATTCCATATCTTCATGGCACTTACATTCAGAGTTCAGCTAAAGTTTGATTGCTTTTGTTAAGTGCTTGTCTACCAAATGAAAAAGTGCATGATTAAATATTTCTACATTGAACTTGATAATTAATTCTGAAAATTCCAGTTATTACAATGTTTGCTACCTTAAGAAAATCACTTTAATTGAAATGTGAAGGTGATAGGTTAATCTATTCTCATTGATTTCCAAAAACATATGTATCTTGCCATCACTATCACCATACCCTTATGAGCTGGAATGAATCTCCATGACTCAAAGGTAATGGAACATTCAAGAACATACTGGAAAATTCTAGAATACCGTATTTACTCGAATCTAAGCCGCACTTTTTTTCCGGTTTTTGTAATCCAAAAAACTGCCTGCGGCTTAGAATCGAGTGCAAAGTAGGCGGAAGTTCCGAAAAATGTTGGTAGGTGCCGCCACAACTAACTTCTGCCGTCAAATATACAGGGTGGTCAGAATGTGTGAAATGTTTGTAGGGATGTTATAGGGCAGGTTGTACTGAGAAATAAATGTTAAGAAAGAAATTCGATACGTTGTTCCGTTTCCAAGTTATTTAGCATAGAATTTCGCCAATCGGGGCGTCGCGCGCTCGCATTCAAGCGGCCTGCCAGGGCAGTGTTGCCCAATGAGTGCTTTGTCTCGTTAGTTGAAACTCGAATTTACGAGCACGACAATCTGATTGACTAACTTCAATGCTAAATAACTCGGAAACGGCGCAACGTATCGAATTTCTTTCTTAACATTTATGTCTCAGTACAACCTGCGCTGTAACATCCCTACAATTATTTCACATATTTTCTGACCACCCTGTATGTAGCGCTACACAGGCATGCTTTGCAGGCACAAAGATAAATACTGGCGCCAAAACCTCTGCGTCAGTAAATAAATTAAAAAAAAAAAGGTGGAAGACGAGCTTTTTTTCTCCGCCCCGAATTTCGACCACTGCATTTTCATACATTATCCAACGAAGTAAATAAAAATTCCGTATTGTTCATCTTCGAATGTAGCAGCATTTCAACTTACTACGAAAATCCGACTGGCAAGACTGGGATGTTTGTCAATATGGCCAACTCTACGTTCTGAATTTTTTCCTACCTGTGAGAAGAGATGGTTGCTAATAGGAACTTTAATGAATTGTGAATCACATGCAATATTGTCTTCACCATAGGAATAATACGAATATAAACATTTTGCCATGTATTCTTTCATGTTTGCTGCTATCTCATTTAAATCCTGTCTGCCTAATAAACTACAAAACTAGAGTGAGACAACAGCAAACGCAGAAGAATATACATATCATGTCATGTTTATATTTGTATTATTCTTATGCCTAGTAGTGATACAGTCAGAAATGAAGCACGGCAATTGACTAGATTTTTAAATCTAAGATGACTAATTTCTGTGCAGAATGTAATGTACTAAAGAGGCGTCTGCAAAGATTTTCAAACGGAGAAAAATTTTCGCTAAACTCTCGTTCAGAACATCATCTATCATACGCTGTCTATTATATGGTTTTTCTTGATCATTATCAAAGAAAGCAGCAGTGTAAGTAACAACAAATAGCAGTCTCTTGCCATGGTTTCGCTAATGAGACAATTCCTGTCTTTTTTTATTGTAAGCGGCGGAAGCGCGCACAAAAGCAAGCCGTGCCGCGAGCGGCGACAGGCCGTAAATACTCATTATCAGAATGCGACAAACAATGCACAGTACAATAATGCATTTTCAACTGAGTGACTTAAACACCTATAACAAAGAGAACGGCATTTATCAGATCAATGAAAAATAAGCAATCAATTCAAATCAGACGAAGCACGTGGAAAAGAAAGGGTACCCGTATAAACATGGACGGAGCGCCTGATGCATAGCAATGGCTACCTGGTAAAGATTTACTGCTAAGCTCACGACTCGAACGAAACTACTGTAGCTGTATCGTCATTCATTCGACCTAAATTATCTCTCATATTACAATGGACCAACTTTGTTTCGGTTAGGGGTGCGGCCTAAAACTTTTCTCTCCCCTTGAATTTTGAGTCTCAAATTTCAGGTGCTGCTTAGATTCGGGAAAATATTTTTTCCTTGATTTTGAGTCTCATTTTTCCGGTGCGGCTTAGATTCAAGTGCAGCTTAGATTCGAGTAAATACGGTAGTCTGCAACATTTTAGAACATTCCCAAACCTTCTGAAAGATTCTCTAACATTGTGTAACACTCTAGAATGTTCGTGAACTTTCTGGAATATTCTCCAACATTATGGAACTTCTTAAAACATTCTGAAACATTGTGGCCAGTCTCAGCCACTTCAGCACTCAATTCCCAGCTGCTTCACTGTCTTCCCATAAGAAATCCATTGGTGCAATGACTGCTTTTGTCACCTATATCTTTGTATCCAACCCCTGCAGTTCCAAATCGGAACCTTCTTCATGATGCAGGACAGAGAGCTCCCTTACCATATAATGTTCATGAGGCTGTGGGTATCAGTCATGTAGTTATGGCGGCATGTACCATGTGTACATTTACTACATACATTGATTGAGTTTATGTTTAATGTTGTGAAAATATGCAAACTCCTTTCATTTGAGGTGTTTATGAGGAGTACTTTCTAAGAGTTCTAGGAAGACAGTAGTATTGCTAATTCCTATTTCGTTCTACTATAACAAAGGATGCATAACGACACTTATGACCATTGACAATTAATAGATAATCAAGCATACCATGTTTTAAAGTCCAAAGAATCATTTTCTTTATGTGAATTTTTTCATCTGATTTACAGAAGCAATATAGATAGGGCATCATTGAACATAATAAATGCCCTTGGAGTACTATAGAAGCAACAACTATTTGTTAATTCTAATAGTGTATGGATATCTCAGCAGATTAACTTTTTTTATTCATTGTTGTTAATAAATCTACACTCTGTTGTATGTATCAGAGTATTTTTGTTATTGCCTCCGGTGGTGCAAAAATGTATCTTCCATAGGATTTGCATCTGACTATTTTTCTGATAAAGTCCATATGACACAAAGAGATCTTTCTACAAAAATAACTGTATCACCAGTTGCCATACATTTATAACTGTTGGCTGTTGCACACAGATGTAAACTTATTTCTTTTTTATTGTTCTTGAAGTAATTTATTTCTTTTTTATTGTTCTTGAAGTAATTTAAGGAAAGTTGTCTTTTTTACCTGTTGTATTTCTCCTTTATAAGGCTAAGACACAGAAATGAATACTAAGAAATTTCTTCTTTCCAAAGAAAGCCAATGACGGGTGGGGGAGACAGAGTTTGTTGAATATTGTTTATATTTTTGGATAAATAATGTAATGTTATTTTAGTCAAGGCACCTGAGTGAACTCAGTGTTTGTAATTTGATTAAAGAATGTTGAGAGAAACTACAGCCAATCATAAAGCAGTAATTTCAATAGTTTTATGTGGGATAGGTCCACACTCTTCATGTAATTATTGACTGTAGTTGTTTCCACTTACAGCTGTTTGTCATCCATAAGCGGAAATGATCATTTTCAAGTTTTATTTCAGTGTGACTACCAATTTTAGAGAGCTATGAACATCTTCAATGCCTGCATTTAAATTTGTTACATAGTCGATGTCTTCAACCCTATGTCATCTGCTGCAGCATTGTGTTTCAGTGACAGATATGTTAAACATCCAATAGCAGTAGGACTGTTTGTAAAGGAAATGGACAACATGTTGCTTTTAAATATTCTGTGCAGGCACTTCATATTTTACCATACTATTCACAGCAACACAGAAGTGATTTATAAATCATGTTTTAATTCACAGCCAAAAATTTAAATGTTCAGGGCTCTCCTGGTTGCCCTCACAGCATAAGACTTTCAGGAATTACAAAAAAGAGCAAACTGAAAATGTTTTACATATCTGCAGACATTGAGAAGGATGAACAACTATGGACAGTTACCAAAAACCTTGTAAAATGATTTAACTGACAAAATGTAGCTCAAATCCATGGCTGTGGCTAAAGATAAAAGTATTATAAACAGTGGTCTAGATAAATGCTTACGAAGCATCACAGATAACAAAGAAAACTTTGGTTTAATGGCACCATTAGGAGAATGTTGCAGATACATAGACTGCTACACTCTCACTTCAAAGGAGGATGCAGGGAAACTGATAGAGATAGCTTAATGGTGACTCATGCATCCATAAGAAAATCTGGGTGTGAAGCCTACAATAATTCACACAGTCAGAGCCTGGTGAAGGGTCTATCAGAAAATCCTAGGTAGATCTGGTCATACGTAAAGTGACTGTATGGATAAAGACCAAAGTGAATGTGTGGATCTGGACATTTCCTCCAACTTTCAGTGATAGTGTGATGTTAAATCGGACAATATTAGAAATCTAAAATATTAAATTCCACATTTAAAGTGTATCCACTCATGAAGATGCGGCCACACCAATGTTTGACTGCCAAACACAGCTATAAATGAGAGGTATTAAAGTAAGCACCTCCCGTTCTGAAAACAAATAAGACTACTTTAAGCAAACAGTGTGCTACACCATGGCAGAATTCCAGTTAAATTTTAAATTGTATACACTTTTACCAGCTCATCCAGGATCTCTTTTGCAGAGAAGGAGCACAAGTCAATTCTGTCAATAAAAGAAGCTAAAAGATCATATGGACAAAATTACAGTTCTGTATTTCTAATTTTCATATGTTCAGGACTGTAGAGCATATTTTGGGGGGAAGGAGCTTCTATCAAATAAATCAGCATGAGATAAACAAAAACATCTTGTATAGAAAACAGCTTGCTCTATTTACACTTAAAGACTTTCAAACAGCAGATTCAGGTAAACAACTAAATAGCATGATACTAAGTTTTCAAAAGACATTCAATTCTTTAAGGTTCTAAATGGCTAAAATGGTTACCAAGTCACCTAGTCCCAGTTGCAGGTTGCCTATCTAAGGGATTTAAGAGGCAAAAAATGTTTTTCAGTATTTCATATAATTATTGACTGATTTTAAAAATTTAAAATGATGTCATAATCTACTCAGATTAAAGGTTTAACACAAGTCAACTATTAAAGTCAGAAACTGTGTATAAGCCTTGAGGCAATGTAACTTATGGGTTGCAAATTACCCAGACTATATTCATTCAATATTTGAGAGCCAGAGTGATTAGCAAATCCAAACAAACTTTACAGATAATTTCAGACCCTTTTGAATCTTTTTCTTGCTGACTCCCCCTCCCAAAAAAAAATATTAAAATAAATTAAAAAAACAAGGGGCTGTCAAAAAGTTTCCATTCGGAAGCCTTACAGTCCAGAATCGGAATGTCAATCAGGCGAAATTGGCATGAGCATTGGGGTAAACATCCCACAAACCCACCAGCTTGAAGATACCCACGTGATAAGACAGTGTCCTGCTGTGTGAAGAACTCCATAACTGCCTGCAGCACATCCTCATCTGATAGGAATTGTCAGCCTTTCAAGGCCCTCTTTAAGGGACCGAATTATGTTAATCATACAGGGAGAGATCAGGACTATACGACAGGTGCTTGAGTATTCTTCCATTCTCTTGTCAGCAAAAATAACTTTAATTCCTCTTTTTGTGAATGTTCCTAGTGAAAATGAATTTTTCTCTAGATTATGAATGTATAATGTATTTTCCAAAGTGTGAGGTTGCCATTTTCTTTCAGCTAATGATGGTATTTCAATGGATCCAATGTTTTCTGCTTTATCAGTCAAGTTGTCTCCAGTTTGAACACTGAATTGGCTTAAAAGAGTGAACCAATCTTTGTGTGACTTGATATGCTTGGATGCTGCGCTATCAGCTAACCAAATATTTTGCAGCCTGGAGTAACAACAATCACTTGTCCTGCATTCAGAGCCCGGTGCTCAGAAGTCATCATGTTGAGTTTTACTTATAGTTTTCTGCACTTAGTTTTAAAATGTCCCCATTTGTGACTGACACCAATAATCAACATCTTGTCTACTGGCCATGTTAGACAATTCATTCTCTTAGGATTAAATTTATTTGGTGTGAAGCCTGTTGACTTTTTGTCACATTCTAAAAGTTTTTGTTCCTCTTTCAATAATGTGGAGGTCAAAACAGTTCCAAATTTCCTGGCAGACTTCCAAAAATTTTAGCAATTATGTGAACTGTTGTAAAAGGTTCACTTATGTCAGCTAATACCTGAAACTAAGACTCAGCTTGACTGATATGTAGTGTGAGTGCGTCTGTTGCTGACATTTTATAATCAAAACTCTTCTTCTTCAAAGCCATTACATTAACTTCATATAATTGTAATTGAATAGTTCTTAGTCTGGCCCACATATCAGCTGCATTTGTGCATATCATAATACATTGCAATTGGTCAGATTCTATCATAGTAGAGAGAATGAATGTTGTATTTACATTTAAGTCCTTCCAAGCTATTTCACTCCCACCATCTTCATTTGGCTATGGTTTCCTCCACAGTATCAAGAACTTTTTCTGCATGAAAAATAAATTGCAACTGATATTTATACAGATGGAAATTCTTGTAGCAATCATTACATGTCAAATCATACAGGTCACGTCAGCTGCCATCTCTGATTTTCACAAAACTGGGCACATTTTCTCAGACTTATACCATAAAAAGTCTGCATTTTTTAAAAAAATTTCAGACTAATACTTTCTTTTATATTTAATTTTCAGTATATTTAATTTTCATGATAATTCAGCTCTGCAAGAATGTCCATGCAAAGTGGTTTACGGAAATACCCATAACTCAGGTCTTTATGAAGCTTCTGATTTGGATCTTTTTTCAGAGGTTAAGAGAGGCATAAAGTCAACAGAAACACAGTTATTTAAGCAGCTAAATTTCAAAAAATTTCAAAAAATATTAATGTGTCACTTTCTAATTTCCGGAAAAATTAAAAGGGCTTTGAACAACACATACATAACATTTCTCCAACCTGCTGGGAACCTAGTTTTGGTCTTAAATAATTCCCAACATTGTAGGCTTTGTAATAGAAAAAAAATAGTAGTGAGTTTTCAGTGAATGGGCACACAGGTGAATCAGAAATTAAAATACTTTTTGCTGTGGTGGTAAAGAAGTCATTCCAAGCAAATTCATCAAGTCCAGGCACTGCTACCTAATACTTTCATAATATTTTTTTTACAGGTTACATTTTCCTTGGTAATAAGCAGTGTAAATTTTCTTCCACATTTTATGTCATTTTTGAGGGGGGGGGGGGGATGGTAAAGTTTTCAAAATGCATAGATAAACGCATTGGCTGAAGGTTCCCATTTGGATTGCATTCCTTTAGGGAAAAAATATCATGATTTAGCTTATTTTCAACACACCACTGGCATATTTTTCCAGATGCCAGAAAAAGAATGTAATTTTATGAGAAAGAAATATTTAATAACTGTGCTCAACTTTTGGAATAAAGAAAATCAACTGAAATTATTATGGCCCAAACAATGATTTTGTAAATATGCAAGATACTTTCAAACAGTGTGCACTGTTATCAGACTGTTTTTTTTTTTTAAATGAGACTCCCATATGATATGATTACAAACAAAAACAATATGGGTTTGACAGACATGAGATTTTCATCCCCATATTAAATTATTTCATATTATTCAGAAGGTCACTTAAAACACATTATGTAGACTGATAAGCTTTTGTATATGTGCCCCATGTTTTGTTAAAACTATAAAAATACAGAACCAAAAATTATAATTTTAACTGAAATATTTCCATTAGTAATATTAACTTTATTTTGGGGATATCAAATAAACATATTTAAATAAAAATTATTCTAGGTAGGCAAATGTTTAAATCAAAAATGTACATATTCGGTAGTGGAGATCCATGGAGTTCTCAAGGAAAGCTTTATTTGTGTGTCTCCAGTGTGATGAATCATTCTGTTAAATTTATATCCTTTTCTGAAAATAATACATTCTTTTTAATGTGCTTCAACAGTGCATAAAATGTTTTCCAAAGGCAGAAGTCAACTTGCTTCTCAGGCCAAATGAATGACACTACTGGTCCAGATGGATAGAGAAAATGTAGTTCAGCATCTCCTTCTTCATTCACACACATTTTTGATAAAAGCAAAGTACAGCTTGCCTTTATATATAGCTGCTACAAGAAGAGTTTTGTTGAGGATGGTGCATGTCCATTGCAGGGCATTTTCATTGAATGAGAAAATCAAGAGAGGCTTTTCAGAGCAAATCACTCTTCTAATTTGTAATGAATGACAGGAAAGTGGTTTATGTTGTTGTTGTTGTTGTCGTCTTCAGTCCTGAGACTGGTTTGATGCAGCTCTCCATGCTACTCTATCCTGTGCAAGCTTCTTCATCTCCCAGTACCTACTGCAACCTAGATCCTTCTGAATTTGCTTAGTGTATTCATCTCTTGGTCTCCCTCCACGATTTTTACCCTCCACGCTGCCCTCCAATGCTAAATTTGTGATCCCTTGATGCCTCAAAACGTGTCCTACCAACCGATCCCTTCTTCTAGTCAAGTTGTGCCACAAACTTCTCTTCTCCCCAATCCTATTCAATACCTCCTCATTAGTTACGTGATCTACCCACCTTATCTTCAGCATTCTTCTGTAGCACCACATTTCGAAAGCTTCTATTCTCTTCTTGTCCAAACTAGTTATCGTCCATGTTTCACTTCCATACATGGCTACACTCCATACAAATACTTTCAGAAACGACTTCCTGACACTTAAATCTATACTCGATGTTAACAAATTTCTCTTGCTCAGAAACGATTTCCTTGCCATTGCCAGTCTACATTTTATATCATCTCTACTTCGACCATCATCAGTTATTTTACTCCCTAAATAGCAAAACTCCTTTACTACTTTAAGTGTCTCATTTCCTAAGCTAATTCCCTCTGCATCACCCGATTTAATTTGACTACATTCCATTATCCTCGTTTTGCTTTTGTTGATGTTCATCTTATATCCTCCTTTCAAGACACTGTCCATTCCGTTCAACTGCTCTTCCAAGTCCTTTGCTGTCTATGACAGAATTACAATGTTATCAGCGAACCTCAAAGTTTTTACTTCTTCTCCATGAATTTTAATACCTACTCCGAATTTTTCTTTTGTTTCCTTTACTGCTTGGTCAATATGTTGTTGTTGTTGTGGTCTTCAGTCCCGAGACTGGTTTGATGCAGCTCTCCATGCTACTCTATCCTGTGCAAGCTTTTTCATCTCCCAATACCTACAGCAACCTACATCCTTCTGAATCTGCTTAGTGTATTCATCTCTTGGTCTCCCCCTACGATTTTTACCCTCCACGCTGCCCTCCAATACTAAATTGGTGATCCCTTGATGCCTCAGAACATGTCCTACCAACCGATCCCTTCTTCTGGTCAAGTTGTGCCACAAACTTCTCTTCTCCCCAATCCTATTCAATACTTCCTCATTAGTTATGTGATCTACCCATCTAATCTTCAGCATTCTTCTGTAGCACCACATTTCGAAAGCTTCTATTCTCTTCTTGTCCAAACTATTTATCGTCCATGTTTCACTTCCATACATGGCTACACTCCATACGAATACTTTCAGAAATGACTTCCTGACACTTAAATCAGTACTGGATGTTAACAAATTTCTCTTCTTCAGAAACGCTTTCCTTGCCATTGCCAGCCTACATTTTATATCCTCTCTACTTCGACCATCATCAGTTATTTTGCTCCCCAAATAGCAAAACTCCTTTACTACTTTAAGTGCCTCATTTCCTAATCTAATTCCCCCAGCATCACCCGACTTAATTAGACTACATTCCATTATCCTTGTTTTGCTTTTGTTGATGTTCATCTTATATCCTCCTTTCAAGACACTGTCCATTCCATTCAACTGCTCTTCCAAGTCCTTTGCCGTCTCTGACAGAATTACAATGTCATCGGCGAACCTCAAAGTTTTTATTTCTTCTCCATGAATTTTAATACCTACTCCGAATTTTTCTTTTGTTTCCTTTACTGCTTGCTCAATATACAGATTGAACAACATCGGGGACAGGCTACAACCCTGTCTTACTCCCTTCCCAACCACTGCTTCCCTTTCATGTCCCTCGACTCTTATAACTGCCATCTGGTTTCTGTACAAATTGTAAATAGCCTTTCGCTCCCTGTATTTTACCCCTGCCACCTTTAGAATTTGAAAGAGAGTATTCCAGTCAACATTGTCAAAAGCTTTCTCTAAGTCTACAAATGCTAGAAACGTAGGTTTGCCTTTCCTTAATCTTTCTTCTAAGATAAGTCGTAAGGTCAGTATTGCCTCACGTGTTCCAGTGTTTCTACGGAATCCAAACTGATCTTCCCCGAGGTTGGCTTCTACTTGTTTTTCCATTCGTCTGTAAAGAATTCGTGTTAGTATTTTGCAGCTGTGACTTATTAAGCTGATAGTTCGGTAATTTTCACATCTGTCAACACCTGCTTTCTTTGGGATTGGAATTATTATATTCTTCTTGAAGTCTGAGGGTATTTCGCCTGTTTCATACATCTTGCTCACCAGATGGTAGAGTTTTGTCAGGACTGGCTCTCCCACGGCCGTCAGTAGTTCCAATGGAATATTGTCTACTCCGGAGGCCTTGTTTCGACTCAGGTCTTTCAGTGCTCTGTCAAACTCTTCACGCAGTATCGTATCTCCAATTTCATCTTCATCTACATCCTTTTCCATTTCCATAATATTGTCCTCAAGTACATCGCCCTTGTATAGACCCTCTATATACTCCTTCCACCTTTCTGCTTTCCCTTCTTTGCTTAGAACTGGGTTTCCATCTGAACTCTTGATATTCATACAAGTCGTTCTCTTATCTCCAAAGCTCTCTTTAATTTTCCTGTAGGCGGTATCTATCTTACCCCTAGTGAGATAGGCCTCTACATCCTTACATTTGTCCTCTAGCCATTCCTGCTTAGCCATTTTGCACTTCCTGTCGATCTCATTTTTGAGACGTTTGTATTCCTTTTTGCCTGTTTCACTTACTGCATTTTTATATTTTCTCCTTTCATCAATTAAATTCAATATTTCTTCTGTTACCCAAGGATTTCTACTAGCCCTCGTCTTTATACCTACTTGATCCTCTGCTGCCTTCACTACTTCATCCCTCAAAGCTACCCATTCTTCTTCTACTGTATTTATTTCCCCCATTCCTGTCAATTGCTCCCTTATGCTCTCCCTGAATCTCTGTACAACCTCTGGTTCTTTTAGTTTATCCAGGTCCCATCTCCTTAAATTCCCACCTTTTTGCAGTTTCTTCAGTTTTAATCTACAGGTCATAACCAATAGATTGTGGTCAGAGTCCATATCTGCCCCTGGAAATGTCTTACAATTTAAAACCTGGTTCCTAAATCTCTGTCTTACCATTATATAATCTATCTGATACCTTTTAGTATCTCCAGGGTTCTTCCATGTATACAACCTTCTTTCATGATTCTTAAACCAAGTGTTAGTTATGATTATGTTGTGCTCTGTGCAAAATTCTACCAGGCGGCTTCCTCTTTCATTTCTGTCCCCCAATCCATATTCACCTACTATGTTTCCTTCTCTCCCTTTTCCTACTGACGAATTCCAGTCACCCATGACTATTAAATTTTCGTCTCCCTTCACAATCTGAATAATTTCTTTTATTTCATCATACATTTCTTCAATTTCTTCGTCATCTGCAGAGCTAGTTGGCATATAAACTTGTACTACTGTAGTAGGTGTGGGCTTCGTGTCTATCTTGGCCACAATAATGCGTTCACTATGCTGTTTGTAGTAGCTTACCCGCATTCCTATTTTCCTATTCATTATTAAACCTACTCCTGCATTACCCCTATTTGATTTTGTGTTTATAACCCTGTAGTCACCTGACCAGAAGTCTTGTTCCTCCTGCCACCGAACTTCACTAATTCCCACTATATCTAACTTCAACCTATCCATTTCCCTTTTTAAATTTTCTAACCTACCTGCCCGATTAAGGGATCTGACATTCCACGCTCCGATCCGTAGAATGCCAGTTTTCTTTCTCCTGATAACAACATCCTCCTGAGTAGTCCCCGCCCGGAGATCCGAATGGGGGACTATTTTACCTCCGGAATATTTTACCCAAGAGGACGCCATCATCATGTAATCATACAGTAAAGCTGCATGCCCTCGGGAAAAATTACAGCTGTAGTTTCCCCTTGCTTTCAGCCGTTTGCAGTACCAGCACAGCAAGACCGTTTTGGTTATTGTTACAAGGCCAGATCAGTCAATCATCCAGACTGTTGCCCTTGCAACTACTGAAAAGGCTGCTGCCCCTCTTCAGGAACCACACGTTTGTCTGGCCTCTCAACAGATACCCCTCCGTTGTGGTTGCACCTACGGTACGGCTATCTGTATCGCTGAGGCACTCAAGCCTCCCCACCAACGGCAAGGTCCATGGTTCATGGGGGGGTTGGTCAATATACAGATTGAATAACATCGGGGAGAGGCTACAACCCTGTCTCACTCCTTTCCCAACCACTGCTTCCCTTTGATGCCCCTCGACTCTTATAACTGCCATCTGGTTTCTGTACAAATTGTAAATAGCCTTTCGCTCCCTGTATTTTACCCTTGCCACCTTCAGAATTTGAAAGAGAGTATTCCAGTTAACATTGTCAAAAGCTTTCTCTAAGTCTACAAATGCTAGAAACGTAGGTTTGCCTTTTCTTAATCTTTCTTCTAAGATAAGTCGTAAGGTTAGTATTGCCTCACGTGTTCCAACATTTCTACAGAATCCAAACTGATCTTCCCCGAGGTCCGCTTCTACCAGTTTTTCCATTCGTCTGTAAAGAATTCGCGTTAGTATTTTGCAGCTGTGACTTGTTAAACTGATAGTTCGGTAATTTTCACATCTGTCAACACCTGCTTTCTTTGGGATTGGAATTATTATATTCTTCTTGAAGTCTGAGGGTATTTCGCCTGTCTCATACATCTTGCTCACCAGATGGTAGAGTTTTGTCATGACTGGCTCTCCCAAGGCCATCAGTAGTTCTAATGGAATGTTGTCTACTCCCGGGGCCTTGTTTCGACTCAGGTCTTTCAGTGCTCTGTCAAACTCTTCACGCAGTATCTTATCTCCCATTTCGTCTTCATCTATATCCTCTTCCATTTCCATTATATTGTCCTCAAGTACATCGCCCTTGTATAAACCCTCTATATACTCCTTCCACCTTTCTGCCTTCCCTTCTTTGCTTAGAACTGGGTTGCCATCTGAACTCTTGATATTCATACAAGTGGTTCTCTTCTCTCCAAAGGTCTCTTTAATTTTCCTGTAGGCAGTATCTATCTTATCCCTAGAGAGACAAGCCTCCACATCCTTACATTTGTCCTCTAGCCATCCCTGCTTAGCCATTTTGCACTTCCTGTCGATCTCATTTTTGAGACGTTTGTATTCCTTTTTGCCTGCTTCATTTACTGCATTTTTATATTTTCTCCTTTCATCAATTAAATTCAATATTTCTTCTGTTACCCAAGGATTTCTACTAGCCCTCGTCTTTTTACCTACTTGATCATCTGCTGCCTTCACTACTTCATCCCTCAGAGCTACCCATTCTTCTTCTACTGTATTTCTTTCCCCCATTCCTGTCAATTGTTCCCTTATGCTCTCCCTGAAACTCTCTACAACCTCTGGTTCTTTCAGTTTATCCAGGTCCCATCTCCTTAAATTCCCACCTTTTTGCAGCTGCTTCAGTTTCAATCTGCAGTTCATAACCAATAGATTATGGTCAGAATCCACATCTTCCCCTGGAAATGTCCTACAATTTAAAACCAGGTTCCTAAATCTCTGTCTTACCATTATATAATCTGTCTGATACCTTTTAGTATCTCCAGGATTCTTCCATGTATACAACCTTCTCTTATGATTCTTGAACCAAGTGTTAGCTATGATTAAGTTATGCTCTGTGCAAAATTCTACCAGACGGCTTCTTCTTTCATTTCTTCCCCCCAATCCATATTCACCTACTATGTTTCCTTCTCTCCCTTTTCCTAGTGACGAATTCCAGTCACCCATGACTATTAAATTTTCATCTCCCTTCACTACCTGAATAATTTCTTTTATCTCGTCATACATTTCATCTATTTCTTCATCATCTGCAGAGCTAGTTGGCATATAAACTTGTACTACTGTAGTAGGCGTGGGCTTTGTGTCTATCTTGGCCACAATAATGCGTTCACTATGCTGTTTGTAGTAGCTAACCCGCACTCCTATTTTTTTATTCATTATTAAACCTACTCCTGCATTACCCCTATTTGATTTTGTATTTATAACCCTGTAATCACCTGACCAAAGGTCTTGTTCCTCCTGCCACCGAACTTCACTAATTCCCACTATATCTAACTTTAACCTATCCATTTCCCTTTTTAAATTTTCTAACCTACCTGCCCGATTAAGGGATCTGACATTCCACGCTCCGATCCGTAGAACGCCAGTTTTCTTTCTCCTGATAACGACGTCCTCTTGAGTAGTCCCCGCCCGGAGATCCGAATGGGGGACTATTTTACCTCCGGAATATTTTACCCAAGAGGACGCCATCATCATTTAACCATACAGTAAAGCTGCATGTCCTCGGGAAAAATTACGGCTGTAGTTTCCCCTTGCTTTCAGCCGTTCGCAGTACCAGTACAGCAAGGCCGTTTTGGTTAATGTTACAAGGCCAGATCAGTCAATCATCCAGACTGTTGCCCCTGCAACTACTGAAAAGGCTGCTGCCCCTCTTCAGGAACCACATGTTTGTCTGGCCTCTCAACAGATACCCCTCCGTTGTGGTTGCACCTACGGTACGGCCATCTGTATCGCTGAGGTACGCAAGCCTCCCCACCAACGGCAAGGTCCATGGTTCATGGGGGAAGAAGTGGTTTATAACTGTGAAAATTCCTGGTACAAGATATTGTCTGGATTGTCAAAAATTCCTGCATGAGGTTCTTGCATAGCAAATCTACGCTGATTTTCTCTAGGGAGAGGACACACACATAGGTGCATGCATGCTTGGTCACTCACACACACACACACACACACACACACACACACACACACACACACATGACACACGCCAGCATTAGCTTGCAGAAAATTGTAAACACCAAATGTTATTTGTACAGCATCCTCTAGTCAAAGACCAGCTTTTCACAGCACACATTTTATGCTTTATCCCAATCCATCAAACACAGATTTTCCAGCTAGTAACAAAACAAGAAATGTTCAGCATCTGTAGAAAAAGCATTTTTATGTTTCATACATTTTAAGGCTTTTACATTTTTAGTATTGAGCAGCGCATCCATCACTGAAATAATGCAGTTTCTTGACATGTGTATAGTTGCCAGCCAACTGTTTAACAATTTGTTTAACAATTTCTTTCTGGGCAGCATTTACATATCCTACATCGTCTTCATTTCATCACTTATAAAGCTCTGATTTATTATTACCAATTTGTTTTCCAAATTTGCCGCATAAACACAAACTGGATGTATTGTACAGCTGTTTCTTGCTCAGTGATAACTCTGGATTTCTCCCTGAATTACAAAACTATGGTTTTCAGCAAAGTCCATTAACATAATTGCTTTTTTGAGGTTAGATTTCCTTTCAGGTTTTCTTAGGAATCTTGTCTTATACTTAGTTACAAATGAGTGCAATTTAAGTGCCAGTAAGTTTGTTACCAGCAGGTCTCTGTATTCATCAGCAATTGCAAACAGCTTTACCAGTTCTGTCTGATAATCTGTGCTAATCTGCTGGCTGTACCCAGTTTCTTCATCAGCACCTTGGTAAACTAATTTTTGTTTCAAAAATCCTGACAGAGTATCAGCACTGGCACAATTGTCATAATGGTTAATGATGCAGTCATAGTTTTTCAAGTCACATTAAGTAAATTTTATAAGTTCTTTATATGTTGATTTTATTTCAAATATGTCACAGTTGCTATACACATATTTTGCCAACTAGTTTGGAATTGATTGTTTCATTCTGAGGCTTGACCAACTGAGGCTACAATACAAAAATAGATGAAGTTCAAAAATGGCTCTGAGCACTATGGGACTTAACATCTGAGGTCATCAGCCCCCTAGAACTACTTAAAACTAACTAACCTAAGGTCATCACACACATCCATACCCGAGGCAGGATTCGAACCTGTGACCATAGCGGTCGCGCGGTTCCAGACTGAAGGGCCTAGAACCGCTCGGCCACACTGGCTGGGATAGATGAAGTGATCTGTAAGATAAAATTATGAACAGTAGTTAACTATTTAATTAAAACATACTTGCACTGAAAGTGCCTGATCTTAATGACAACCATCTAAAATGGGAAATACATGCGTCACACAGTGATGGAAGATAAATGTCACAATTACATATGCTCACTAACAAGTCAGAATCAAACTGAGAACAACATAATGAACAGTAACACTAGGAAATCTTCAATGTCACTAGTCTCATGCCTCGTATTCAAGAGTTTTAAATAAGAAATCATTACAGCCGTATAATAAATGACAACAATAAAATGTGCAGTTGTTACACAAATACAAAGGTTATGTTGTGCATACTAATGATTAACATAATCAATATGTTTAGATATTTAGAATCATTTGAAAAACAATAAATACTCTTCATCTTGCCAGTAAATTAATACAAGTGACAGTAACACAGTGGTAATAAACAGCATCTTACAGCACTAAGTTATTGCAAAGATTTTGCCATGCATGGCCATATTATAATTGTCATTTCTTATAATCATTTTCGTTGTGCATCCATTGTGGTACTAGTCAAAGTTAAGAAATTCTGGAAAGTTTACAGGGGGTGATTTGGGGGCAGTGAGGGTGGATCACGGTTGTATGGTGGAGTGAAACGAGTCAGCCAGAATTCGACATTGGTTTTGGGTTGAGTCTAATTGGTAGGATTGGTGGAAACCATTGTAGGAACTGGGAGAAAGAGAGAAAGTCTTTTAACAAGTCCAGCTTGATTGAGTTTTGGAGTGGGGCAAAAGGTAAGGCCTTTGGAAAGGACTGATACTGATACTTCTGTGGGACTAAGGCTTTTGGAGGAAAGGTTCATGACTGCGTTTCGGGTCTGTTTAGGGTTCTGTACTCTATATGGTAATGCGAGGGAATTTTTGTTGATGTAAATGTATTATGTCTGCAAGGCAGGCTTTACCAGCTATATGGGGATGTGGGAGAGGTTTGGAGGCTGTTCTAGAGGTGGTGGATAATTGGATAATTGTAGTCCAAGGCAGAATGTGAACAGGTTGAAGACATTTTTTAGGTGATGTTGTGCATGTTGTTCTAGTTCATGTAGAGCAAGAGATTCAATATGTGAGATGGGATACAGGAATTTGGGTTTGCACAGCAGGCGAATCTTATGGATGCTTGCAGTGTCACCTCGACAGCCAGAGACATTGGTCGTGTGTGTGTGTGTGTGTGTGTGTGTGTGTGTGTGTGTGTGTAATTCAGAAGAAAGCCTTTTGGCCAAAAGCTTACTTGTTTAGCAATCTTTTTGTTGTGCCTGTCGCGACTCAGAACCAATACAGAAAAATTTCCTTATCCTTAGCTAGAACTCAGTCTCACATACTGTTTCTGCATTGTTGCCTGGTTCACAGAATGCCCCCCAAATGGCCTTATCATCACATTATCCATCTCTGGCTGCAACCTCTCCTTCCACAATGACCTCCATTTATTCAGATTGTGCCAGTCCTGAACCCTCACCAATATAGTCCTGCAAAACCATGTAAATCAGGTCCAAACCTCCTTGCAATACCTCCTGTCCATCCATAAAATTCTCCTGTTGTGCAATCCCAAATTCCTGTATTCCATTTCACACATTGAATCTCTTGCTCTTCGTGATCTAGAGCAGCATGCACAACATGCCACCTCAAAAAACTCTTCAACCTGTGCACCTTGTACTCTGGCCTTGGACTACCACTGTCCATCACCTCTAGAACAGCCTCCAAACTGACACCGCATCGCCTCATAGCTGGCAAACCCTACAGACCTACTACATTTACATCCCCAAAAACTCTCTCCCACCACTATACAGAGTACAGAATCCTAAACAGACACAAAACACAGTCGTGAACCTTTCCTTCAAAATCCTTAGTCGCATAGAAGTATCAGTATCAGCTCTGTTGCCCCAGTCTCAAATTCAGTCATGTTGGACTTGTTAAAGACCTTTTCTATTTCTCCCAGGCCCTGCAGTGGGAACACTTTTTCGCCACCAACCCTACCAATCAGACTCAACCCAAAACCAATGTCGAACCATGTCTGACTCAGTTCACTCCTCCATCTAACAGTGATCCACTCCTGCTGTCCCCAAATCTACGTCTGTTAACTTTCCAGAATCTCTAACCTCCAATTTCAATGATTACTGATGGGTTTGATACTTAGGTGACATGCAACAACTAGTCCAAGTTTGATGTCACTGAGCTTTCCTCACCAACTCATTCTGGTGTTACTGCTTTTCTACAGACAATGCAATATTCCCTGCCTTCTTTTATACTGATGGGCTCACTTCTGGTGACATCTAGTGGTCAGTGTCCAATTACAAAGGGGTATCCAGATACTTTTGATCATATAGTGAATTTGGGGCAGGCTATTAGAACATTTGAGGAGACATACAAGGAACATCAGCAACATACCCACTGAAATAGCCCAACAAATCAGCAGCTGACAGGCAGTGCCCAGCGTATAATCTTGAAATTAGACGCTAGAAGACAGAATCTTGGTACTAGCTCCAAGTTTTTTGGATCCTGTAATAATGAAATCAATGAAATTAAAGAAGTTAAAAAGCCTTGCAAACAGAAATGGGAGATCAATTTAAGCCAGACTTAGTATCCAACACTCAGTTCATTAATGCATTACTGACCATTTTATCTACCAGAGCCAGAAAGAACTAAAGAAATATGTTATACGGAGAATGATGACACAGGTGAAGATGAACAAATGTAGACCATACAGTGTACCAGGACTGTCAATCAAACTTAGCTGTGAGTGGGGGCACAAACCAACAATGATATATGATTTGGTTGTAGTTCAGCTATGGAGGACATGTAAGACCACTGCTTGCAACATCTGAAGAAGACAGCTGGATCATTTCTTAAAGTATTGTGTGCAAAAACAGAATAATCAGCTTATTTGGAAACTGAAACCACACTATAAAACAATTATGTCAAGAAGACAAAAATGGAAATGAGTGTATGGCATTGCTGGCCAGGAGGTGCCATCTGGAGAAGTTTGGCCGTCAAGTGCATGTCCTATTTCAGTCAACACCACATTGGGCAACTTGCACGCTGGTGATGAGGATGAAATGATTATGAGGACAACACAACACCCACTCCCCGAGCGGAGAAAATTTCCAACCTGGTCGGGAATCGAATCTGAACCCACTTGCATGGAAGGCAAGCATGTTACCACCCAGCTAAGCAGGCAGACTACATGAAGAAAATCTCAGAAATCTCATGTTATGATAGAATAATAATTTTTTGAATTAATCTAAGATTTAAATTCTACTTTTGTCTTTGTAAGTCAGTTGACTATCTGTTACAGAAAGCCAAAGAGTCAAGTTACTTATTTAAAGTAGTGCACAAGTAAGAATTACAAAGAAAATGTTTCATTTTATTGTCATATTAATATTAAAGGTATTTTGTTTTGACCTATTCTGAATATTGTGAAGATAGTTAAGAAATCATTGAGCTATTAGTCAAATGTTCTTGAGTGTAAATAAGGGGGAGATAGAAGTGTAGAAAAGACACTGTGGGCTTCAGCTAGTTGACTCACATAGGTGACAGCACCTGATTAATCACAGTTGATAAATTTATATCTCAATTCCTACTTTTCCAATATACTTACTGATTTTACATTTTCTTATGCAGGAAAGCTGGAGCGGTATGCCCATGTGTATGCATCACACATGCACAAAGACAGAAGATTATTCAACGTAGAAACACTTGTGTTGACAAAGGTTTTGAGTACAATTTTAGATAGTAAGAAAGATGTAGAATATTGGCCAGCTTCCACCCAGGCAGTTAGAGGTAATACCATATTTTGTTCATAGACTGTAGCTTGAACTCCACATTCTTTCGTGGATGTGAAAATTTGCAGAGAGAGTGTGAGTGAGAGGGTGTGTGTGTGTGTGTGTGTGTGTGTGTGTGTGTGTGTGTGTGTGTGGGAGAGAGAGAGAGAGAGAGAGAGAGAGAGAGAGAGAGAGAGGTTGACATTAATTAGAATAATTGACAACATAATAAAGAATGGATCTTTTCATGGAAATAAAGCAATATTGTGGGTGAATGAGAGGATTAGTAGCATGGTATTAAAATGTGCAGCCATCTAGTACACAGTTGCAGGAGTAAAAATGATCATGAAAGCTCTTGTGAAGTTTAAAATTCAATGAAAGACTAACTCCAACCAGTGCTAGCATCAGCAAGAGTAATGGAAGTTAATAGAAGATATAAGTAAAACAACAGCAGGTATCTGTTCATTTAAAAAGAACCTGTTATAACCTTTAATCACTAATAAATTGCGTGGATATACAAACGTAGAAACAATAGCTGGTTACATGCTACCAATTCCGTATTGGTCATTCGAATGCCGTGCCGTGACATGCGGCCAGCGCCGTTCGTAGGTAGGTGGCGCTCCCGCGCTCAGCCGAGTTGCGGAGCGCCTCTATCGCCGTTTGCATGTACTGACGTGGCAGCACTGTTAAATGTCGTGGCACTGTCACAACACTTTTCCCCCCTTGAAAAAAAACACTCACTTCCTGGGAGACACGGACAGCGCGGAGACATCCATGGCCTCTTGGGAGGCCCCGAGAAGATCCCACAGAGAAACACGAGAGTATGGTCGAAAATGTCCAGGACGGAAGCTCGTGCATGTCCAGGATGGAAGCTCGTGCATGGAACGCGCCTCCTGGACGAGGTGATAGCATCCATAGGTGTCATGGACCTGGGGGTGTGCTCCAGCAAGATGGGTCCCAGAGAAGGCGGCGTCGCAACTGGGGCCGGTTCCGGCGTACTCAGAAGCGGTAGCGATGTCGGCTGCAGCAACACGCACGGGAGATCGGCAGCAGCGACAGGACTGGCTTCTCGGGCTGGTGGAGGCGAAGGAAGGGGCGGCGGCACCGGCGTGGCCACCACTCGTGGGCGCATCTGGTCATAATGGCGAACAACTATGCCGTCGTCCGTATGTATTTCACAAAGCCGGCGGCCGCGAAGAGCCTTGACCACCCCTGGAATCCATTTAGGGCGAGATCCATACCCTTGTGCCCACACGTCGGCGCCCATCGAGTATTTTCCCACACGAGGGAACACAGTACAAGGCCTGACAGGGTGAAGCAGGTGCAGTAGAGTGCGCGGTTGGCAGCCATGCAAGAGTCCAGCAGGGCTGCGATCACCCAGAGACGTGTGCGATAAGAACTCAGAAAATGCAACAGAGCGTCATCTGTGGAAAAATCACTAAGGAATTTTTTCATCTGGCTTTTGAAAGTGCAGACAAGGCGCTCGACCTCCCCATTCGATTGCGGATGGAAGGGCGGTGCTGTAACATGATGAATCCTGTGTCCAGTACAAAAATCACGGAAGGCCTGCGAAGAGAACTGAGGGCCATTGTCCGTGACGATCGTGGATGGATGACCTTCGAGCGCAAAGATTTTGGAAAAAGCTAGTGTCGTCGCCGCAGTGGTGGGCGACGGACATCGAACAACAAACGGAAACTTCGAGAAGGCGTCAATCAACAGTAGTCAATAAGTGCCGAGGAAGGGGCCGGCAAAGTCAGCGTGCACCCATTCCCATGGCTGCGCCGAAGGCGTCAATCAACAGTAGCCAATAAGTGCCGAGGAAGGGGCCGGCAAAGTCAGCGTGCACCCATTCCCATGGCTGCGCCGAGTCAGGCCACAGAGAGGGCATTGTACGGGGTGCAGCCAGTTGTTGAGCACACTGACCACACGCAGCGACCATGTGGGCGTTGTCCGAATCAATACCGGGCCAATAAACGTGCCTGCGGGCCAGGGACTTAGTCCGAGAAATCCCCCAATGGCCTTCATGCAACAGTTTGAGAACATCTTTGTGAAGAGAGGCTGGCACCATGACCCGTGGAGCTGCACCGTCCGTGGCCAGAAGAACAACACCATCACGAACAGACAGACGAAGGCGCAAGGCATGGTAGTTACGAAGGGGATCCGATGCCCAGCCCTTGGTCCTGTCCGGTCAACCCCGTTGAATAAAACCGATCACCTGACGCAGGACCGGGTCCCATGCAGTAGCCAACGCGACCTGTGAACCTGTAAGCGGAAAACCCTCGACCGCACGAAGTTCTGCCTCATCAGTGTGGAAACAGAGTAGTTCATCTCGATCGAAAACCGGGTCGGGGCCCATCGGCAAACGCGACAACGCGTCAGCGTTGGCGTGCTGGGCCGTGGGGCGATAGTGAATCTCATAGTGAAAACAAGACAAGTATAAGGCCCAACGTTGCAGGCGGTGAGCTGCCTTATCCGGAAGCGACGCCGATGGGCTGAACAGAGAGACCAGCGGCTTGTGGTCGGTGATGAGGTGAAACTTAGAACTATACAAAAAATGCTACACTTTTTTAGAGCATAAATGATAGGGAGTGCCTCCTTTTCGATTTGAGAATAACGCCGTTGCGCATCGTTGAGGGTCTTGGAATCATAGGTGATGGGTTGTTCTGACCCATCCTCATACCGATGGACGAGAACAGCCCCTAGGCCATACTGGGACGCGTCAGTCGCCAGAACCAAGTGCTGACCCAGACGGAATGTGGCAAGACAAGGCGCCGACTGCAAATTAGCCTTCAGGCGGACAAAAGCCTGCTCAGACTCGTCGGACCAACAGAAAGGAATGTTTTTGTGTAACAGCTGATGCAGAGGATGAGCTACCGCCGCCACGGATGGACTGAATTTGTGATAATAAGCAATCTTGCCTAGAAACGCCTGAAGTTCTTTGACCGTAGACGGCCAGGGTAGAGCGGTAATGGCCGCAGCATGCTGACGTAGAGGACGTATACCCTCACGGGACAAGTGGAAACCAAGATACACAATGGAGGGTTGGAAGAACTGTGACTTGTCCAGATTGCACTTCAACCCAGCCGAATGCAGAACCCGAAACAGTGAACGCAAATTGCGAAGGTGCTCCTCAGTGGAGGCCCCCGTGACAACATTGTCATCCAGATAGTTTATGCAGCCGGGAACGGAAGCCGTGAGCTGTTCCAAAAACCGATGAAAAATGGCCGGTGCGCTAGCGACGCCAAACGGTAACCGCTGGTACTGATACAACCCACAAGGAGTGTTGATGATGAGGAATTCCTTGGAAGACACATCCAATGGCAACTGGTGGTATGCCTCCGATAAGTCAAGTTTGGAAAAGAACTGGCCCCCAGCGAGCTTGGTAAATAACTCCTCAGGACGTGGAAGAGGATAAGTGTCAATGAGGCTCTGAGCGTTGACAGTGGCTTTAAAATCACCACACAATTGCAGACTCCTGTTTGGTTTAGAAACCACCACGATTGGCGATGCCCATTCGCTGGAGGTAACAGGAAGGAGAATCCCTGAAGCTGTTAACCTGTCTATCTCAGCCTTGACAGGTGCACGCAACGCCACTGGAATAGGGCGTGCCCGGAAAAACTTAGGGCGAGCTGTAGGTTTAAGAGTAATGTGGGCTTCAAAATCTTTGGCACGACCCAGACCAGCAGAGAACACGGACGAGAATTCAGAACACAATCCATCCAGCTGTTGATACAGAATATCCTCAGATATGAGGTGCACATCATCATCAATGGAGAACCCGAACAACTGGAAAGCATCATTACCAAACAGGTTTTCAGTGTCCGCATGATCCACCACATAAAACGTGAGGGGCCTAACAACAGACTTGCAGGCAGTGGAAGCATCAAACTGGCCAACGATCGGAATTTTCTGTTTATTATAAGTTCTCAGATTTCGCGTAACTGGAGACAAGGGAGGGGAGCCCAACTCCAAATATGTGCGAGAGTTAATGAGAGTTACTGCAGAGACAGTGTCCACTTGCATGCGAATGTCTTTATCCAGAACACGAACAGTAACAAACAACTTATTTGTTTGAGAAAGCACACGTTTAACATCCATGTCCGATGCCTCGTCCTCGTCGACAGGAACTTTAGGGGACTGACACACAGAAGCAATCTGGCCTTTTTTCCTACATGAATTACACATGGCCCAACGTTTTGGACACGTGGCCCTGTCATGCTGTACAAAACAACGTGGACAAGAAGGAAGTGCGGAATGAACCTGCTTCTGTGGTTGCTGTTTTCGCTGCGAGCATGGCGGCCCAACGTGACGTTGTTGATGCGAGTGAACCGCCGCCACATTGTCGGTCCCCTGGGAAACAGGCAAATTGTCTGTGTCGAAAGTGGTCTGTATAGCGCCTACATCACACCACGCGTCGATTTGCGCACCAGCAGCGTGAGACACTTCAAAAGATTGAGCTATGCTTAGAACTTCCGACAACGATGGGTTTGGCAGTTGTAAGGCACGTTGGCAAACTTCTTTATCAGGAGCAAGCCGTAGAATAGCATCCCTAACCATTGAATCAGCATGAAACTCATGATGAGTGTCCATGACAAACTGACATTTCCTACTCAGACCGTGTAGTTCCGCTGCCCAAGCCCGGTAAGATTGATGGGGCTGTTTACAACACCGGTAGAAAGCCACGCGGGCGGCAACGACGTGGGTGTTTTTTTTGGTAATAGTTAGACAATAAGTCACACATTTCTTGGAAGGACAGAGAGGCAGATTCCTGCAGCGGGGCTAACTGAGATAGCAGCTGATAGATCCGTGGGGAAATCCAAGATAGAAATAACGACTTACACATAGGAGCGTTGACAATGCCGAAAGCCAAGAAGTGTTGCCGCAAACGCTTCTCATAATCCTCCCAGTCTTCAGCGGCCTCGTCGTAAGGAGGGAACGGTGGCGGAGATGAGGAAGACAGACGATGAGTAAGCGACGTCGACAACGCCTGAATAGCAGCTGTCAGCTGTGTTTGTTGTTCAGTGAGTGCTTGCATAAGCTGTTCCATGTCTGCCCCGACACGAACACACAAATCCACAACGCAGGAACAAAAATATCCGACCTCGTCGCCAAAAAGTGTTATAACCTTTAATCACTAATAAATTGCGTGGATATACAAACATAGAAACAATAGCTGGTTACATGCTACCAATTCCGTATCGGTCATTCGACTGCCGTGCCGTGACATGCGGCCGGCGCCGTTCGTAGATAGGTGGCGCTCCCGCGCTCAGCCAAGTTGCGGAGCACCTCTATCGCCGTTTGCGTGTACTGACATGGCGGCACTGTTAAATGTTGTGGCACTGTCACAACAGAACCCAAGGAAAAATGAATACAAAGTTGCTCATTTTGCTCACAAAAAACATATAAAGTAATTGTTTTCTAAATCTGAATGTATTTGTAAAAAATCATATAATATTACAGCATTATCACTTAAAATGCAAACTTTCTGGTCAAGAAACATTATGAAAATGTTAGTTTCATATTAAACATTTTATTGGTTTAGGTTACTTTCTAAATGTTACTGAAGCTTTAGGGTCAAGTTGTGTGCTGTGCTAGAATGGTTCAAATAATAATTAAGTATCTGTCCTTGAATTTGCTTCCAGCATACCAATTTAATTTACCAAGGTATCTGCATCTGAATTAGGAAATGTGTTCTTTGACCAGTGACACTGTGTTTGATTAATGAGTTTTGACAGCAGTTGACCATAGTATGGATGGTGACTGTTCTTGACTGAATGAGGTTTGATTGCAATCTACTGTAGGATTGGTTTGGGCAGTTCTTGATGGTAAGGAACAAGGTACTAAAACTGTAGAGACCATGAACTGTGCTAGATAAGTTGCAAGAACTGGATTATCATAAAAAGCTGCTGTGGCGAAGCTTAGAAAAGTGTACACTGTAGATCCATAATACAACCTGCATATTGTGGAAGACCTAGATCAAATTGATGTAACTTTTTTGAAAGTTAATTTGATTTGATGGAAGTGAAACATGGACAATAAATAGTTTGGACAAGAAGAGAATAGAAGCTTTCGAAATGTGGTGCTGCAGAAGAATGCTGAAGATTAGATGGGTAGATCACATAACTAATGAGAAGGTATTGAATAGAATTGGGAAGGAGAGGAGTTTGTGGCACAACTTGACTAGAAGAAGGGATCAGCTGGTAGGACATGTTCTGAGGCATCAAGGGATCACCAATTTAGTATTGGAGGGCAGCATGGAGGGTAAAAATCGTAGGGGGAGACCAAGAGATGAATACATTACGCGGATTCAGAAGGATGTAGGTTGCAGTAGGTACTGGGAGATGAAGAAGCTTGCACAGGATAGAGTAGCAAGGAGAGCTGCATCAAACCAGTCTCGGGACTGAAGATCATAACAACAACAATTTGATTTGATCCTACTTTGTTCTGTATTTAGAAGAATACATTATGTGTAGTGCAGACCTCTTTGACTATAGGAGGTCAGCAATGGAATGCAACTTGTAGTGCCATTCAGCGTATCTTAGTTAATATAACCTATAGGGTCACTAGTGATCCCAGCAATATTGTAAGATGAGAGTGTGAAATTGCTTCTGATGGTTTTCTTTATACTTGATTCATTACTAACATTATTTTTAATATCACACTGACATCTAAATACAGTGTAATGAAGCCTCTCCTTAATATTTTCTTTGATCTAGTATTTGGTAGCTGCCCTGAATAGTTCACATGTTTGTATGCAGGATACAGATGGTGGCTGGGAGGTAATTGTCAAATGTCTGAATGTAGTGTTATGTGAATTATTATGATGGGAGGTAGTATTTTGTCATTTTTGTGCGTCAGGGGTCAGCACATATTGAAAGGAAAGGAAATGATGGAACCCAGTACTGGCACATGGCTTGTGACTCTTGAAAATATTCTCTTCCAATGAGAAAATCAGTATCATTTTCTTGTGCATTGGTAGATATGACAAAGTGTCTTACATCATCATCATCTTCATCAAAACTGAACGATATGTTATTAGGTGTGGTCTGGACAAACTAAGAACAGCTATTGAGCACACAAGGGTGAGTTTGTGGAGGTTCTGTGGCACCAAGTCCAGACCTGGTTAACTCTGCTGTAAAGTGAACGCTGAACTGAAAGGTCTCCTTCAGATGTGTGCAGTATCTCATACTGGAGCTTTTCCAGCAGTTGATGTAAGAAGATATGAATATGTGTCTCGTGACCCACACCTGAATAGGAGGTAAGGAAAAAAGTTAGCAGATCTGTTAGTAAGAAACATAAGGGGAGGTGGGCACCAGTACACGAAAGGTATTCCCTGTAGTTATGGGATCAGATACACTGAAATTAGGTCAGTTTCAGAATTCAGACAGACAGCATTAAAGGAAATTAAACTTGACAGAGACTCCCAATTCACCTTATAATAATAGAAGAAAAAGTGAAATCAACTTGATTCAACAGAATATTTTGGAGTAAAAAGTAAAGTAAAGGAATTTTTAATTTGCTTGCAAGCTCTTAGTAATTTGGAATAAATTAATGTCGTGTGCCTGTCTGAATGCCATATAACACAGGGACAGAAAATCTTATTGTAAGGGCTTATAAGTTACCTGCATATTCAGGTAGATCCATAAGGAAAACAGACAAGTTGTCACAATCATGAAAAAGGATTTAAATATAAAAATGTAGAAGTTAATAAATTCTGTATAGATCAAGTGTATAGAAGCATGTGCTTGTGAGTTAGTATTGGGAAATGTACAATGCACAGGTCTCCACTGGGTAACAGAAATATTCATGAAAAATCTTGATGTCAGACGGAAAGAAGGGTTTATTAATCTGTGATGATTTTAATGTTAATTTCTGGAAGGAATGCGACAGAAAAAAAATGATCTAGAAGTGCTTTTAGCCACTTATAATTTGGTATCAGTCATTGGTTCCCCTTCTCAAGTTTCTTACAGTAGTAGTATCTTTATAGATATCTAGTTATTTTATAGATAATTTTAGTTGCTCAACAAGCAGAAGCTCAAGAGACACATGCCTGTCTGGTGGTAAACTGACTGTCAAAATCACAATGCAGAATTTGTCCCATTACATAACTTAGCTCCATGCACAGTTCAGAAACAGTTTAAGAAAACTGTGAAGCTGATTAATGATTAAACTACTGACAATTTTAAATTATCCTGAAAGAATATTGGCTGGAGTGCAGTTTACGACGAGCTTAATGCTAAATTAAATTCAGGATATTTCTTAATAAGTTTGTCTTGGTAATTAAATGTATAATGGCAAGTCAGTAAGGAAACCTTAGCTCACTACAGGTATCAGAGTCTATTCACAATGAAAAGAGGACTTTTACAGAACATTCATGACAAGTAATGATGCAGAAATACTTTTTAATATAAACAATACTGTAAAATATTAAGAAAATTTGTAAAAAAAAGAAAGAAAATCCAGAAGTATGAACATCTTTTTTACAGTTGACAGATCAGATAAAAAAATCAAATCCATCTGGAATATTGTTAAAAGAGAAATAGGGTTAAGAAGCTATAGAAGATGACATTATTTCAGTTAAAGAGAATGGGAACATTGTAAAAGAAAGTTCATGTGTAACAGTTGTTTGTAGTTATTACTTTTTAAAAATGTGTAACAAAATTTGGCAAAAATCTCAGAAAAGAAAGCAAAACAGTGCACTGAAGAAGTAACACAGAGGACATTTAGTAAATTAAAAATTAATCTTACATCCCCGTCTCAAATAAAGAAGATCATCATGACCCTAAAACGTAAAATTTCATGCAGGGTGGATAAGTCTCCAATAAAACACTAAAAAGCTGTGGCCCTATAATATATAATGTTCTTAGTCACCATGCATCATTAACTCAGAATTTTTTCACAGGAAGATTGAAATATGCCATCGTTAGACCTCTCTATAAACTCCACAGATGTCAATAACTACCACCAACTGTCACTCTTTACAGCATTTTATAAAATTTTTGAAGTTGCAGGATCGTCATCCACCTGTGCAGTACTGGGATACTTAGCCATCCACAGTTTGGATTTCGGAAATGCCACGCTATTGAGTCAGATATTTTCAGATAATAAAATCGTTGAAAGATAAAACATCGCCAATTGGGACCTTCTGTGACTTATCAAAGACACTTGATTGTGTCAGTCATAATATTCAATTTTAGAAGTTAAGTTGTTAGTGAATATGTAGTTCAGCAAATGCCTTGTTTAATTCTTATTTAAGAAACAGAATTCAGAAAGTTACATTAGACTGGTGAAGTAACACAAAGAATGCCATATCATCTGCATGGGGAGAAATTACAATGAGAGTCAAACAGTGTTTGATCATGGGTCCACTATTTTAATTGCTGTATGATAATGATCTGCTATTTTATTTGAATCAGAGTTAGATTAGTCTATTTGCAGATGATACAAGCATTATTGTATAGCCAAGAAAAGAAGTATCAACATGGGATGCAGTTCACATAGTTTGTGTTGTCAGAAATATCCCCCTTCCTATGAGTTTTAGTGAGGTCACTGCTAAGATGCAGTGCTGAAACATGTGCTCTAATGAAATTCAGTGAAATGTAACTTGGCATACTTGAAAGAAATATCTTGACATACATTCTTGGACTGGTGGGAGAAGAGAAGATTCAACTATTATATAATCTATATAATGAACCACACATTATCAGTTGCATGAACTTTAGAAGGCTGGAATGGGAAGGACATGTACCATGAGTGCTCTAATGAAATTCAGTGAAATGTAACTTGGTATATTTGAAAGAAATATCTTGACGTACATTCTTAGACTGGTGGAAGAAGCAAAGATTCAACTATGAATTATATAATCTATATAACGAATCAGACATTATCAGTTGTGTTAACTTTAAAAGGCTGGAATGGGAAAGATATGTACCGAGAGTTAATTACAGAATGAGTAACATAGTGTACAAACGAGAAACAATAAATGGGGTAGAAAATTATTAGGTGTGCATATTGATGAAAACTTAAAATGAAAAAACCATATGGTAGATCTTCTAAAATGCTTTTTTTTCCCCCCCCCAGAAGAATGATTGCTAGTTTTTGGGATATGGAAGTCAGTAAGTTAACATATTTTGGATATTTTCTTTCATTGATGGCCATAACAAAAAGACAGTCTTTTTGTTGCGGCTATCTGTGACTCAGCATCTCTGCTATGTGGTGAGTGCCAACTTTCCTTTTCATAATATTGTTACATTCCGTCCTGGATTTTCCATTCTTTGATACTTCTATATCATAGTTTTATATAAGTGTTCTGTTGAAGATTATTCCATTCTTGTTGTTTAGTACCAAACTCTTCCATACGGAAGTCCGGTTTTCATTATGTCCTCTCTGACACATTTCTCACAATTTATTTTTTTGTCTTCCAACCTGGCTCCTTCAGGCACTGCTTTGGATTATCTTCTTAATCATTCCATAATTAACTCTCAGTACATGTTCTTCCCATTCCAGCTTTTTAAAGTTCACATAATTGATAACGTCTGGTTCATTATATACGAGGGCTATCCACAAAGTACATTACGTTTTGGAATTAAAAATAAATAAAGTATTGGAATTTTTTTAGTATATACAGATGAAAGCCACACTTAAATACTACTTTTCTACATAGTTGCCATTTAAATTAAGGCACTTTCGGCCGCCTGTGCCTTCAACCACGTGGCGGCTGTCTTTTGGTACAGAAAAGGTGTGATTTTTGTGGATTTCCTGGAAAGAGGCACTACAATAAACTCTCAAAGGTATTGCCAAACTCTGCACAACCTCAGAACAGCAATACAAAACAAGCGCAGGGGAAAGTTGGGCTCAAAGACCTTGCTGATTCACGGCAACGTCCGGGCCCACACGGCAAATGCCACTCGTGAAGTTCTCGAATCTTTTAAGTGGGAGTTGTTTCCTCATCTGCCGTACAGTCCCAACCTGGCACCGAGCGACTTCCACTTATTCCCAGCATTTTGATGACGACACACAGCTTCAAGAAGAGGTAACCACGTGGTTGAAGGCGCAGGCGGCCGAATTTTACGATGAAGGAATTTCCAAGCTCATCCATCGCTATGATAAGTGCCTTAATTTAAATGGAAACTATGTAGTAAAGTAGTATTTAAGTGTGGTTTTCATCTGTATATAATAAAAAAAATTTCCAATACTTTATTTATTTTTTATTCCAAAATGTAATGTACTTTGTGGATAGCCCTCGTAGATTATATAATTCATAGTTGAATCTTCTGTTCTTCCACCAGCCGATGAACGTATGTCAAGACATTTCTTTCAAGTGTGCCAGGTTACTTTTCATTTAATTTCATTAGAGCACATGTTTCAGTACTGTATCTTAGCACTGACCTCACTAAATCTTATTCATCATAACTTAAGTTTTCCTAAACAGTAGCTTGGATTTAAGATGTCTTCTGGGGCCATGGTAGAAGTTGTTAATGGAATATACTTGTTTGAGGATTTCAGAGACGTTCCTGTTCTTACAGAGAACTACACATGATGTCAAACTTACATCAAACAATTTCTGTGAATTACGGGTCATTAGAGTAACCTTAGTTAGTTACACTAATATGCTTAGGTTTCCCTTCATTTATCTATAGATTCATCTTCCTAGCTGTTCTTTCAAAACTTGTAAAGGCTTCTTTAATTGTTCTAGGCATTCTGGAAGTTGTATCAACATCATCTGCATACACTAACACCTGAACTGGTTCGTACATGATAATCTGCCTGGTTTTGATGCCTGCATCTCTTAGGCTAATCTAAACAAAAGACGTTGTAATGAATGTCATTGTAATGAATGACATTCACCTTCTGACTTTTCTTTTTTTGTCATAGCGCTTGAAAACATATTCTGTATCTTAATTTGACTCTGGGTGTTTGCATAGTAGCTTTCACTAAGGCAGTCAATTTAGTAGTAGTAATCTCTAGCTCTTCCATTGCTTATACAGCTCCTTTCTGACCTAAATATGTAATGAGGTGATATTTTTGAATACAGTTTCTTTACATTTTTCTGTCATTTTCCATATCACAAAAATTTTATCAACAGTAGATCTTCCTTGATGAAATCCACATTAATACTCACCAGCAAGGAAATAATACTCAGTGCAGCCATGGCACTTGATGAGCCACACATGCCCCCAGGTCAAGCCTAATATTGGCCACCACAGTATCTCAGTCTTTATTGAATTGGTATGGGTTTGGTGATCCTGTGTTTCCTGAGAAGAGGACTGGAGGGTGCTATCATAATCTCTGAGAATGCTTCAGTGACCAGCATACAGGATGGCCTAGGAACTTTGTGTGTCATAGAGAACGGAGATCTTAACTGCCAAAATCACGAGGATGGTAGAAACATATATAGTGGAACCTTGAATAGTGATCATAATTTGTTCCAGAATCTTACTCATAGTACAAAACACTTGTTAAGTGAAACAATTTACCTCGTATAAATTAGTGTAAAGTATGGTAATGCATCCCATGCAGAAAAAGTACTAAAAGATTTATCTTATTCATGCCATTTATTCAAAGAAAATTATGCATACAGTGTTATGTACTTCATTATTCACGATATGTAACTAATTCTCTTTTACGGGGAAGCTATCTATAGCTATTTGTTTCTGCTGACACTTCAACACTTGGCGAAAATGTGACACAGTATTATTGACAAATAAATTTTTAGCATGTGTAGACACTGCATTATTGGGGTGATGATTTTCAGTGTATGATACAATTGATTACCATGCTTTCAGCATTTCTCTTATTGCACCATAATATTGCTGCTTTGCTGTTACTCCCCCTACTCCTCTGAAGAACTTCTCTTCAGAACTTTCTGCTGTGAAACACACTGCAACTCCATAAGCTCTTTGGTGGTCATTTCTTGGCTGTGATCTTCCACAAGCTCGTCACTATCACTGATCTCCACTTCTAGTCCCGTACTCCTGGACAAAGATACAATCTTGTTGACTAGAGGCTCCACAGGTACTGACTCAAATGCCTCAGAGTCACATTTGACAGCACACTCTGGACAAAGTTTCTTCCAAGTAGAAGTGAGAGTTCTCTTGGTAACCCCTTCCCATGCCTTTTCGAACATCTTGATGCAGCTAACAATGTTGGAGTGAAGTGATATTCCAAAACTCTCTGAGAATAAAATTGGTAGCTTCAGTCAACTCAGAGCAATGCTCCCGAAGATTGCTTTCGTGTAGAGCTTCTTTAAGTTAGAAAGAATTTGCTGGTCCACAGGCTGGAGTAACAGAATACGCAGAAATTGGATCTTGCTGAATTGAAATTCTTCAAGGAGGTGGTCTTGTGGTCCTGGAGAATGGGCAGGAGTGTTGCCCATAATAAGCAAGACATGAAGTATCAGATTCATCCAAAGAAAATATTTTTTCGCTGAAGGACCAAACACTTCATTGATCCAATCACAAAAAAGATCACTTGTCACCAAAGCCTTTTTGTTGGACCTCTACCTCACATTTAACCTGCTCTTCTGGACTTTATGCTCCTTGAAGGCTCGTGGAGTTTCTGAATGGTAAACAAGCAGCAGTTTAATTTTCAAATTGCCGCTTGCATTGGAAGAGAATAGCAGTGTGAGATGGTCTTTCATTGGGTTGTGACCAGACAATGCATTCTCCTCTGCCATTATAAAGGTATGCTTCAGCATCTTTTTCCAGAACAGAACTTTCTCATCACAATCAAAACACAAAAACCATTGTGGTATATAACCTTTAGAATCTATGAGCATCTTTAAGTTGCTGATGAAGTTCTCTGCTGCCTTTCTGTCAGAGTTGGCTGCTTCGCCATGCCTCACAGTGCTGTGGATGCCGGTTCTTCTCTTAAACTTCTTGAATCACCCACAGCTTCCCTTGAACACTACTTCAGCCTCTGATGGTCCTGGCATCTTCTTAAAAAGGTCAGCAAAAATAATTCTTGCCTTTTCACAAATGATGTTCTCATTAATAGTGTTGCATTGCAATTATTTTTTATTTATCCATATAAGGAGCAATTTTTCGACATCATCCAGTATACGAACCACTGTTTGCATCTATCTCCTTAATGTTGTTCTTGTTCCTGAGGATAGTGCAAACACTTGATCTAGACCCGATCGTACGTGTGGGTTAAATCAGAAGTGCTCACACCATGTTCCTCTTTTTCAGTGATTTTATATTTCATGTCAAAGGTCATTTTCTTTCTCTTATGGTCATCGTCTTTTGGCTTTATCTTTATGGATATTTCTTGGAAGGTTATTAAAATTTGCACTCAAAAAACACTATGTGAACAGAAGTCTAGAAAAATGTATGATCACAGGCTGCACTAAGGTGGTAGCAGACAAGAGTGCTAAACCCGGACTGGTGTACATACTAAAGACATTGTTCACATGCTGCTGCTGACAATGAAATATTGTTGAACATTTCCCCCATCGTGCATGAACAGCTGATGATGTCACACTAAATCTTCATGACTCATTATGTGAAACATCACTCATTAAGTAAGTAATTTTCTTTTACAATTTGTTTTGCTCATTTGTGAATTGTGCATTTTGGGACGTGCTTGTTAAGTTACATCTCAATCTCAAGGTATGCTGTGCACTGATGAGAAACATGGGTGTTGAGGCAGAATAGTCATTAGTAGGCAACCTCTGGGGGGCCTACCACACCTCAGTTGTATAAGACTTCCCAGGCATATGTGGCTCTGTCTGTCTAGCTGCTCCTGACAGCAAGATGCTTCAACTGCTAATGGAATGGGTGTACTGCTGGTGGACACCAACACCCAACCTAAATAGAAGGCTTGTGTACTCAGTACACCTGACACAGAGATTACTCAGAGTACTTTCATTTATAGGAACAGAACACTTGCTGCTAGATGGAATGTGTTTTTAATGGTTACAAGAGAGGAGAGCAGCTTTGAGAAAATTTCATCTTTCTACAGTCAAACGAGTTTAGAAGGCATTGCTTGTCCTTCAAAATCTGCAAACTAGTTGAGAAATGAGACACTGGTGGTGTAAACTTCTAGTTCCCAACAAGCAACCGACCTTCACATGGCTCAATGCCTTGGGGAATATGCAAAGATCCCAAGTTCGAGTCTCGGTCCGGCACACAGTTTTGATCTGTCAGGAAGTTTCAATTGAAATGAAGCTACATGACACCTTGAACTACAGCAAACGTCTGGTGTCATACAGAGATCTTGTACGTATTCCCAAAGAGTAACTGAAAGATGAGTGGGATCAAGAAGTATTCATAGATGTACAAAATGTAATGAAATGACTAGATGGTAACTGATAAGATATCTACATCTATATCTACCTACATTTATACTGTGCAAACCACCTTGAGGGGCATGACAGAGGAAAGATCCCATTTTAGCAGTAATTAGGGTTTCTTCCTGTTTCATTCAGGTATGGAGAGTGGGAAGAACTATTTTTTAAATGCCACTGTGCATGCAGTAATTATTCTAATCTTGTCCTCATTATCCCTATGTCAGCGATACATAGGGGGTATATTCCTAGAGTAATCATTTACAGCCAGTTCTTGAAACTTTGCTAATAGACTTTCTCAAGATGGTTTACATCTATTCTCAAGAATCTTCCAGTTCAGTTCTTTCAGTATCTCTGTGAGACTCTCTCATGGATTAAACAAACCTGTGACCATTCATTCTGCCCTTCTCTGTACACGTTCAATATCCCATGTTAGTCCTATCTGGTACAGGTCCCACACACTCAAGCAATATTCTAGAACTGGTCACATGAGTGATTTGCAAGCAATCTACTCTGTAGACTGATTGCACTTCCCCAGTATTCTACCCATAAACTGAAGTCTACTGCCTGCTTTACCCACAACAGAACCTACATAATCATTCCATTTCATATCCCTACAAAGTGTTACACCCAGGCATTTGTATGAGTTGGCCAATTCCAGCAGTGACTCATTGATATTGTAGTCATAGGATACTTCATTTTTTTCATTTTGTGGACTGCACAATTTTACATTTCTGAACATTTAGAGCAAATTGCCAATATCTGCACCATGTTGAAATCTTATCAAGATCCGAGTGAGTATTTATGCAGCTTCTTTCAGATAGTACTTCATTACAGATAAGTGCATCATGTACAAAAAGCCTGATTTTACTATTAACATTGTCTGCAAGGTCACTAGTATACAATATGAACAGCAAGGGTCCAAACAAATTTTCCTGGGGTACACCCGAAGTCACTTCTACATCTGATGATGACTTTCAATCCTGGATAACATACTGTGTGCTCCCTACCCAAAAGCCCTCAATAGAGTCATAAATTTCACTTGATACCCCATATGATCATACTCTTGACAACAAGCATACGTGTGGCACTGAGTCAAATGCTTTTTGGAAATCAAGAAATACTACATCTTCCTGGTTGCCTTGATCCAAAGCTTTTAGTATGTAATGTGAGAAAAGTGTGAGTTGGGTTTTGCATGATCGATGTTTGCAAAATCCCTGCTGCTTGGCAGTGACGAGATTACTGCATTCAATATACCTCATTATATTTGACCTCAGAATATGTTCGAAGATTGTACAATAAACCAGTGTCAAGGATATTGGATAATAGTTTTGTGGATCGCTTCTACTATCCTTCTTGTAGACAGGTGTGACCTGTGCCTTTTTCCAAAAACTGGGCACAATTTTTTGTTCAAGGGAACTACAATAGATTGTAATTGGAAGCGGGGCTGACACACCCACACACCCATACAATCAGACAGTAGTTCCATCGGGCCATGCAGCTTTGTTGAATGTAACAATTTCAGATGTTGCTCAACACACCACTAACACTAACACTTATTTCATTCATCTTCTTTATTGGGGCAATTCTCCTGGGTTTTCCTGTGTAAAGGAACATTTGAAAATGGAGTTAAGTATTGCAGCTTTTGCTTTGCTACCCACAATTTCAGTTCCTGTCTCATTCACTAGGACTGGACACTAACTTAGGTGCCACTAACAGCCTTTACATATGATCAGAATTTCTTTGGGTTTTGTGGAAGATCACTTAAAACAGGGTTGATTTATTCTTACATTCAGTAACATAACACTTCCAGAGAGTATGAATTAAGGTTTCCGTCACTTCAATGTGTGACCTTAGGTCCCCAAACCAGTTCACTGCTTTAAATGTCATGCTTTGGGCACACTACTATAGCATGCAAGGGCAAAGCCACTTGCAACAAATGTGGTATAGTCGCCCCCGACTGCATCATTTGTTCATTTCCTCTGATGTGTGTTAATTGTTTGGTCTCAGTCTGAAGTAGAGACTGCAGCAACTACAATGAAGAAAGAAAGATATAGGAGCTTGAAACAACAAGGTGTATCCCATATAGTGAGGCCAAAAAGATCAATAACGCCATGCAAACTCCCACTTTCACTGCTTTGTTCAATTCAGCTCTTAAAATACCTATCCTGAAAACTAATGCTTCTACACAAATGAAGATTGCTAGTGTGACCACTACTAGTTGTAAATACCAATGTAGTTGTAAAGTTGGCAGCTGCTGCAAATTGGTGTGTTTGAAGAGCTCCTGAGATTCATGTACCTGTGATACCGGTGCAGGAGGTACCTCAACTACTATCCTCTGCTGTAGATCCTGCCTCCACTGTAGAAAGTTCAGGATCTGTCATTACTCACCCACTCGACTGTGAGTGGCATGTTAATGGTGCATCTAGTCATCCTGAACAGGGTGGACAGAGACCAGGGAGGACTCAGAATGTTGTACTGGTCCCCCTACGAGCAACTTTGAGGTGTCATTTTTCACTGAAATTGAAACTAAGCCAGTGTGACTCATATCACCTGTTTTGGGGAAACCTGTTTTGTCCAGTGTTAAGAGGAGGGAAACACAAAATGATAGAGGCCTATTAATCATTGGCAGTTCAAACATATGGCAAATGATGGTACCCCTTACAGAAATGGTAGCAGGGAACCGGAAAGGACACCAAGTACACTCAGTGTGTACGCATGGGGGTCTCTTTCAACATGTTGAAGAGGCCATTTCAGCAACCATTGAGAGAGCAGGATGTAACCAGCTGCAGATTGTGGCACATATGTGAACAAATGAAGCCTGTCATCTGGACTCCAAGGCCGTACTTGGTTCATTCTAGCGACTAACAGAGAAGGTTGAGAAGACCACCCTTATGGGTGGAGTTTCAACGAAGCTCACAATTTGCAGCATTGTCCCCAGAAATGTTCATGGCCCTTTGGTTCTGAATCTAGTGGAAGGACTGTACCAGAGACTTAGAAGATTCTGTGAAAAGCTAGGCTGTGGCTTCCTGGACTTGCACCATAGTGTTGAGAACTGAGAACTGTAGAGCCCCCCTAAGTGGGTCAGGTGTGCATTACACATCAGAGGCTGCTACACAGTTAGCTGACTGTGTGTGGGGTGCACACAAATTTTATTTTTTTAAAATTTATTTATTTATTTATTTTTATAGATTAGGTAACTCTCCATCCAGTCCAAATAATGATAGCTGTAGGGAACACAGAAGTATCAATGTAAGATCAAAAGAAATCCGTTTGCAGGTGAGAGTATTAAAATTGTAATGGTTAAATGCTGAAGCATTCAAAACGAATTGCCAGCATTTGAAGTGCTCCTAAAAAGCAATGAAGCACACTTAATTCTAGGTCCAGAAAGCATGTTGGAATCTGAAATTGTGAAATTGGTAGCAGTGAGATTTTTGGGGAAAAATTAAGTGTATATTGAAAGGATAGGAAAATGGGAAATGGAGATGGTGTATTTGTCACAGTAGACAAAAAAAGTCAAATCCAGTGACATAGAAATTGAAGCTGCATGTGAGATTATTTTGGCCAGACTCAGTGTCAGGTGCGGGCTTAAAATGGGATCCTTCTATTACACCCCAGACTCATTCCTGATGTAACAAAAATCATTAGATAAAACCTCAGTTCACTTGTGCCTAAATTCCCCAATCAAACTGTAATCATTGGTGGAGACTTTAATCGTCCAACAATTAACTGGGAAAATTGCAGTTTTGTTAGTGGTAGGTATGATAAGACATCCTGTGAAACGGTACCAAATACCTTCTCTGGAAACTACCTAGAATAGATGGTTAGAGAACCCACTCATAATGAAAATAGTTGGATCTAGTGGCAACAAATAGACCTGACCTCTTTGAGGATGTCCATTCGAAACTGGAATCAGTGACCATGATGTAGTTGTGGCAACAGTGATTGCCAAAGTCCAAAGGACAACTAAAGCAATCAGAAAAATATATATGTTCAATAAACTCTATAAAAAATCGGTAGTGCCATATCTTAATGAGGAACTTGAAACTTTCAGTACAGGGCAGGAGCATGTAGAGGAATTATGTCTCAAGTTTAAAAGAAATGTGGGAGAGTCTCACAGAGATACTGAAGAAACTGAACTGGAAGATTCTTGAAGATATGTACCCAACAGAATAATTCATAAGGGGAGGGAACCTCCATGGTACACAGTCACTGTAAAGAAACTTTTAAAGAAACAGATTACTGCGTAATAGGAGCAAAACAAAGTGTAGGGCTACAGATAGAGAGATGTTGAATGAAATGTGTTTGGCTGTCAAGAGAGCAATGTACGATGCCTTCAGTGACTACCATAGCAGAATATTGTCAAACAATATTTCACAAAACCCAAAGAAATTCTGGTTGTATGTGAAGGCTGTTAGTGGCATCAAGGATAGTGTCCAGTCTCTAGCAAATGAGATAGGAAAATGTTCCATCACAAAGGAAAACCCAGGAGAATTGCCCAATGAAATCCTCGTACCACTGAAAAGATGAATGAAGTAAGTATTAGTGTCAGTGGTGTTGAGAAACAGTTTAAATTGTTGGTGCAGGGCCCAGTGGAATCCCTGTCAAATGTACTTGTGGCTGAGTTAGCCCCTCTTTTAACTATAGTCTGTTGTAGATCCCTCAAACAAAAAACCATGCCCAGTTCTTGGAAAAACGCACAGGTCACACCCATATACAAGGTTATTACAAATGATTGAAGCGATTTCACAGCTCTACAATAACTTTATTATTTGAGATATTTTCACAATACTTTCCACACACATACAAAAACTCAAAAAGTTTTTTTAGGCATTCACAAATGTTCAATATGTGCCCCTTTAGTGATTCGGCAGACATCAAGCCGATAATCAAGTTCCTCCCACACTCGGCGCAGCATGTCCCCATCAATGAGTTCGAAAGCATCGTTGATGCGAGCTCGTAGTTGTGGCACATTTCTTGGTAGAGGAGGTTTAAACACTGAATCTTTCACATAACCCCACAGAAAGAAATCGCATGGGGTTAAGTCAGGAGAGCATGGAGGCCATGACATGAATTGCTGATCATGATCTCCACCACGACCGATCCATCAGTTTTCCAATCTCCTGTTTAAGAAATGCCGAACATCATGATGGAAGTGCGGTGGAGCACCATCCTGTTGAAAGATGAAGTCAGCGCTGTCGGTCTCCAGTTGTGGCATGAGCCAATTTTCCAGCATGTCCAGATACACATGTCCTGCAACGTTTTTCTTCGTAGAAGAAAAAGGGGCCGTAAACTTTAAACCGTGAGATTGCACAAAACACGTTAACTTTTGGTGAATTGCGAATTTGCTGCACGAATGCGTGAAGATTCTCTACTGCCCAGATTCACACATTGTGTCTGTTCACTTCACCATTAAGAAAAAATGTTGCTTCATCACTGAAAACAGGTTTCCCACTGAACGCATCCTCTTCCATGAGCTGTTGCAACCACGCCGAAAATTCAAAGCATTTGACTTTGTCATCGAGTGTCGGGGCTTGTGGCAATTGTAAACGGTAAGGCTTCTGCTTTAGCCTTTTCCGTAAGATTTTCCAAACCGTCGGCTGGGGTACGTTTAGCTCTCTGCTTGCTTTATTCGTCGACTTCCGCGGGCTACGCGTGAAACTTGCCCGCACGCGTTCAACCGTTTCTTCGCTCACTGCAGGCCGACCCGTTGATTTCCCCTTACAGAAGCAGCCAGAAGCTTTAAACTGCGCATACCATCGCCGAATGGAGTTAGCAGTTGGTGGATCTTTGTTGAACTTCATCCTGAAGTGTCGTTGCACTGTTATGACTGACTGATGTGAGTGTATTTCAAGCGCGACATACGCTTTCTCGGCTCCTATCGCCATTTTGTCTCACTGCGCTCTCGAGCGCTCTGGTGGCAGAAACCTGAAGTGCGGCTTGGTTGGTTGTTTTGGGGAAAGAGACCAGACAGCAAGGTCATTGGTCTCATCGGATTAGGGAAGGACGGGGAAGGAAGTCGGCCGTGCCCTTTGAAAGGAACCATCGCGGCATTTGCCTGGAACAATGTAGGGAAATCACGGAAAACCTAAATCAGGATGGCCGGATGCGGGATTGAACCGACGTCCTCCCGAATATGAGTCCAGTGTCTAACCTCTGCGCCACCTCGCTCGGTGAAGTGCGGCTTCAGCCGAACAAAACTTTATGAGTTTTTCTACGTATCTGTAGTGTGTCCAGACCATATGTCAATGAACGGAGCTACAGTGAATTTATGAAATCGCTTCAATCATTTGTAATAGCCCTGTACAAGAAGGGTAGTAAGAGTGATCTACAAAATTACAGTATAGTATCCTTGACATCAATTTATTGTAGACAGTTAGAACATATTCTGAGCTCAAACATAATGAGGCATCTTGAACAGATTGGTCTCCTCAAAGCCAATCAGCATGGATTCCGAAAACATAGTTAATGTGAAACTCAACTCGCACTTTTCTCACATGGCAAAAGAAGGCCTTGGATCAAGGTACTCAGCTAGAGCAGTATTTCTTGATTTCTGAAAAGCATTTGACTTGGTATCACACCAACGCTTGTTGTAAAAAGCACAATCATATGGGGTTGTTGTTGTTGTTGTGGTCTTCAGTCCTGAGACTGGTTTGATGCAGCTCTCCATGCTAATCTATCCTGTGCAAGCTCCTTCATCTCCCAGTACCTACTGCAACCTACATCCTTCTGAATCTGCTTAGCGTATTCATCTCTTGGTCTCCCTCTACGATTTTTACCCTCCACACTGCCCTCCAATGCTAAATTTGAGATCCCTTGATGCCTCAGGACATGTCCTACCAGCCGATCCCTTCTTCTTGTCAAGTTGTGCCACAAACTTCTCTTCTCCCCAATCCTATTCAATACCTCCTCATTAGTTACGTGATCTACCCACCTAATCTTCAACATTCTTCTGTAGCACCACATTTTGAAAGCTTCTATTCTCTTCTTGTCCAAACTATTTATTGTCCATGTTTCACTTCCATACATGGCTACACTCCATACAAATACTTTCAGAAACGACTTCCTGACACTTAAATCTATACTATATGGGGTATCAAGTGAAATTAGTGACTGGTTTGAGGACTTTTTGGCAGGGAAGGTGCAGCATATTATCTTGGATGGAGAGTCATCAACAGATGTGGAAGTAACTTTGGGTGTGCCCCAAGAAATTGTATTGAGACCCTTGCTGATCATGTTTTGTATTAATGATCTTGCAGACAACTTCACACTTTTTGCAGACGATGCTGTTATGTATAATGAAGTACTGTGTGAAAGAAGCTGCATAAATATTGTCAGATCTTGATAAAATGTCAAAGTGGTGCAAAGATTGGATAATTTAAATGTTCAGAAGTGTAAAATTTTGCACTTCACAAAACAAAAAAAATGCAGTATTACATGACTACAATATCAATGAGTTACTATTGTAATTGGCCAACTCATACAAATACCTTGATGCAACACTTCATAGGAATATGAAATTGAATGGTCACATGGGCTGTGTTGTGAGTAAAGCAGGTGGTAGACTTCAGTTTATTGGTAGAATACTAGGGGAGTGCAGCCAGTCTGCAAAGGAGCTTGCTTAAATATCACTGATGTGACCAGTTCCAGAATATTGCTCAGGTGTGTGGGACCTGTAGCAAATAGGACTACTGTATATGGAGAAGAGCAACACTAATTGTCGCAGGTTGTTTGATCCACGGGTGAGTCTCACAGATATACCGAAGGAACTGAACTGGAAGACTCTTGAAGATAGACATAAACTATCTCGAGAAAGTCTTTTAACAAAGTTGCAAGAACCGGCTTTAAATTATGACTCCAGAAATTTACTACAACCCCTACGTATTGCTCACAAAATCATCATGAATATAAGATTATAATAACTACTGCATACACAGAGGCATTCAATTAATTGTTCTTCCATGCTTCATACATGAATGGAATGGGAAGAATCCCTAATAACTGGTACCATGGGGTGTACACTCTGTAATGCACCCCATGGTGGTTTTCAGATTATAGATGTAGGTGCTGGTAGTCTGGACCCTATAACTCCCCACAGAACATCGGAAAAGGGGGTGATTCTGACATTGCAGAGCTTCGAGCACCTCAGCAAGCAGATGCCAGTAAACAGATCAGCAACATCATTACCACTGCCACCAATATTACTATGAAGCCTCCACTGGAATCAAACCAATTAAGAGGTGCCAATCATTGAAGAAGACAGACTGTAAACCATCAGACCATGTAAACCTTATTCTACCTGACAGTTCTAATGATTTGACTTCGGAGACAGTGGAATATGAAGTCTACCTTGGGCAACTATCTAGACCACAGACTAATCCTCCGACCATTGTGGGATCTGCACCCAGGCAGAGACACAGAGTATAAGAGAATCTTGCTGATAAATGGCTCCCACACTGCGTGGAACATCAGTGGGTTCAGGGTGCTCTTGGAGAAAGTGAAATGCCTAGTGCAGGAGCATCTGCTGTGCTTGTGTTTACAAGAAACACATTTTAAATGTAGTGATGCCTCTGTGCTCTGGGGCTGTACCTTCTATCACAAAGATGACCTGACTTTGGAAAGGGCCATGGGAGGGGTAGCTGTGTTTGTCAATAACACTCATCACTCTTCTGCTCTATCCCTAGTTAGTGACCTGCAAGCAGTTGCAGTTGAAGTTCATGTGGATCAAATGATCAGTATCCGCTTTTAGTATTTACCACCACAAACAGAAATAGATTCCGAGGCTCTCAGAAATCTTACAGACAACTCCTCCAGCCATCTGTCCTACTGGTACACTTCAATGCCCATAAAATATTAAGTGGCTCACCCCCTGTTTGCCCCAGGGATCAAGTTTTAGAGAGCCTCATGCTGTCTCAGGGGCTGTGCATCCTCAACACGGGTCATACCAGTCATTTCAGTGCTGCTGCTCAGCCATTGACCTCTTTTATTACTCCCCCATCATCACAGATTTTCTTTGGTGGGAAGTTACTAATGAACTTCGTTCCGGTGACCACTTCCCACTTTGGATTCACCTAACCAGATGGAGCAATCCTTCAAAGTAAGCTGCCAAGATGGATGATCAGCAGAGATAATTGGATGTAGTTCAACCAGCTGGCCGAGGCAGTGTCCAGGAATGGATGGACCACATCATAAGAGTGATCCAACATATAGCTGACTTATCCATTGTGAAGTTCTCAGGTTATCTTTAAAGGCTGTCTGTACCTTGGTGGCTGACGCATGCCGCTCAGCAGCCCATGTAAAGCTTGTGGTTCTATGTCAGATCAAGTGCCATCCAACAGTTGAAAACCTTGCGACCTTCGGAGTAGTGAGAGCCAAAGCTCAATGCGTCATTAGGTAGAGCAAGGAAAGGTCATGGCAAGCTTCCCTGGTCTCTATCAACTGCTCCACTTGCTCTACAAAAGTGTGGGAAGCCATCAGAACAATTTCTGGTAAATACAATTGGTTACTCATAGCAGTGGTGCTGAAGCAAGGGTGTCTCCTAACAATGCCGCAAACATCGCCCGGACAGTGGCAACACATTTTAAGATGACTGCTGATGAAAGAAGATGAAGTAAATATTCCATAATTTGAAACCAGAACAGCTGTTACCGTTACCATGAGTGACATAAAAGTAGATATCTTAGGTGTTTCGAAACAACTCACATCACTTAAGAAAGGCATGTATTCTGGTCCAGATGGTATACCAATCAGGTTCCTTTCAGAGTACATAGACACAATAACACCTTTCTTAGCGATCATATACAACCGCTCACTTGACGAAAAGTCTGTTCCTAAAGACTGGAGAATAGCACAGGTCACACCAATGTTCAAGAATGGGATTAGGAGTAATCCATTGAATTCCAGACCCATATCACTGACCCCAATTTGCTGTAGGATTTTGGAGCATATACTGTACTCGAACATTATGAATCACATTGAAGAAAATGACTTATTGATACATAACCAACACAGATTCAGTAAATATCATTTTTGTGCAGTACAGCTAGCTAGTTATTCCTATGAAGTAATGAGTTAGATCGATCCCTTATTCCTCGATTTCCAGAGGGCTTTTGATACCATTCCTCACAAGCAATTATTAATCAAATTGTGCGCATGTGGCGTATTGTCTCAGTTGTGTGACTGGATTCATGAATTCCTCTCAGAGAGGTCACAGTTCATAGTGATAGACGGTAAATCATCGAGTAGAACAGAAGTGATATCTGGCGTTCCGCAAGGTAATATCATAGGCCCTCTGCTGTTCCTGATATACATAAATGAACTAGGTGATAATCTGAGCAGCCCCCTTAGATTGTTTGCAGATGATTCTGTAATTTACCATCTAGTAAAATCATCAGACTATCAATTCCAGTTACAGAGAGAATTTCTGTATGGTGCAAAAAGTGGCAAATGGCACTAAACAAAGAAAAGTGGGAGGTCATCCACATGAGTACTGAAAGAAATTCAATAAATTTTGGGTATATGATAAATCGCAAAAGTCTAAGGGCTGTCAATTTGACTAAATACCTAGGAATTACAATTACGAGCAACTTAAATTGGAAAGACCATATAGATAATATTGTGGGGAAGGCGAAACAAAGACTGCACTTTGTTGGCAGAACATTTAGAAGATGCGACAAACCCACTAAAGAGACAGCCTACATTACACTTGTCTGTCCTCTGCTGGAATATTGCTGCGTGGTATGGGATCCTTACCAGGTAGGATTGATGGAGAACATCAAAAAAGTGCAAAGAAGGGCAGCTCATTTTGTGTTATCGCACAATAGGGGTGAGAGTGTCACTGATATGATACGTGAGTTGGGGTGGCTGTCACTGAAACAAAGGCGGTTTTCTTTGCAGTGAGATCTGTTTACAAAATTTCAATCACCAACTTTCTCTTCTGAATGTGAAAATATTTTGTTAACACCCACCTGCGTAGGGAGAAATGATCATCGTAATAAAATAAGATATCAGAGTTCGAACGGAAAGATTTAGGTGTTTCTTTTTCCCACATGCCATTTGAGAGTGGAATGGTAGAGAAGTAGTATGAAAATGGTTCGATGAACCCTCTGCCATGCACTTACGTGCGAACTCCAGAGTAGCCATGTACATGTAGATGTAGATGTAGATGCTAGCCGAGATCCAGCATTCCACTGCTACCATGCAACATGAAGATGGATGGGTTGGACTTCAGAACCAACAATACTGAGTCTTGCAATTACCCTTTCGCCTTGTGGGAGTTGGATTTGACACTGTCTGTGGCTCATGACATGTCACCTAGTCAGGATCAAATCCAGTACAGCATGTTGTGACACTTGCAGACAGCGTCAAAGGAAGTCCTCCTAGAATACTGTAATTGGATATGACAGACAGGACAATTTCCCAACTCATGGAGGGAGGCAATTTTTATACCTATCCTTAAACCAGTAAAGGGTTGAACTTGTCCCAGTTGTTATTGGAGCATCACTTTAACAAGCTGTATAGAAAAGACCTTCAAGCAATTGGTGAACCATAGTCAGGTCTGGATATTAGAGACCTGGTAGCTCCTTAGTTGCTGCCAATGTGGCTTTACTGATGTTGATTGACTTTTGAAAACTTGACTGAGTTTTCCTATGTAAACAGTATTGTATAGGGATATTCTTTGACATCAATAAGGTGTATGACACTATGTGGAAGTCCAATATCTAGGACTACTCCACCAATGGTTGTCTCCCTACATTCATTTGGTCATTCTTATCATTTTTTTAAAGATACCGGTACTGATTTGGTGGCTTGCTGTCAGCTAGTTTTGAGCAGGAGAATGGCATACTGATTTGGTGGCTTGCTGTCAGCTAGTTTTGAGCAGGAGAATGGCATTTCCCAGTGCAATGTTTTAAGTGTTAGCCTCTTTGCCATAGCCAGAAACAATGTGATGTCTACAGCCAGGAGTCCTGTGCAGTGCTCCATATTTGTGGACAATTTTAATTTCCTGCAGATAAATGTGTGTGTGTGTGTGTTTTAATTTTAATCATTCTCATTCTCTTTTTAATTTATCTGTCTTACATGTAAGGGACACCATTCTACATTTTAAGGACTCAGTGAGGTTTCTGGGCCTCATTTTTCATTCCATACTGTGATGGTTACCACCTGTAAAGGACCTGAAGGCAAGGACCCAGAATGCACTTAATATCTTAAATTGCCTTAGTCATTGGTTTTAAGGAGTGGACAGGGCATGACTGCTCCAGAAAAACAGTGCTTTCACGAGAACACGTGTAGACTGTGGGTGCACACTGTATGGATCAGTGAGACATTCTTACCTAAAGGTCATTGACACTATACACCATGAGAGGATCAGACTAGCCACAGATGCTTACAGAACCAGCCTCAAACCAAGTCACTGTGCTGATGCTGGGGAATTATCATCACCATCTAGTGGCAATTCCTCATTTTGCAACAACTGTATAAGGTCCCCACTGCTCCCAATTCACCAGCATACCATACTGTTACTTTTCCAGTTATGGCACTCCTTTTCTCCAACTGTCTATGACCAGCAAGGCCATTTGAGATCCACATGAAGAATGAGCTGGAATCATTGGGAATGGAGCTAGTACAAACACAAATGTGGGGTTGGTATCAGCTGCCACTCTGGTTACTGCAGAAGCCCAGAGTAATTTTAGATTTAGTACAATATGTGGGAAGCTGCACTCCTGCATGTATTTTTAATATAATATTTTACAACATGTTAAATGAGCATGACAGCTATTTGCAGATGGGTCTAAACAAGGGCTCCATTGGAAGCTCTGTTGTTCCTCCTGATCGTGTCCTCAAGATCCAATCGTCTTAGGGATTCACTGTAATCAATGCAAATTATGCACGACTACCTTAGCATCCGCTGTTTCATTCATGTAGATTGCATGGTCTGCACAGACTTTTTAATTCTTTTTTATTTTATTTTCTTATTTTTTCATGTTCACAAATTGCAACATCTTCTAAACTTTTCAAGCTAATTAAGGCCATAGAAGCATGGTGTTTACCGTATCTTGGTAGCCAGAGTCATAGGTCCTTGTTAATACTGCATTTTGAGTTCTTGTGATGATATTGCCATAAAATCTTTCACTTTGTAACACGTATTACTTTAGAAGTCAAATACCAGTTGTCATAGATTTAGCTTTAAATCTCTTGCTATGTAACAAAATATTTTCATAAAAATTTCCATCGCCTATTCCATCCCATTAGGGGTTCAGTTTCCAAAGAAAACAGTGAAATGTACATATTTTATTTGTAACTGATAAACTAAATACAAAGTTTCATAGATTTAGTTTCATAAATGCTTTTGTAATGAAGTATTCCCATAAAAACTTCCATCACCTCTTTGACCCTCTTGGAAGTGTTTTTTTAAACTGAGAAGCCAAATACAAATTTTCTTAGATTAAAAATGCTTTCACAATGAAATATTTTCAGCCCCTGTTTCACCCTCTTAGGGACTGAATTTCCAGAAACACTGAAACATGTATTTTTTTTATTTCCAACTGAGACGTCAAATACCAATATTAATAGAAGCAGCTTTAAAAATGTTTTAGTAGTGCTTTAATAATGATTTATTTTCAAAATGAATTTTCACCCAATTTTAGTGGTTGAATTTCCAAAAATGCTGAAACAGGTATTTTTTATTTCTGACTGGAAACCAAATACCAATTTCTGTACTTCTAGATTCAAAATTGTGTTAATAGCAACATATTTCAAAAAACCTTTCATCCCCTATTTCATCCCCTTAATAGTGGAATTTCAAACAATCCTTTACTAAATGATACCGTTAGTATATAAGATCAAGACCCTTTCAAAATTTCAAACTTTTATCCTTAGCAATAACTTTCAACCACTATTTCACACCCATAGGGATTAAATTTCTTAAAATTCTGAAACACATATTTCTTTATTTCTGACCAAGAAACTGAATACTAATTGATGTAGCTTTAAAATAGCCTAAATAGGGATGTTTTTTCAAAAAACCTTTCATCCACTATCTCACCCCCTTAAGGTTAGAATTTTGAAAAATTCTGTCATAATCAATGCCTACAGTGCAAGGTCAACACCCTCTCCAAATTTCAAGTTTATCTCCATAGCAGTTTGGGCTGGGCAACAATGAGTCCGTCAGTCAGGACATTTCGTTTTATATGCAGAGACTCTGGGGGCACTGGAGCTGATGAGGTGCATTACAGTTGCTAAATTCCTGATCTGCTCTGAATTATTGAATGTCCTTAACTCTCTACAACACTTGTATCCAGCAGATAAAATAGTCCAGAGCATCAGGGTACCCTTCTCCAGCTGAGAAGGCTAGAGATTGAGATGTCTTTCTGCTGGACTCCAGGGCTGGTGGATGTAGCAGCCATAATAATCTGATACCAGGGTTCAGGGTGCCATTCACCTACATGCGGTCACCTAATTGTTGAGGTACAGAATTGTGCGTTGACAGAAATCAGAGTGGCTGAAAGTGAGAGACAATAAGCTGTGTCTAGTAAGATATGTCTCAGCCACAGTGCACCTCCTTCCAGCCATGCTGAGAAGATGAGATCCTGCTCACTTGTCCTCATTAAGGACACAGCCTATGACACATTGCTTCTTGTTCCAGCAAGAGGACCCTCTAATGGGGCTGTGATAAACTTTTTTGATGACAAAACTCTTTTCAGATACTAAATATTTTACAGTGCCCTAAAATAAGCAAAATCTGATTTTGTGTTCATTCTTTACTTATAACCATTTAATAAAAATTGTACAAAAATAGGTACGTAATACACTACTGATTTCTTCAATATACAAAGCAACACACAATAATACAGTACTCAAAATAACACTGTATTGATTCCAATGTAAAGTGATAAAATTGTTTCCATCTTATAGGAGGTATGAAGTGGGTTGGTGTGTGTGGTTTTTTTTTTTTTTTTTTTTTTAAAAAAAACTGTCTAATGTCACCCTTGATGGAAGAGAGTTGAAGATTCATGTCAGGTTCAGCATCTAGTCTAATGTGGTATTTTGTCTTTGTAGCTGTATATGGTGAGAATCCCGTTTCAGGCAAGATGTTGGGAAAGGGAGAAGAGCAGACACAGCTTCTGTGGCAAGTTGTGGATATTCATCATGAACCCTGTACCAAAAATCAAGTGACATTGTTTTGAATAAGGATTCCATGCTTGAATCTGATGTATTCTAAAAAGGATTAATAGGTTTCATTTGACTTATTTACTGGCTTCTGCGAATGGTACGAAAGGATTCTGAACTCATGAATTCATTTCCAGTTTTACATTCTGCCCTTCAGGAAAATACATATCAAAAGATGCACACATATCGTGGAGGCACTGGAACAATTCCTCAAATATTTCATTTGACAATTCTACTGGCTCACCAATGAACATATTCAATGTTGAAAAGATTTCTAGGTATCTTTGCCATTACAGACAATCCAAAAATATATTATCGAGGTGATAATTTGGTAATCAATATTGAAAACTGATGCCTGTTTTCCTTGTAAAGGTAAATTTAATTCATTAATTTTTCCATGTATATCTGCCAAAGAAGCTATTCTGGACGATCACATCACATTGTACAAATGGTCTTTTCATTTGAAAAAAATGTCGGTCGTAAAAGCTTCTAATTCAGCTCTTAGTTCAAATAATCTTGTTAAGGTCTTACCCGAGGTAACCATCTGACTTTGATGTGGAGAACTAGTGTTTTATGTCTGCTACTAAAATCTTCCCACAATATTGATGTGCTGACCCCTCCACGTCTACATCCAGTGACACCTATGAATTGAAGAAGACATGGTGGTTGGTCAGTGCTGTTGGGCCTTCATGTTCTTTTTGGGTGGAGTGTAGTTTAATATCGAAATCATTTGGCTCTGAAGATGGCATGATGTAATTGATTATTTTTACTGCTTCAACAATAACTAATTGTAGATTTGGCAGCATCTTTATTGTGAGTTGTTGTCTATGCAGGATACAGTGGCTAGTACTACAGTTTGGCACTTTACTTTTTGTTAATGAATCCGCTCCTGCTGTTTAACCAGTCATTGTCTTGGGCCCTATATCTACAAATATGGATACAATCATTCCAGTCGAGATGGTCATTTAAAAAAAAAAAAAAAAAATGTTAAATGCATTAAGAATTCTTTATCTGGTAGTGTTAGTTGGTAACAATGCGCATGTAAGCAACTCTTGTTCAAGTGAATGTTTCTATGGATAATGTACAATTATCAGCAAGATGGCCAGTTTAGCAACATGAGTCAGTTCACATCTTTCCAAGACAAATTTGTTGTGTTGAAAGTGACTGACTAGTTCTTACTTGATATAATCTGCAAGATTAATTTGTTGCGAAACAGTGTTTTTCAAAAATGGCATTGTAGAAAGATGGCTTGCAGATTTTTCAGTGATCTGGCACATATGGTTTTATTAAATTCTCTGGTTCACTTCAGCCACATGTGCAGTGTGATAACTGACCAAATATAGTGCTTTTGTGGCTTAGGTGTTGGTGCATCTTAACAGGTACCATGGAACTATTTTGTTGCACCACCTTTAAGCCAGTGCTCCATTTTGTCTTTTAAT